>NW_011494879.1:9350752-9351093 GCF_000754665.1 Bison bison bison
CACAGTCAAAGGCTTTGGCATTGTCAATAAAGCAGAAATAGATGTTTTTCTGGAACTCTCTTGCTTTTTCCATGATCCAGTGGATGTTGGCAATCTGATTTCTGGTTCCTCTGCCTTTTCTAAAACGAGCTTGAACATCAGGAAGTTCACGGTTCACATATTGCTGAAGCCTGGCTTGGAGAATTTTGAGCATTACTTTACTAGAGTGTGAGATGAGTGCAATTGTGAGGTACTTTGAGCATTCTTTGGCATTGCCTTTCTTTGGGATTGGAATGAAAACTGACCTTTTCCAGTCCCGTGGCCACTGCTGAGTTTTCCAAATTTGCTGGCATATTGAGTGC
>NW_011494879.1:9351213-9385135 GCF_000754665.1 Bison bison bison
AAGGCTTTCTTATCTCTTCTTGCTATTCTTTGGAACTCTGCGTTCAGATGTTTATATCTTTCCTTTACTCCTTTGCTTTTTGCTTCTCTTCTTTTCACAGCTATTTGTAAGGCCTCCCCAGACAGATATTTTGCTTTTTTGCATTTCTTTTTTATGGGAATGGTCTTGATCCCTGTTTCCTGTACAATGTCATGAAGCTCATTCCATAGTTCATCAGGCACTCTATCTATCAGATCTAGACCCTTAAATCTATTTCTCACTTGTACTGTATAATCATAAGGGATTGATTTAGGTCATACCTGAATGGTCTAGTGGTTTCCCCTACTTTTTCAATTTAAGTCTGAATTTGGCAATAAGGAGTTCATGGTCTAAGCCACAGTCATCTCCTGGTCTTGTTTTTGCTGACTGTATAGAGCTTCTCCATCTTTGGCTGCAAAGAATATAATCAATCTGATTTCGGTATTGACCATCTGGTGATGTCCATGTATAGAGTCTTCTCTTGTGTTGTTGGAAGAGGGTGTTTGTTATGACCAGTGAATTTTCTTGGTAAAACTCTGTTAGTCTTTGCCCTGCTTCATTCCGTATTCCAAGGCCAAATTTGCCTGTTACTCCAGGTGTTTCTTGACTTCCTACTTTTGCATTCCAGTCCCCTATAATGAAAAGGACATCTTTTTCGGGTGTTAGTTCTAAAAGGTCTTGTAGGTCTTCATAGAACCATTCAACTTCAACTTCTTCACTGTTACTGGTTGGGGCATAGGCTTAGATTACTGTAATATTGAATGGTTTGCCTTGGAAATGAACAGAGATCATTCTGTCATTTTTGAGATTGCATCCAAGTACTGCATTTCAGACTCTTTTGTTGACCATGATGGCCACTCCATTTCTTCTGAGGGATTCCTGCCCGCAGTAGTAGATATAATGGTCATCTGAATTAAATTCACCCATTCTAGTCCATTTCAGTTCACTGATTCCTAGAATGTCGACATTCACTCTTGCCATCTCTTGTTTGACCACTTCCAATTTGCCTTGGTTCATGGACCTGACATTCCAGGTTCCTATGCAATATTGCTCTTTACAGTATCGGACCTTGCTTCTATCACCAGTCACATCCACAGCTGGGTATTGTTTTTGTTTTGGCTCCATCCCTTCATTCTTTCTGGAGTTATTTCTCCACTGATCTCCAGTAGCATATTGGGCACCTACTGGCCTGGGGAGTTTCTCTTTCAGTATCCTATCATTTTGCCTTTTCATACTGTTCATGAGGTTCTCAAGGCAAGAATACTGAAGTGGTTTGCCATTCCCTTCTCCAGTGGACCACATTCTGTTAAATCTCTCCACCATGACCCACCCGTCTTGGGTTGCCCCACAGGCATGGCTTAGTTTCATTGAGTTAGACAAGGCTGTGGTCCTCGTGTGATTATATTGACTAGTTTTCTGTGAGTATGGTTTCAGTGTGTTTGCCCTCTGATGCCCTCTTGCAACACCTATCGTCTTACTTGGGTTTCTCTTACCTTGGGCGTGGGGTATCTCTTCACGGCTGCTCCAGCAAAGCACAGCCATTGCTCCTTACCTTGGACGAGGGTTATCTATCCATCTATATGTATATATGTATATATATTGTTAGATAGGCTTCCCTGGCTGCTCAGTGGTAAAAAATCTGCCTGCCAGTGCAGGAGACCTGGGTTCAATTCTTGGGTCTGAAAGATGCCCTGAAAAGGAAATGGCAGCCTACTCCAGTATTCTTGCCTGGGAAATCCAGTGGACAGCAAAACCCAGCAGACTATAGTCCACAGGGTCACAAAAGAGTCAGACATGACTGAGTAACTAAACAACAGTATTTTAGATATACTATATTCCCAAATATATATTATACTATTTTATGTCATATTATATATTATAGCTGAAGCCTAGTATCAAGTTGTATTACACATATTATATATCAAATATACTTACATTGCATTTATGCATTACATGATATATTTTATATATTTTTATTATATTGGTATATATGGGTATATGTATCTTTTGAACTATCCTATGTATGTAGAGAAAGAACTCATGTCTTATCCATCTCTCATGTCTTGCATTTTGCTTACATGATTCAGATTAAAAAGATCTTATTCACTTGGTGCCATATTTCAAGAGAAGTAATTTTGCTAGCCATCTTTACTTTTGCAATTTTTTTCAAGCATCCAACAACCTCATGAGAAATATACTATTATCTACATTTACCTGTTAAAGAAACAAGGGCTCAGAGAGTTTGTATGACTTGCTCAAGCACATGGCAGTTACTAGTGTTCTGTCTGAATACAGTTTAATAGCTTTTGGTCCAGTTGTGATTTTTTTAAATTGTATTTTGTTTTGTTTTAATTCTACAACTGAATCACACTGTCTCTGGGTATGAGTATATTATGTGGACCTACTTATGGCTCAATTATGGTCACTTTCTTTCCCTCAAGACTTAGCTAGTCATCAACTCTTCTTAGAAGACTACTAATATACTCAAGCTGGATTAGATGCTGCTGTTATAGCAACTACTTTTTGCTATTTCAGCACTTACCAGATACTATGTGAACACCTTTTGATATGCTTGTCTGAAGAAGTGAAAGTCACTCAGTAGTGTCTGACTCTTTGCAACCCCATGGATTGTACAGTCCATGGAATTCTCCAGGCCAGAATATTGGAGTGGGTAGCCTTTCCCTTCTCCAGGGGATATTCCCAACCCAGGGATTGAACCCAGGTCTTCCACATTGCAGGCGGATTCTTTACCAGCTGAGCCACAAGGGAAGCCCTATAATATGCTTATCTGCTGCCAAAATACCCTGGCCTTCTCAAGGATTATTAAGTGTGCTTGATTCATTTCCATGTCTCCAGCACCACATGCAATCTTTGGTACCTAGTAAGGGCTTTGCTGCTGCTGCTGCTGCTGCTGCTGCTGCTGCTGCTAAGTCGCTTCAGTTGTGTCTGACTCTGTGCGACCCCATAGATGGCAGCCCACCAGGCTCCCCCATCCCTGGGATTCTCCAGGCAAGAACACTGGAGTGGGCTGCCATCTCCTTCTCCAATGCATGAAAGTGAAAAGTGAAAGTGAAGTCGCTCAGTTGTGTCCGACTCTTTGCGACCCCATGGACTGCAGCCCACCAGGCCCTTCCGTCCATGGGATTTTCCAGGCAAGAGTACTGGAGTGGGGTGCCATTGCCTTCTCTGAGTAAGGGCTCAGTTAACATTAATTGAATAAATGAGAGTGTCCATGTATTAATATGACTATTAATTTAATAAGGAATTACATTGAGATTCTCCAGACGAGATGAGAATAGCTAGGCTTTTTGCCCACTTGGACTCAATCTATTGATTTATCTGTAACATTTTTCTGGAATTGTTCTGCATTTTATCTTGCAAGCCAATTGTTTATATGAAAAGCATGAAATATTTTTATATTAATTAAAAAAAACTATTCCTCTCCAATTTTTAAACATTGAAACTTCACCTATTTTTAATATATGAAGAAATTTCAATGAGTTTTCGGTGAAAAGAGTCAAACTAAGCTATGAATTTCTGCTTTAATTACTTTTTTTCCTTAAGAAGGAAGACAATGCAGCCATTAAGATGGCACCAAAGGGAACTGTTTTGTGTAAGATTATACACACCAGTATTTCAAAGTGACTTTAGTAGTGTTCTATGAGCAGCCAGCTTGTAATATTTTTCTGTTACATTCACATACAGTATCTTGTAACTTTTTCTTAGAATAAACAGCAATTGCTTTTGTAAAAGTAATACAATATATGCTATTATACTACTTTACATTTGCTGTAACCCAGGAAGTTATATTCAACTTTGAGAAAGTCTCATATCTAAGTAGAGACTTAATAACTCCTTCTAGGTAGGGGCCAAGTGGGATGTTCAGCCTTAGGGACATACGGATGAATGTGGCAAAGTCCTTTCTGAGATGCTCCTGTATCTATTGTGGAAGACAAGCATGTCACCAAGTCACATCTCAGTACAATTCATTTAGTGTTTCTTTCCATGCACACACACTGAGGTGATGAGACAAGCTCAGCTGTGGAATTACTTTCCGTCCTGGAATTCTTTATGACTGTGATTATGATTAATGTTACTGAACATAACTATAAAAGTATGTAACATGTACTTTATAACAAAAACATGATGAAGAAATGAGATCATTTATTAGAGGAAAATAAAACTTTCTGATGATCTAGTCAGGACACAATTGATAAATGTGGAGGAAAGATTTAAAGGAGAATTTAGAGCTTTTGAAGTTCCACCTTGGTGTCTTCATTCTCTACTGAAGAAATGCATTTTTGGAAAAAATGACTTCTGTCACTAACAAGGTTGTCTCTGGCCTATCACTGGGAGAAATGTAATTTAACCAAATTAAATTTCTTCCACTTTTAAATTGAACAAGCCAGGATCCTGAACTCTCTCTCTCTCTCTTATTCCCACACTGGAGTAAAATGAAGACCAAACTATAATTGTCAATTAATAACCTCAGATTCTATTAAAGAAGCCTTGTGAAATTTATCTGCAGAGGAATTTCTCAAGAAAAGCACAGGGCTAGGTCACTGTGAGCAGAAACTGCTCTCACCCACAGAACTGGAAATGTCCAAAGGACATGGAGACTGTAGGCTTTGCAGTGTGTATTGTCTGTCCCTAGATGGTAAATGTTGGGCTGCTTCACTGTGTCTCACGCTCAAACCAACCCCAAGACGAGCGAGGTGGTTAGTCCATGAGCTCTCAGCTATACATGGCATAGGCTGGTAGGTCAGCGACCCAAACAGATAAATTAGATTTCCGCTATACAGACTTCTTCACTGAGTGTTTTTTTTTTAAGCTACAGAGTCCTTTATTTCCACATATAATTAGAAAATTTGAAAACAAGACAGGTAAATGGAAAATAGATCTGATGAACATATAATTAACCTGATTAATCAGAAAATTTCAAATTACTGTAATTATCAGTTTTCTCCATGCATTGCCAATATTTTTTTTTTAAAGATGGTAATACCCTATTTGGGCAAGGACCTAGGAATGTGCATGCTCTCATACACTTCTGTAGTTAATAGTCTGGAAGTATGTATCAAGAGTTATAAAAATGTGTATATCCTTAGAGATAGTAATCCCATACTTTGGGAATTAAAGGTAAGAAAGTTCATATTTAAGGATATGAACATAGATTTAAATAGACGCTTTATTTTCAACATTTTCATTTCTAATAGTTAAAAGTAAGAAACCACATAAATAAAATTGGAAACATGCTTTTCTGAATGAATACAAAATGAAAGACAATGCACCATTAAAATGACACCACAAGTGAATTTTTACCAGCACTACCAGATAATAGAAACAAACATTTCAAGATGATTTCAGTGTTTTTCTTTGAGATGATACTCTTTTATGAACATATTGTGGGCATTTTGTAATGTTTCATGATGAAAATTAGTCACTATAGTAAAATGAATAATTTGGATGCTAAAGGCAAATACATACTAAATATCCCCCACTGTCAGCAACAATGAAAATTATAAAGATATCTAATCTTGAAAGATCTGAACAGACACTTTCTGAGGAAAACTACAAAAATTTAGACTGAGTCATATCAAAATGTTGGATGGCAGTTGCAAAGGTATCAATTTTCCCAAATTCATGTCCAAATGATTAAACATCCGAAACCCACGTCCATCAAGTTGGTGATGCATCCAGCCATCTCATCCTCTGTCGTCCCCTTTTCCTCCTGCCCCCAACCCCTCCAAGCATCAGAGTCTCTTAGCATGAGGTGGTCAAAGTACTGGAGTTTCAGCTTTAGCATCATTCCTTCCAAAGAAGTCCCAGGGCTGATCTCCTTTAGAATGGACTGGTTGGATCTCCTTGCAGTCCATGGGACTCTCAAGAGTCTTCTCCAACACCACAGTTCAAAAGCATCAATTCTTCAGCACTCAGCCTTCTTCACAGTCCAACTCTCACATCCATACATGACTACTGGAAAACCATAGCCTTGACTAGACAGACCTTTGTTGGCGAAGTAATGTCTCTGCTTTGTAATATGCTATCTAGGTTGGTCATAACTTTCCAGGAGTTGGTGATGGACAGGGAGGCCTGGCGTGCTGCAATTCATGGGGTCGCAAAGAGTCAGACATGACTGAGCGACTGAACTGAACTGAAAAACAGTCATCATTGCTGAAGGTGAATGTAGGGAGGGCTATAACCTTGAAAACAGAAATCTCTCATAGGTTTATTTTTTTTCCCTTGTGAAAAAACAATGCCTATACCTTTTAAAATACAGAAGTATTGGGGAAGAATCATTTACTTAGTATCGATGACACCATAAACAGCAGCTCATGCAGGATGATAATAATAAAAGAATCGTCAGATCAGTGGATGGCACAAAATAGGATAGACATGTAAGATACAGACCTTTAGCAGGAGAAGGACTCAGAGTATTCTCTCTTTGGAATCCAGTTCCTCCTCTTTTCACTGCAGCCACAGTCTTAATTCAGGTCCTAATGGTCTCTCTCCCACGCGATGACAGTTCATGCCATGTAGTAATTTGCAATTATTCTGAGATATGAATTTGAATAAAGCTTTGTGGGGCTGCTGATCATTTACAAATTGAGTCTCATTTGAAAAGTGCTTTGTTGCTGTCTATTCATTGACTAGGAAATGTTCTAAATGTTGGTGCTTTGTGGGAAAATGCCCATCTTGTGAGAAAACAAAACATTAATGTAATTTTATAAGGTTCATAACTTCCGTTTGTTGTAAAACGTGTACAGAAATGATGTGAATTGTTACAACTCTGATTTCTGAGAAGGCCAGCTTCTAAATCAGCGATTCCATACTGTTGAATTCGCTTAATGTTAAATCAGTAAGGAAAGGAAATTACCTATGGAACAAAAATATGAATATTTAGGTCTATCACACAGTTTATACCAAATAAAATTTACAATCTCCAGTTAAATTCTGAAAAAATACATATGATAAGGAAATAGCTCAGAAAAATTAAGGGAATATTGAATTGATTTTAGTTTGAATATGAACTGACTTTGTCTTTTCAATACAAATGAAGCTTTAAGGGGAAAATGGATAAGTAAGTAAAATTTCTACAAAGCATTAAAATCCTAATTTTGTAAGAGGCTAAATATATGAAAGAACTTAAAAAAAGAAAAGTTCAATCTTGTTATTCAAAATTATCTTCAAAAATCTTAGTTTGATCTTGTCTATGGTGGGGCTTATTTCATTGCTCCTGATCACCCCTTGGCCTTCTAGGTCCCAATGGGCAATTTAATCCTTACCCAGCACAGACTACTACTGATTCCTCTGTACAGGTTCAATATTTTGTTTGCTCAATATTTGTTTTTGAGATTGATTCATGATGGCAAATGTAGCTCACAATTCGTTGTATAAATATACCCTTAAAACCATGGTATCATGAACAGTTTTCTATGTTTTCCTCACATATATATGGCTATTTTCTAAGATTCAAAATCTCCATGTAGCATAAGCAGATCTTTACTTTTAATTGATATTGCCAGATAAGTCTCCCAAAGGCTTGTAATCCATTATTCATCCCCAGAAGTATATATATGCTAAGTCACTTCAGTCGTTTCTGACTTTGTGCGACCACATAGACGGCAGCCCACCAGGCTCCGCCGTCCCGGGGATTCTCCAGGCAAGAACACTGGAGTGGGCTGCCATTTCCTTCTCCAATGCATGAAAGTGAAAAGTGAAAGTGAAGTCGCTCAGTCGTGTCTGACTCTTAGCGACCCCATGGATTGCACCCTAACAGGCTCCTCCGTCCATGGGATTTTCCAAGCAAGAGTACTGGAGTGGGGTGCCATTGCCTTCTCCAAGAAGTGTATGTATGTATATATATATGTATATATATATATGTACATATATATATATATATATAACCTCACTACTCTGAATCCGTGATAATATTTAGCATCATCAGATACTATGTTTGTCGCTCCGTTGTGTCCAGCTCTTTGTGACTCCAGGACTGTAACCCACCAGGCTCCTCTGTTCATGGAATTCTCCCACCGGAGTGGGGAGCCATTCCCTTCTTCAGGCGATCTTCCCAACCCAGGGATCGGACCTGCGTCTCTTGCATTGGCCAATGGGTTCTTTAGCACTGAGCCGCCTGAGAAGCCTGGTGGTGTTAGTTCTGTGCATTGCAAGTATTTTGCCCCAGTCTGTGACTTATCTTCTCAACTCTGGTGATTTTTTGAGGCAACGACAGTTTTTATTTTAATTAGATTAAATATATTAGTCTTTTCTTTTTTTGACTTATGCTCTTACTGTCTTGTTTAAGAAATCATAAACTTATTTGTGTGTGTAATTTTCAAAAGTTTTACACATTTAATTTTTCTTTTGAACCTCAGTCCACCTAGCACTGAGTTTTTGGATAAGGTATGAGTTAGGGTTGAAATTTTATTCTCTTTCATGACATTTTATTCATCTTTCATTTAGATAACCAATCGTTTCAACATTGTGCTAATCCTTTCCCAATGATCTGCAACACTTCCTATTTTTAAATCTCCTTCTATAGATAAGCTTGTTTGGGGCTATTTATTCTGCCTCATCAGTTAATTTGTCTGTCTCTTTCCTACTACTGTGCTGGCTTAGTAGTTTTATTATAAATATTTACATCTGACTTGAAAAACTCAACATTATTTGCTGCAAAATTGTCTTATTTACTCTCACCCAGTGCTATTTATATATGAGAATGCTTGAATTAACTTTTCTAGCTTCATAAGAATTCCTATTTGAATTTTGAGTGTAATTGCATTGAAATTATAGATAAATTTTGGGAAAAACTTTATAAATTTAGGCAGAATTCTGTATGCAATAGTGTGATGCTTACTATTTCATACATTTATATTTATATTATCATTTTATAGGTCCTTTGTATCAAGTTGAAGAAATTCCCTTCTATTCCTAGTTTATTTGGAGTGTTTTATTTTTTTTATATCAGTAATGTGTGTTGGTTTTTTCAATCCTTTATCTTAACTACTGATATGACCATGTGCTTTTCTAGCCTGTTGGTTGAGGATTACACTCATAATTTTCAGGTTTTGAACAAACCTTGCATAAGTTTTGTTTATAAGTTTTGAGATGTCTCACTGGGTTGTATAATTCTTTTAATTGTGGTTATGATTTAGTTGCTATGTCGTGCCTGACTCTTGCAACCCCATGAACTGTAGCATGCCAGGCTCCTCTGTCCATGGGATCCTCCAGGGAATTTCATATGTTGTTTAATTCTATTTTATTTTGTTGAGGATGTCTGCATCTGTATTCATGAGAGATATGGATCTATAGTTTTCTTTCAATGTATTTCGTTTTGATGTTAGGGTAATGCTGGCATTAAAGGATGAGTTAGGGAATATTCCTTCTACTCCTATTCTCTGAAAGAGATGACAGAGTACTGATATAATTTCTTCATTAAATATTTGGTAGAATTCATCTGTGAATGCATATGAACATGGTGCTGTGTACAGTTGGAGTTAAGTAATTATTGATTCAATTTCTTTAATAGACATAGGTCTATTCAGATTGTCTATTTTGTGGGTGAGTTTTGGCAAGTTATGTCTTTCAAGAAATTGGTCAATTTCATCTTAGTCAACAAATTTCTTGTTACTATTTTTGTTCAGTCTCTAAGTCATATCCAACTTTTTGCGACCCCGTGAGCTATAGCAAACCAGGCCTCTCTGTCCTTCACTTTCTCAAACAGTTTGCTCAAATTCATGTCCACCAAGTCAGTGATGTCATCCATCTTGTTCTCTGTCACCCCCTTCTCCTTTGCTCTCAATCTTTCCCAGCATCAGGGTCTTTTCAAATGAGTCAGCTCTTCGCATCAGGTGGTCAAAATATTGGAGCTTCTGCTTCAGCATCAGTCCTTCCAATGAATGTTCAGGGTTGATTTCCTTTAGGATTGACTGTTTTGATCTTGCAGCCCAAGGGACTCTCAAGAGTCTTCTTCAGCACCACAGTTTGAAAGCATCAATTTTGTTGATCTAGACTTGTTCATGGAATTCCCTTATTATTCTTTTAATTTCCTCAAGATCTCTAGTGATGCCCCCTCTTTTATTCCTGACATTAGT
Organism: Bison bison bison; assembly: GCF_000754665.1. Lineage (NCBI taxonomy): Eukaryota > Metazoa > Chordata > Mammalia > Artiodactyla > Bovidae > Bison > Bison bison. The sequence continues at coordinate 9,361,329 of NW_011494879.1, forward strand.
AATTAGTTAGCCTGGCTGTAGGCTTATCAATTTTACTTATCTTTTTAAAAAGAAACAACTTTTATTTTCATTGATTTTCTGTATTGATTTTCTGTTTTCAGTTTTATTGATTTCTGCTCTAATACTTCTAATTTATTTTATTCTGCTTATTTGGATTTAATTTTCCCTTCTTGTTCTAGCTTCCTAAGTTGGAAACTTAGATTATTCATTTTAGGTCATTGTCCTTCTCTTCTACATGCATTTGATATCTTTCTCTCTTAGCACTATTTTGGTTGGATCCCCCAAATTTGGGGAAATCATGCTTTAATTTTTATTTAGTTCAAAATCTTATAAACATTTTCTTGAGATTTCTTCTTTGACCCATGCATTCTATGTCATTTCAGTCATTATTTTCACTTACGTATAATATTGCATTCATATGTTTTTATTTTGATTATATTTATTTGTATATTTACCCTAATATAGTTACCTATTTGTTTATATATATATATACATATATATACACACATACATATACACATATTTATTAATACACATGATATCTTCACAGACATATATAATCAAATATATACTCATTATTATTATTATCTTGGAGCAATCTGTAATCTGGCAGATCAATTAAGAACAAGAAAAAAAATGTTTTCATTTTGCCTGCACATACTCTTTCTTCATTGCATATTCTTTCTTTCTTTTTAAATTTAGATCCCAGATTATCAAGCATATTGTTCCCATTTCCCTTTCCCTTTGATTTTCTATATTTTGAAAATATAAAACAATATACTTAGGTTTAATATTTGGCATTTTTCTTGCTTGGCATTCTCTATGATTTGGTATCTGACATTTGGAAAAATTATCAGTCCTTATTGTTTCAAATATTGTTTCAAAGTCCTTGGAAGGAAAGTTATGACCAACCTAGATAGCATATTCAAAAGCAGAGACATTACTTTGCCAACAAAGGTTCGTCTAGTGAAGGCTATGGTTTTTCCTGTGGTCATGTATGGATGTGAGAGCTGGACTGTGAAGAAGGCTGAGTGCCGAAGAATTGATGCTTTTGAACTGTGGTGTTGGAGAAGACTCTTGAGAGTGACTTGGACTGCAAGGAGATCCAACCAGTCCATTCTGAAGGAGATCAGCCCTGGGATTTCTTTGGAAGGAATGATGCTAAAGCTGAAACTCCAGTACTTTGGCCACCTCATGCGAAGAGTTGACTCATTGGAAAAGACTCTGATGCTGGGAGGGATTGGGGGCAAGAGGAGAAGGGGATGACAGAGGATGAGATGGCTGGATGGCATCACTGACTCAATGGACGTGAGTCTGAGTGAACTCCAGGAGTTGGTGATAGGGGGGCCTGGCGTGCTGCGATTCATGGGGTCGCAAAGAGTCGGACACAACTGAGCGACTGATCTGATCTGATCTGATTGTTTCAAATGTCTGTCTGGTTCCTTTCTTCTTTCTTCTCCTGGTATTCCTGTTATGCATACATTTCAACTTTCATAGCTGTCCCATAGTGCTTGGAGATCCCTTTTGTTTTTCTTTTTATCAATCTTTATTCGCTTTGCTCTTCAGCTTTGGAGGTTTCTGTTGATATATCCTCAGGCTCAGAGTTTCTTTATTTAGCTATCTAATCTCCTAACAAACGCTTGGAAGTTATCCTTCATTTCTGTGACAGTGTTTTTAAGCTCTAGCATTTTTTTCTCCTGAGACAGTTATCCACATATCTGATGACATTGCCTGTCTATTTTTACATGCTGACTGACTGCCCTGAAGCTTCCTGCTTCAACTCCCACTTGTCTTTGGGGCTATGAAGAGGGTATTTCACGCCCACATGTTAGGGCATCACCACAATCCCTGAGAGGCCTCCCAGACAACGCACTGCACTTGAACTACCATTTGCTCTCTGGTATCCTCTGCCTCTAAGAACACACTCTCCAGTCTGACTTTGCCCACTCTCTGGTCTCACCAGTTCAGTTCAGTCACTCACTTGTGCCTGACTCTTTGCAACACCATGGACTGCAGCACTTCAGGCCTCTCTGTCCATCACCAACTCCCAGAGTTTACTCAAACTCATTTTCATTGAGTTGGTGATGCCATCCAACCATCTCATCCTCTGTCATCCCCTTCTCCTCCCACCTTCAATCTTTTCCAGCATCAGAGTTTTTTCTAATGAGTCAGTTCTTCACATCAGGTTGCCAAAGTATTGAAGTTTCAGTTTCAGCATCAGTCCTTCCAATGAATATTCAGGACTGATCTCCTTTAGGATGGACTGCTTGGATCTCCTTGCTGTCCAAGGGATTCTCAAGAGTCTGCTTCAACAACACAGTTCAAAAGCATCAGTTCTTTGGCACTCAGCTTTCTTTATAGTCCAACTCTCACATCCATACATGACTACTGGAAAAACCATAGCTTTGACTAGACGGACCTTTGTTGGCAAAGTGATGTCTCTGCTTTATAATATATTGTCTAGGTTTGTCATAACTTTTCTTCCAAGGAGCAAGCGTCATTTAATTTCATGGTTGCAGTCACCATAGGCAGTGATTTTGGAGCACAAAAAAATAGAGTCTGTTACTGTTTCCACTGTTTCCCCGTCTATTTGCCAGGAAGTGATGGGACCAGATGCCATGATCTTAGTTTTCTGAATGTGGTCCTCACCAGGGCAGAGATAAATCCAGATTCAGTTGTGTGCTGGTAAATAGACTTTCAGGAAAAGTCTGAAATGCTCAGTTTGAAGCATTTGCAGGGTTTATAGTATAGAGACTCCCATTATGGCCTATTTCAAGTGACCACAACAGAACTGGGAAGAGAGAAATACATTCAGGGTGTTCAGTCCTGAGCAGCAAACCCTTGCCCTCCAGAAATCTGTCCTGCACACATATAGTCATTAATCTTGTTTGGCCTTTACATACCAAGTCAGATGGCACACAGAGTTATACCCTGAAGAAAATATCTTCATTGAATTTTTTTTTTGAGAGTATGAAACTATATAGCTTATTTCTGCTTAAGGAGAAGATGGTGGGACTCAGTTGTACCTGAGCAGAGGTTTTATGGTCCAGGCAGTATGTAAACCAAATGTTTCTTTAAGCCTTTACCATTTTTCTTGTTAAACTGGTGGTACAGTTGTGCTGATGTTCATAGCAGCGACATGGGTTTGGAAACCCTGAAGAAGACCTTAAACCTCGGGTTCCCTGTTACTCAAAACTCCAGGTGCTGTGAGAGAGAGACTCAGTCCTGATGAGAGGCAGGAAGTAAGGACACAATATTCACTGGACATTCCCTTTGAAAAGTCCTCCAGGGGAAATTAAGGATAGTTTCATCATTGGGTCAAGTGTGTCCTTGATGCTATAAATAGCTGATTTGTTACTCAGATGTGATCAGTTTGAGTTTATGTTAAAATGAAGGCACTTCTCAGATAGGCATTAAAGCAAATGCATAAAGACAGAACACTGGAGGAAACATTGTTGGGGGAACCTGTTCATTATAGTTTCAAAGTATCGCCCACAGACTACTTCATGTTCCCAAAGGAAGTTTGTGCCTTTGCAATGGAAAAGTCACACAGATCCCATTTACTGAGTAATGAAACATCACTAAGAGTGAAACCTCTGACTCAGCTGCCTCTCTCTCTCCATATACACACAGCCGTAATCAAGCTCAGTGGGTCTCTAAGTTCCCGACAGATCTGATGGCCCTTTTAGTGGGGCCTTGCTCTGATTGGACTTCAGATAGAACCTGAAATGTAACATTGCAATTACTAGTTCTTCTCTTACCTGTTGTCTTTGGAAGGAATTAAATTCTGGATGTATACTGTCTACATTGATTTTGCACCTGATGTAGACAAATTCAAGGCTCTAGATGTCAAATCTGAGCTTGTTTACAACAAGCAATTCTCATTATGAACTCTTGACACTGTCGGGATACTTTTCTGAGAGTTTCACAAATCCTTTGTTACACCACCTCACACAAGCTGGTAAAACTGGGTTTAGGTGTGTGCTACGTGATAGGTTAGATGAGGCAGTAAAGTCACAGTATATATTTCTGAGTTTCAAAAGCATTTTATTCATTTATTAAGAGCTGGTTATTGTATATAACAAGATTTCTTAAGTTTTAGAAGATAATGTTTTTTTTAATCCAACTTTTAAGATATTCCTGCATTTTTAGTCATCATGACATAATTTTCTAGTGAAAAATGTTTTAAACAGATAAATAATTTAAAAATTTTTCAGTAAATCAAACTTAAACATCAGTGTATAAGCTCCATTTACCAAAATACACAAAAATGTTTGATTTCTAACTCTTGCTTGCATATCTTCCAGGAGCAGAGTTTAGGATTGAGTTTATCTACCTTGGAGAATGTGGTTTATGTACACAGCTAAGGAGAACATTATTAAGCTGAATACCACCAGCTTCTGCTTTATAGACTATGCCAAAGCCTTTGACTGTGTGGATCACAAAAACCTGTGGAAAATTCTGAAAGAGACAGGAATACCAGACCACCTGACCTGTGTCCTGAGAAATCTGTGTGCAGGTCAGGAAGCAACAGTTAGAACTGGACACGGAAAAACAGACTGGCTCCAAATAGGGAAAGTAGTATGTCAAGGCTGTATATTGTCACCCTGCTTATTTAACTTATGCAGAATACATCATGAGAAATGCTGGACTGGATGAAGCACAAGCTGGAATCAAGATTGCTGGGAGAAATATCAATAACCTCAGATATGAGGATGATACCACCCTTATGGCAGAAAGTGAAGAAGAACTAAAGAGCCTCTTGATGAAAGTGAAAGAAGAGAGTGAGAAAGTTGGCTTAAAGCTCAACATTCAGAAAACGAAGATCATGGCATCCTGTACCATCACTTCACAGCAAATAGATGGGGAAACAGTGGAAACAGTGGCTGACTTTATTTTTCTGGGCTCCAAAATCACTGCAGATGGTGACTGCAGCCATGAAATTAAAAGACGCTTACTCCTTGGAAGGAAAGATATGATCGACCTAGATAGCGTATTTAAAAGCAGAGACATTACTTTGCCAACAAATGTCCATCTAGTCAAGGCTATGGCTTTTCCAGTAGTCATGTATGGATGTGAGAATTGGACGGTGAAGAAAGCTGAGCACCGAAGAAGTGATGCTTTTTAACTGTGGTGTTGGAGAAGACCCTTGAGAGTCCCTTGGACTGCAAGAAGATCCAACTAGTCCATCCTAAAGGAGATCAGTCCTGGGTGTTCATTGGAAGGACTGATGTTGAAGCTGAAACTCTAATACTTCGGCCACCTCATGTCAAGAGTTGACTCATTGGAAAAGACCCTAATACTGGGAAGGATTGGGGGCAGGAGGAGAAGGGGATGACAAAGGATGAGATGGCTGGATGGCATCATCGACTCGATGGACATGGGTTTGGGTAGACTCCAGGAGTTGGTGATGGACAGGGAGGCCTGGCGTGCTGCGATTCATGGGGTCACAAAGGGTCGGACACAACTGAGCGACTGAACTGAACTGAACTGAGGCTCCTTTCTTCCTGATACTTAAGCCATCAGTGTTCCTTCAGGAACATGGAGGTTTCTGAAATAAAGCAGGAGAGAAGGAGTTTTAATGATCTACCTGATACCCAGTCCTTGGACTACTTTCAAATACCCACTTCCAGGGTTATCTGTTCCCCTGTGAAAGCCCACTCCCCAAACCATGTCTCTCCAGGTTCAAGGAAACCTCCTACTCTTAATAAAGGACAGTTTCAGAGATTTGGATGTAACAGTGAGGATAACTGCAACTAGCAGATTTGCCGTCTTCTCTGGCCTGCCTTCCAGTAACTGGCCACCCACCTCTCCTCTGTGCCCTCCTTCCCCGTGTCTGCCTTTTCTTTGGGGCTTGGGCCCCTGCCTTGAAAGTCTCTCTTCGTCTCTCCCTTGGCAGGAACTTCTGTCTTTTCAGCCCGTCTGTCTCCTAGCCCAGAAACTGAGATGCTGCTAAATGTGGCTGCTCACTATTCTCTGTGCCTGCTTGACTTCAACTTTCCTCTATGTTCCTCTGAGTTCCAGCTGTCTTCTACAACTCTATCTGTCACTTCTACCTGACTTTCTCAAATCCTGTATTTTCCTTTCAACAAAAAACTCAAGGACTTTCCTACTCCATTGTGTACTGCATCCCACCAGCCCCAGGATTCCAGGTTCAGGGTATCAGGTGGTCAGCACCCAGCACGTACAAGGAAGGCTCAGGACAAGAGAAGACAGAAAGCAGATGGTCATGAGACCAGCTAAGCAGAACAGGGCAGCCGCTTTTGTCTCTGCCATGAATACATTTATACACATAGTTTCTCTTTGTGAAAGAGATACCTTAAGGAGAAGACATGAACCAGCAGATGTTTGGGGTGAGAAGTTCTGATATGATTGATGTAGGCACATGCTTTGCATTTGACTTTTATCCCCAGAATTAACATGCCCTGGTAAAAATAGATTTTCTTTTGAGAACTTTACCTTGATGACATATGTTCATCATTAGAGCTTAGAAACATGAGATTTTATTTCTCTGCTCTAATAGCAGAAAACAGACCAAAGTTCAAACTCAGTGAAATAAAAGTATTTTAGATTTATCTTAAAAAAAATCATCTACTTTTCGAATTAATTATCAAAACTGGACTCTGGACTCCAGACATCTGGACTCCTTGTTCATTTGTCTCAGCAAAGAGAACAACAGGCAGTAGAGAACTTCAGCCTGAAGTCTTGGTGTTGGCAAATTCCGTAGCAAAATTGGCTCTAGCCTATTTTCAGACAACTCAAACCCACCAGCAGAGCTAGTCTGGAATTAGTACTGCTTCTTGAGGTTTGATGACATGGCTGGGTGAGCCTTTGGGCACCTCTGTGCAACTTCACTCACCATGGTTCTGCCCTTACCTCCTCCAGGTTTCTTCTGTAATGAGCCCCCACCCTGAATCCCACTTCCTTTCTCTGTGTCCTGGATACAAATCCTGTTTTTTGCTAGGTCCTTCTCCTGGAGCTGGAATCTTCCCCTTGCTTGTCCTTCACCAGCTCTCATAGGACGCTTTCTTCAACCCTTCTAGGTTCTTCTGGCTGCTCTAAAATTTAAATTGGCATGAGACAGATTAATAGGAGAAAGTCAAACAAAAGCTTAATAACATGTATACGTGAGTGAGATCCAGGGAAACTGAATAACTCACCACAATGGCTGGAACCCTCACTTTAAGCACATCATCAGCTAAAGACAAAAGAGGATGCTGGGGGCAGGAGTTTGGGACTTCCAAGGGGAAGAAGGTTAAGTCACATGGAGGAGGAAAAGCAAATGTTAAGTAAGTAAATACTGGCCAGGCAAAGACAATGAGTCACAGAGAGGAATTTAATAGACTTTGTTAGGTCCCTCCCTACCTGTCTATACACCAAGTTCATACTGTGTTTTCAGTGGTCACAGCTTTCTTCCTGGAACCCATCCTCTAGCTGCATTCTTCAGGCAGTTAGTTAGGAGGTCAATTTCTTCCTGAGTCTTTGGGCCCTGATTGTTTTCAGCTTGAAGCAACCCACATGCCAAAGAGACATTTTGGGGTGGCAAATTTTACTCCCCTACACCCCACCAAATCCCTTTCATCATTCCTCTCCCTCTCTCTCATACACATTGGTTTATGTACTCTCTCTCTCACCCTTTCTCTCACTCTTTCTCTCCCCACCACACACATCTAGATGCTGTCTAGGGTGCTAATAAAAAGGTAGCAAATGAAAAAACAGTGCAGGTGAAACCCAGCAGGACCCTGTGGGGATCCTGGGCACCTGGAGGCCCTTTCAACCAGTTGCTAATCAGAGAAGGGAGGGGCAGCCAGGAAACAGTAGTGCTGCCTTGGGATAGGACCCGGGTTCTGCCTCAAGAGACACACATAATATCTTTAAGCTCTTCTGCAGAATTAAAACCCCCCACTGAACAGAAAATGTTCCAGAGGGAAGGTCACAGTTTAATAACCATGAGAAGCTCATCAGGAGATCACCTGAGATCAGATTAAAGGAGTGTAGGCTCTGCATACACCCTAATCTTTGTCAGCAACCCTTCCCTGAACCATTGCTATAAAACTCCTCACCAATCCCCCTCAGGTTGGGACTCAGAGGTTTTTAGAGCAGGAACTTGCTGTGTTCCCACTTTATCTGGCAATGCCACAATGCTATTCTTTTCTGCTTCGCCCCAGGTAGAAAGCTCTGTGTCTGAGAGTCAGTTCGGCACTGGTGCACAGAGTCCGAAATTTCAGCATCACAGGCATCCAGCCATGCAAAGTCCATGAGTATCTTCACTTCCTGGAGATCCTCGGCTCTGGGCACAATTCTTGACTCATGTCTCTGGAACCTAAGCTCAAAGCACACTCAACCTCTGTGCTTCTTTGCTGCTGCTGCTGCTAAGTCGCTTCAGTCGTGTCTGACTCTGTGCGACCCCAGAGACAGCAGCCCACTAGGCCCGTCTGTCCCTGGGATTCTCCAGGCAAGAACACTGGAGTGGGTTGCCAATTCCTTCTCCAATGCAGGAAAATGAAAAGTGAAAGTGAAGTCGCTCAGTCGTGTCCAACTCTTCGCGACCCCTTTGGATACTGTAATCGTGACTGTAGGTACCACTCATCAGCCAGTCCTAGAACCAGACCAGTTCCTTTAGCTCACTTCTGACTCCAGCCTCTTCCCATCAGTTGCTAATGAGATTCCAGAATGCCTTATGGATGAACCCACGTGCATTAGAGCTGCAGCTTTCCTATCATTCAATTCCTCCCAAGAGCTCAATAGGACATAAGAGAAACGTTCTTACCTGTTTTACAGACAGTAAAACCAAGGTACAAGGGAACAGTTCATGATGCCCAAGGCCATCCATTGGGAATACGTGACCACAAACTGGTGCTGGAAAAATAAATCACTTACAGCCATCTCTTTTTTTCTTTTTCCCAGAGCCACCTGGGAAAGTCAGTAAGAATAAAAAGTATTCCCTCCAGCAAAACTCAGAGACCACCAATTTCTATTAAGTATTTATGGATGAAATAAAGTCTGCCCAGAAGCAGGCAGCCACTTCATATGCAGAACCAATTTAATTTAAGTTGGTTTATATCTTCTTGCCCATCCACTTCGCTATTTCTAGGAAATATAAATCCATGTATCGGCAATGACTTGTGTTCATTTCTAATGGCAAGTTGGAGAAAAATAGCTGAAAAGGGCTCTATTTCACTTTTTAATTATGAAGCAAAAGTGACAGTTCATCTGGAATGTTGTCAAGACAAGATTAAAAGATGATCAAGATTTGGTTTCTAAAAATCATTTCTGGGGAAAAAAAAAATTACTCTGAAACACACAAAGTCCACATTAAAGGCAAGAGTTGTGTAGCAATTTCCCTCAGGTGGATCAGAAAACAAATTTTTTTTTTTTGGTATATCGTTTTGTTTTTTGGCTTTCTTGTATCTTTGCGTGATGCAAAAATGTGATGAAAACCTCAGTTGCTTCCTGATCCAAGAATTTAGAGCCTAATAACCTAGCACTATATGAAGGGGTAATGGTTATGAAATACAGAAGCTGAGTGGAGACACATCTTATACCTAACTTTGCTCCTTATACTCAGATAAAATCTCTTTGTCACAGTGCAGAACACAATCTCTGTTACTGCTGATAGATAAAAACTGTCTAAAAAGGATGCTTGCCTGTGGTAGGTACAGTGCTCTAGTCTTTGTTAACAGATGGGGGAAAAATACTTGCCTTCAAGAAATTCAGAGCTTAGGAAAAGAGAAAATAAGCAGCCTCATGGATCACTGGGCAATGTTAGGAGCTCTGTAATGGATGTGAGCCCAGAGCATTGAGGGCTTCAAAGAAAATGCACACCCAGCCACAGGGGCCAGGCCCCATGATTTTCTACTTTGCTTTACTGTCTTTGTCTATAAATGCTGGTTGCAAGAAATACTTTTGCTTCCAGCTATGAGCTGGCATTGACACCAAGATTTGACCATGGCATCACAACAGCTCAATCTGAAAAGACTAGGCTCAATAAAAATATGAATGTACCACGTTTAGATTTTAATTCTTACAAATTCAAGCAAATACTCCTTAGTCAGAAGGAAGGAGGCAGAGAAAAATGACACACAAATGAAGGATGAGTGATATGTAGATAGATTTTTCTATAATATCTGTTGAAGGAGAGGCTGTGAGTTTTCATTTACCCGACTCCTAGGGGAAAAAAGTCCCTGTAAATTTTGAAATTAGGTTTATAATTTAGAGTTAAGAATATAGAAAGGGGTTAAGGAGGAAAGTGAAAGAGTTACATTGCTAAGGAGGATTTGTCTCCCCTATAAGAATACAAGTGTGCCCCTTTAAAAAGTCCTTCTATTACTTTATGTATAAATATCAGTAAGCCCCAATGAGAGGACTTATTGTGTTTCCTAAACACATACCACACTGTAAAGTTCCAGAAATGGTACAAGACTTGCTGGCTCTAAGAAATAAAGTCTATTAATTAAAAAAAAATACATCATCAAACAAGTCTTTAAAGAAACCAACTTATCAAGTCCTTTGTTTTCACTCACATTTCTTTTTCCATTAACACTGGTGATTACATTTGTTTCTTGGTGCTCAACATTGCTTTGGATCTTTGGTCTAATTTATTTCCACATGTGGTTTAGCAAACCAGGAATGGCATAAAGCCCAGTATAGTCTTAGACTATTTGTATAATCTAATACAACCTTCTCTTGCTTCAATAAAGCATTGTGGCCCACAGTTATCAAGTAATTTTCACAAGATAGCCAGAATTGCTACAAAAATTCAGAGCTTCTACTTCCTAGACCAAGTCTTTGGATGAATTTCTTTTTTTTTTAATTTTATTAAAGTATGGTTGATTTGCAATGTGTTTAATTTCTTCTCTGCAACAAAGTGATGCAGCTTTATATATATATATATGTATGTGTGTATACATATATTTTTTTTCATTATGGTTTATCACAAGATATTGAATATATTTGTGCTATACAGTAGGACCTATTGTTTATCCATTTAGGAAATATTCCCTGATTTAACTGTTTAATTTCCACATGCAAGGACTTTATGATTCAAGCTAACTTCTACCCATTCATCTTAGTTTTGTTGGCTAAACTACATGGAAGAGGTCTAACCTGTTTTACCATAAGAGACTTTAAAATAGGTCTTAACAACTAAATTAACCTCCGGGTGTCTTTTTATCTAAGTTTTACTAAGCAGCTCAATCATTCAAAAGTGCTTATGAAAAATTCTTAGCCATTAAAAAGAATACATTTGAATCAGTTCTAATGAGGTGGATGAAACTGGAGCCTATTATACAGAGTGAAGTAAGCCAGAAAGAAAAACACCAATACAGTACACTAATGCATATATATGGAATTTAGAAAGATGGTAACAATAACCCTGTATACGAGACAGCAAAAGAGACACTGATGTATAGAACAGTCTTTTGGACTCTGTGGGAGAGGGAGAGGGTGGGATGATCTGGGAGAATGGAATTGAAATATGTATAATATCATATATGAAACGAGTCACCAGTCCAGGTTTGATGCACGATACTGGATGCTTGGGGCTGGTGCACTGGGACGACCCAGAGGGATGGTATGGGGAGGGAGGAGGGAGGAGGGTTCAGGATGGGGAACACATGTATACCTGTGGCAGATTCATTTTGATATATGGCAAAACCAATACAATATTGTAAAGTTAAATAAAATAAAATTTAAAAAAATATAAATAAAAAAAAAGAAAAATTCTTCACAATATTGACTTTCAAATTCCCTATAATCACTTTCGTGTTTACATTGGGTAGCTAAGAGCATTCTCTTTTTTTTTCACATGCTCTGGGACTTCTATAAATACAACTTCATGTGTAGAGTTCTCCCACTCAGTGTTATTTTATGTATTCCTTCCACAAGTGGACCATGCATATTTCTACACAATTTGTGAATGCAAGTAGTGTAAAGGAGACGCTGTTAGAGCATATCATTAAGTGTCTCCGTGGGATGGCAACTGTCAATTTTCTGCCTTCACTGGATCAGTTTTAACCAACTTGGAATCCACTGTCTCCTCCCAGTCAATAGACACATATTGAAGAATCTCATCAAAGTCTTTTCCTTGTTAATACTGTGGTTCACCAAGTTTATGGTATTTCTGTTTTATGAGAGAGAGAAGAAGAAGATTAAAAACTGTACAGATGAAGTTATACATTTTATCCCTCTTGCAATGACTATGACAGATGCTTCTGTGACTCTCTTTTTCTCCACTTTTCAAAATTTCAATCCCTCAAGTTTATATAGGTTCTTTCTTCAGACCTTTAGGGTATTTCCCAAAAGCCACTTAATAGTCTCTGTCACTGGGAAAAAATATTGATCCTAGGAAGGGTGCTGATTTAAGTGTCTGTAGCCAACTGCATAGAAATATAACTAAATTCCATTCACTTTAGTTTAAATTTCTTCATGTTAGACAAGTTAGCTTTCCTTTCTTTAAGAAGAGATGACTATATCTGTCTGTTATATGGAGAAGAAACATGTGAAATCACCTATATGGATAAATTTCTCCATCAGAAATGGCTCTCCTCCTATCACTGAGATATAGAAGGCTCTTTTAGGGCTTTCTGGAAACCAATATATATAGTCTGAAAGTTGAAAAGAGTTCATAAAATTGCTAGCTGCTCTAATCATGTTCTACTAGTATGGAGATGTTACAGAAGTAATAAGGTTTGTCAAAGATCATTATACCTAAATGTATCTACCCATGCATTCTAGCAATTATAAAAACACATTCAGCTCATGCTGTGAAAGATATAGAGATGAGCCAGACACTGATTGTATCCTTGAAAAGACCATAGTCAATTACAGAAGACAAGAGAATGGATCTACACGTGAATAAGATGATACATACAAGGAAGACCCTACCCAAGCTTGGAGGCATGGTCGCATGCAAGTGTCAAAATTACCTCTGAAAGTAAAATAGTATTTAATTAAAACACAGGGAAGTACTCCAGAAGTGAGAACAGTGAGACAAGACTTTTGGGCAAGAAATCAAGGCACTCACAATAGGAATATCCAGTTCATTCCATTTATAGTGAAAGAACTGCATGATGTTGTATAATTGGCATGTGATGCTATCATGCATCAATAGTGTCTGCACGCCAGCATGGGGAAGAGAAGCATAGGAAATGGACTTCCAATGAGGGTATTTGAGTCAAAAAATGGCATGGCAGGGTCTTCCCTGGTAGTCCAGTGGTTACGACTTTGCTTTCCAGTGCAGGGCGTGTAGGTTTGATCCCTGGTCAGGGAGCTAAGATGCCACAGGCATCATGACGAAAAAACCAAAGCATAAAACAGAAGAAATATTGTATCAAATTCAATAAAGACTTTTAAAATGGTTCACAGCAAAGAAATAATATCTTGAAATGGCATGGAAAAGTCATGAGAAATTATCAGTGTTCATTCCCATAGTTTCTAATGAGTAATGCCAGCAAAATATCAAATTCTTTAAAGGCTGCATTATTTGAGAGCAGATTGGAACTTTTTGTGGGTGCCTTAGATGGCCTGCAGTAATTTTTTCTAAACTGTGATGCCTTAAAGAAAAAAAAAGAATTAAATGCTCTCGTTGTTTAAAAAAAAAAAGAAAAGAAACTTCCTAATGGGAAATGGATGTGAGATGTGAGAGTTGGAAGAGGGTGTTTGCTATGACCATTGCATTCTCTTGGCAGAGAAATCCAAACCAGCTGACTGGTATAAGATACATGACATGCAGAAAATCTTGGGAGAAGTCAGCAATTTTTTCTATCCAAGTTCTCTTTCTAGAGATGCTTAGAAAGGAAATGAAATGGCATGTATAGATTAATTATTTCGGTTCACTTCTTATGACATTTCCTTCCATAAACAAATTACTGGAATGTTTACTACTTATTTACACATGGTTATATATGGCAATCTCAAAAAATAAAATTCCTCACCTGTCTTAGGCTTTCCCACCTTCCTCCTCCATTGGATTAGCACCCTTTCAGGAGCAGAAGGAGAAATTGATGATATGGTGACAGGATTGTCAAAAGAGGCAGCCTGTCAATTCTGTTTAAAGAGAGACGGAACAGCTCTCCAGAGCCAGAGGACTTCTTTACAGAGGCTGATTTAATCGTTCTAAACTAGATTTCTGTGGGTTTTATGGTTCTACTTGCTTTCTTTCTAGCAAAGTAAGTCCCTCTTTATCTTCAGAATTTATTTAAGAGTAGGACGTTTTATACCAATCAAGTCCACCCTCTCTGAACCAGAAGACAATTTACCTTGAGGCTAATGAGCTCAGAGCCCTTCACTTTCACCAATATGTACTTAATTTTCTGTCAGTATAAAGTACAAGCATAAAACACTCTTTAACTGCAATATTGCATAGGAACCTGGACTGTTAGGTCCATGAATCAAGGCAAATTGGAAGTGGTCAAAGAGGAGATGGCCAGAGTGAACATCGACATTCTAGAAATCAGCGAACGAAGATGGACTGGAATGGGTGAATTTAACTCAGATGACCATTATATCTACTACTGTGAGGAGAAATCCCTTAGAAGAAATAAGAGTAGCCATCATAGTCAACAAAAGAGTCCGAAATGCAGTACTTGGATTTGGATGCAATCTCAAAAATGACAGAATGATCTCTTTTCGTTTCCAAAGCAAACCATTCATTATCACAGGAATCTAAGTCTATGCCCCAACCAGTAACGCTGAAGAAGCTGAAGTTGAACGAATCTATGAAGACCTACAAGACCTTCTAGAACTAACACCCAAAAAAGATGTCCTTTTCATTATAGGGGACTGGAATGCAAAAGTAGGAAGTCAAGAAATACCTGGAGTAACAGGCAAATTTGGCCCTGGAGTACAGAATGAAGCAGGGCAAAGGTTAGAGTCCTGCTGAGAGAAAGCACTGGTCATAGCAAACATCCTCTCCCAACAACACAAGAGAAGACTTTACACATGGGCATCACCAGATGGTCAACACCGAATCCAGCCAAAGTTGGAAAAGCTCTATACAGTCAGCAAAAACAAGACTGGGAGCTGACTGTGGCTTGGATCATGAACTCCTTATTGCCAAATTTAGATTAAAATGGAAGAAAGTGGGGAAAACCAGTAAAACATTCAGGTATTACCTAAATCAAATCCCTTATGATTATACATTGGAAATGAGAAATAGCTTTAAGGGACTAGATCTGATAGACAGAGTGCCTGATGAACTATGAATGGAGGTTCCTGACATTGCACAGAAGACAGAAATCAAGGAATCTTTTCCCATCCCCAAGGAAAAGAAATGCAAAAAAGCAAAATGGCTGCCTAAGGAGGCCTTACAAAGAGCTGTGAAAAGAAGAGAAGTAAAAGCAAAGGAGAAAAGGAAAGATATAAGCATCTGAATGCAGAGTTCAAAAGAAAAGCAAGGAGAGATAAGAAAGCCTTGCTCAGCAAACAGTGAAAAGAAATAAAGGAAAACAATGGAATAGGAAAGACTAGAGATCTCTTCAAGAAAATTAGAGATAACAAGGGAACATTTCATGCAAAGATGGACTCAATAAAGGACAGAAATGATAGGGAACTAACAGAAGCAGAAGATATTAAGAACAGGTGGCAAGAATACACAGAAGAACTGAACAAAAAAAAATCTTCATGACCCAGATAATCACCATGGTGTGATCACTCACCTACAGCCATACATCCTGGAATGCACAGTGAAGTGGGCCTTAGGAAGCATCGCTACAAACAAAGCAAGTGGAGGTGATGGAATTCCAGTTGAGCTATTTCAAATTCTGAAAGATGATGATGTGAAAGTGCTGCACTCAATAAGCCAGCAAATTTGGAAAACTCAGCAGTGGCCACAGGACTGGAAAATGTCAGTTTTCATTCTAATCCTGAAGAAAGGCAATGCCAAAGAATGCTCAAACTACCACACAGTTGCACTCATCTCACACGCTAGTAAAGTAATGCTCAAAATTCTCCAAGCCAGGCTTCAGCAATACGTGAACCATGAACTTTCAGATGTTCAAGCTGGTTTTAGAAAAGGCAGAGGAACCAGACATCAAATTGCCAACATCCGCTGTATCGTTGAGAAAGCAAGAGAGTTCCAGAAAAATATCTATTTCTTCTTTATTGACTATGCCAAAGCCTTTGACTGTGTGGATCACAATAAACTGTGGAAAATCCTGAAAGAGACAGGAATACCAGACCACCTTACCTGCCTCTTGAGAAACCTATATGCAGGTCAGGAAGCAACAGTTAGAACTGGACATGGAACAACTGGTTCCAAATAGGAAAAGGAGTATGTCAAGGCTGCATACTATCACCCTGCTTATTTAACTTATATGCAGAATACATCTTGAGAAATGCTGGGCTAGAAGAAGTACAAGCTGGAATCAAGATTGCCAGGAGAAATCTCAATAACCTCAGATATGCAGACGACACCACCCTTATGGCAGAAACTGAAGAAGAACTAAAGAGCCTCTTGATGACAGTGAAAGAGGAAAGTGAAAAAGTTGGCGTAAAGCTCAACAATCAGAAAACTAACATCATGGCATCTGGTCCCATCACTTCATGGCAAATAGATAGGGAAACAGTGGAAACAGTGGCTGACTTTATTTTTCTGGGCTCCTAAATCACTGTAGATGGTGATTGCAGCCATGAAATTAAAAGACACTTACTCCTTGGAAGGAGAGTTATGACCAACCTAGATAGCATATTCAAAAGCAGAGATATCACTTTGTCAACAAATGTCCATCTAATCAAGGCTATGGTTTTTCCAGTGGTCATGTATGGATGTGAGAGTTAGACTATAAAGAAAGCTGAGCACTGAAGAGTTGATGCTTTTGAACTGTGGTGTTGGAGAAGACTCTTGAGAGTCCCTTGGACTGCAAGGAGATCCAACCAGTCTATCCTAAAGGAGATCAGTCCTGAGTATTCATTGGAAGGACTGATGCTGAAGCTGAAGCTGAAACTCCAATACTTTGGCCACCTGATGGGAAGAGCTGACTCATTGGCAAAGACCCTGATTCTGGGAACCATTGAGGGCAGGAGGAGAAGGGGATGACAGAGGATGAGATGGTTGGATGGCATCACTGACTCAATGGACATAGGTCTGTGTGGACTCTGGCTGTTGGTGATGAACAGGGAGCCCTGGTGTGCTGCAGTTCATGGGCTTGCAGAGAGTCGGACATGACTGTGTGACTGAATTGAACTGAATTTATAGATAATTTCTCAAATTATACAGGCTTCAAACTTTATGAAGCCCCTGAATGTACAGTGTATGTGGGGTCAAGTCAAGCCCTCTCTCAGCTCCTGCACTGGTTCCTGGATCTCTGCTCATGAATTACTCTACCTATCATCCTCCTCAGACTCCTTTGTCACCATTGCCTGTTGCATCAGTCCTTGACCACGTCACTTCACACACTGGGAGGTTTAGAAAAACTCTTCTCTCCAGCCGGAATGCTATTTTCCCTGAATGGCCCTTCCACTTTCAACTCAAATGTCACCCCTGCAAAGCTCTCCCACGGTCTCTATGACAACAACTTTCATCCCTAATCTACATCCATTCTCTAGTCTAGTACTCTCTACATTGCACATAACAACCTATTTTGTGTCCCTGCTCCACGTCACACCAGGAGCAGAGAGCTTCTCTTCAGTATTTCTTTATTCTGGGAGCCTAGCATGGTGCCTGTCCCAGGATGGTGCTCATAGCTGGTGGAATGGCAAGACCCCTCTAAAGACCATCATTTTACCTTTTCATTCTGTTCTAATGTCACTGAGGTTATAGGCAGGAGGAGAAGCACTCACTGAACCTGCTCTCCACCTACAATTTTCATTTTCTTTCTGTTACCAACATTATCAACCCTCTTTTTCCTATACTGATTGCAGTCACAAAAACCTATTTCAGAGTAATTTTGCAACCTCATCTCCCTGTCCACAAGATAAGGGCATATGCAAATCTGAGTTTAAAAAAGTAAATGCTTTTAATGAATGTTTTCTACAGCATAAAGACCCATAGAATTAGCTTGGCATGTATCTGACTGCAAAGAAACTGAGCAGTTTCATTGCTTTTTCATGACTACCTTCATCTCTGTATCCTAATGAGGCACTCATTGTTCCTTAGGTGGACATGAACAAACACTCTGAACCCAGCAGGAAGGAAAGCAATGGTGATGCTGACCTCTATTTCCACCGTTAACTGATTCACACATCCATTCATTTAGCACACAATCAGTACACATCCAGTAAGTGCCAGACACTGTTCTGTCTTTGGGGATACAGAGATTAACTAGACTCAGTCTTTGCCTAGACAAGGTGTGTAAAATTCAGAGAGATGAGAGTGGCTCATGATAAATCATTACAATCTAATTTAAGAAATGCTGTGTTAGAAATTGCTTGAGGGTAGAGTAAATTGAGACAGACAAACAGAGAGGAAGTTTATGTAAGATTTTCAAAGGTGAATACAATTTGAAATATAGGTAAGATAACTATCATAAGAGCTTCAGACTTTATCTTGAAAACATGGGTATCCTTTGAAAGGTTTAAAAAGGAGGAGCATAGTCTTTAGAAAGATCACCCTGCTGGAAAGGGAGAAGATAGAATAGCAGGATGTTATTTTTAGAGATGCAGAGGGAAGTTACATCCTAACCTAGATGATAAGTGATGAGGGTCTAGAACAGGGAAGTAGAAAAGGTAATGGAGGAAAAGGTAAGAACTTCAAAGATATTTAGAAATAAGAATCCACAGGACACGGTTCTCCATGAATACCAATAGTGAGAGTCATTCAGGTGCTTATGAGACTTCTAGTTGGTGATGAACTGGAAGGTAGGGGGAGACCACAGTGAGAGATAGTTCAGGTGAGCTGACTACAGTATGGCCAGAGACAAAGTGACTGACGAAGGAACTCACAGTCACCTTTGAGAAGCCAGGGGGAAGTGGGGTTAAAAGTAAAAATGAATTCATGAAGCAACAAGCTTATAAACTTATAAAATCAGATCAACATTAATGGGACAAAGAAATAGATCAGGAAAATCAGTTCATAACCAAGAATAATGAGGAGATGCAAAGAGTCCATTTTACGTGATGCTGGCTATGTGATAGAGAAGACCTCAGTTCCCGTAAGCTTGCACATCTTCCCTGTCTCCCAAATGAATTCAAGGGGATTCTCCTGGTGAAGTCAGAGGATCAGATGTGGTACTAATTAGTGGATCAATCTCAGCAGTGAAGAACCTGGAGTAGACAATTCTCAGAGTCAGGGGTTTAAGTAAGCTTTATTTTAGATGATTATTCATAGGAAGCAGACCCCAAAGAGTAGAGAACAAATATTCTTGGGAAATCAGCTTCATCTCCAGAAAAAAGTTGCAGATAGGAATGTGCCCAGGGAGCCCATTGTTCATGGGGCTGAGGATTCCAAGTCAGAAAGGATGGCTATTTTTAACACCCATGGCTATGTTGTTTAGGACATTGTAAAAAAGAGCTGTACAATCAGAGGTTGTGTAGCTAGTTATTTCATGACTCACTTATTTTCACTGACTCAGTTTTTGTCTGTAAATTGGGAATAATAATGCATATAATTTGAACTGCAACCAGAATTAAATGTGATCTAAAGGGTCTAATATGGGCTTCTCTGGTGGCTCAGTAGTAAAGAATCAGCCTGCAGTGCAGGAGACCCAGGTTTGATCACTGGCTTGGGAAGATCCCCTGAAGAAGAAAATGGCAACCCTCTGCAATATTCTTGCCTAGGAAATTCCATGGATGGAGGAGCCTGGCGGGCTACAGTCCATGGGGTTGCAAAGAGGCGGACATAACTTAGTGGCTAAACAACATCAAAGGGCCTCATACATAATGAGTATTCAATGATGGTGACTACTATTCCTCTTTATCAATGGTTCATTTTATTTTGTTATGATTTGTTTGCTCATGAATTGGTCCAGGCTGGGGTATGTGAAGAATTTATGGAACTATCTGAAAAAAAAAAAAGGGGGGACTTGGAGGACAAAGGTGAGGGCATTAGGTCATGAGGCTGACCTAATGAGAATTTGCGAAAAAACATTTTTGATAACTGAATACAATTTCCTTGAAAGAGAACAATGCCAAGGCTGGAAATGCACTTGTTGATCCTGCCATGTGTCCTACTGATGCAGAATCTCTGAAACCTGGGACAGTGCCAGCAGAGGAGACTAGGAATGGCCAAGACTGGCCCGTGGGCATGATCGACATACCAACCATTCAGAGATAGGGCAATTACTCACATTTTTATGGAGAGCTAATTGCTCAAGTAGCAGCTTGCTTGAAAGACAGAAACATCCTTTTGGATACAAGCTGTGTAATGAGGGAATTGCTTGACTAAGCAAATTTTGGGTTAATGGAAAACAGACCCTTCTGTCACCAAGAGCAGCGTCTGCCTGTGTTAAGATTAAATTGTGTATATTGCTGACTGCCCTACATTTTTGCATCAAAAAGAGCGCAGAGAGAGATGACATTTGCAGTAATTTGGCTAAGGGCTATAGCAACCTAATTAGAAATGTTCAGTGCTACAAGTTCACAGAATTGTATTGTGGCAATTGCTCTTGAAAAATTCAATTCTGAAAATGCAATAAGCAAAATCCGAAACTGGTAGATAACTTAGCACATGTTCTGAGAATAAGTTCTGTATTAGAAGCAATAACACAAAAATCTCCAGGCCCTCAAGGCAACTGAGATTGAAGCCCTTGTGTTCTTTGAGCCAGATCATCCTGTCAAGGTCTGGTTCCTGGCCTTCTTGAGGCCCAGCTACACTCAGGTTTTTCTCCTCTCCCTACCCCATCTCTCCCTACCCCTTTCCCACACTGTCTCTAGAACAGTGGGTCCTAAACCCCAATTGGAATAACCTAGAAGACTTGCTTTCAATACTCAAACTCTTTGGACATATGTCTCTTAATTAATCCACTCAACTGATGACTTTGAATGCTTACCCTGTGCCAGGTACTATCTTCCTATCAGATTTCAATATTTTGACCTCATTTTTAAAAAGACCATCCTTAGTTTGATTACTCCAGCCACAACAGTGTCCTGAATGTTATCTCCATGATACACATCCTGAATATGCAGTAGCTATGACTGATATTTTTCTCTATACCAATGATTCTCAAACTGAGTCTGGATCAAAATAAATTTAGGAAACTTCTAAAACATGCCAGTGCTTGAACTCTATATCAGATCAGTCAAGAAAGACCTCCATGTCAAGATGCAGGCATGTTATATTTTATAAGCTGCCCAGATGATTCAATGTGAAGCTGGGTCTGAGACCCACTGAAGTGCATCCCTGGGGCTCAGACTTGAATGCAGAGTCACAAGGAGGGTCCATTTTGCATATTCTGAGGTTTCAGGTGTAGAAACCTTGATTTGTCAGACTTGGGGACAGGATCTGTGAGTTTTATGAAGCTGTTTCTGGCACAGGTGGTTTGTGAAGCTACTTTAAGGAACTGCTCATGGACCAATCTTGAGTAGACAAGAGAGACTTAAGGAACTTGGGCCAATCCTTATGCTTCCATGGAGTTATGCCTGCTAGTCCCTCAATCCACTCATCTACCATTCTTCCAGACCCAGTGTCCTCTTAAGAAACTTCATGATGTACCCTCCTCACCATGAGTACCTGAGCTCTGCCTTCTTAGTTGTCTCTGAATCTTTAGCTCATGATTTGACTCCTGATATAAAGGAGAAGGCAATGGCACCCGACTCCAGTACTTTTGCCTGGAAAATCCCTTGGATGGAGAAGTCTGGTGGCTGAAGTCCGTGGGGTCACTAAGAGTCGGACACAACTGAGCGACTTCCCTTTCACTTTTCACTTTCATGCAATGGAGAAGGAAATGGCAACCCACTCCAGTGTTCTTGCCTGGAGAATCCCAGGGATGGTGGAGCCTGGTGGGCTGCCGTCTCTGGGGTCCCACAGAGTCGGACACGATGGAAGCGACTTAGCAGCAGCAGCATAAAATGAGAAACTCTTAATATACATAGATTTGAATGACTTGGCTTGGGTTAAGGTCATTGCTGCTAGCCCTAACTTTGTGGCTCAGGGAAGACAAACTAGTTCGTAAATCTAAATTCCTGTCCCGACATCCTGTCCAGTATCCTGGGACCAGCGCTGCTAGACAGCATGTCCTGCCTTACCTCATCATCGTGGGAGTGAGTCCTGGCCTTAACCCTTAGCCTGGTATCTGGTTTTCATGTCTAGTAACAGATTTCACTCATGGAAGCTTCTTTTCTGCTTTTCTAAATTTTACCTTGTATCAGTCAGCTCTGTTGCATAACAAATGGCTTGAAAAATCTCTGTGGCTTATAAAAACTGAGTTTCTTTTTTTGTTGTTTTGTTTTTTAAATTAATTTATTTAATTGGAGGCTAATTGCTTTACAATATGTGAGACCCAAACTCATAAAAGTTAAAATAATAAAAATTAATAGAATCTGCTTAACTTGAAAACAAACAAACAAACAAACAAACTGAGTTTTACCTCTCAGTTGCAATGACATTTGGCCTGAGTGACAACATAGCTCTGCAGCTGCTCCAAAATCCAAGTACATATGAAAAGTACATATGTTTTCTTGGCAAAATTGAACTGGGAGTTACCAAAGAAATCATGGCGCGGTTCATAAACCTAGAGTTACATCACCAGTTCTTAAAAACATCATTAATCAAATCAAATCATGTAGATAACCTGATGAGATAGGAGTAATACTTCTGCAGAAAATTCCTATGAATCATACAACAATTGATAGAAATATAAAAATAAGCCTTTTATAGGGAAGAGGAAGCAGTAAGCCACATGGATTTCTGAGATCCCATCATTGTAAAACCCCTGCCTACGACACTAGCCTCCACCTTCCTGGTAATGCCCACATCGTCAATTCCTTTACACACTTACATCTTCCAAATTCAGCCTCTCAGACTATCATCATCTGAGATGATGCTTCAGCACCAGTCCTTCCAGTGAACATTCAGGACTGATTTCCTTTAGGATGGACTGGTTGGATCTCCTTGCAGTCCAAAGGACTCTCAAGAGTCTTCTCCAACGACCACAGTTCAAAAGCACCAATTCTTCTGCATTCAGCTTTCTTTATAGTCCAACTCTCACATCCATACATAACTACTGGAAAAACCATACCTTTAACTATATGGACATTTGTTGGCAAAGTAATGTCTCTGCTTTTTAATATGCCATCTAGGTTGGTCATAGCTTTTCTTCCAAAGAGTAAGTGTCTTTTAATTTCAGGGCTACAGTCACCATCTGGGGTGATTTTGGAGCCCCAAAAAATAAAGTCTGCCACTGGTGGCTCAGAGGGTAAAGCGTCTGCCTGCAATGTGGGAAACTGGGATTCGATTCCTGTGTCAGGCAAGAGCCCCTGGAGAAGGAAATGGCAACCCACTCCAGTACTCTTGCCTGGAAAATCCCATGGATGGAAAAGCCTGGTAGGCTTCATGGGATCACAGAGTCAGACACGACTGAGCAACTTCAGTTTCACTTTCACTGTTTCCCCATCTACTTACCCTGAAGTGATGGGACCAGATGCCATGATCTTAGTTTTCTGAATGTTGAGCTTTATGCCAACTTTTTCACTCTCCTCTTTCACTTGCATCAAGAGGCTCTTTAGTTCTTCTTCGCTTTCTGCCATTAGGGTGTCATCTGTATATCTGAGGTTATTGATATTTCTCCCAGTAATCTTGATTCCAGCTTGTGCTTCTTCCAGCCCAGCATTTCTCATGATGTACTCTGCATATAAGTTAAATGAGCAGGGTGACAATATACAGCCTTGACGTACTCCTTTTCCTATTTGGAACCAGTCTGTTGTTCCATGTAGTC
>NW_011494879.1:9385235-9397863 GCF_000754665.1 Bison bison bison
TTCCATGTCCAGTTCTAACTGTTGCTTCCTGACTTGCATACAGGTTTCTCAAGAGGCAGTTCAAATGGTCTGGTGTTCCCATCTCTTTCAGAATTTTCCACAGTTTGTGGTGATCCACACAGTCAAAGGCTTTGTCATAGTCAATAAATTAGAAGTAGATGTTTTTCTCGAACTCTTGCTTTTTGGATGATCCAATGGATGTTGGCAATTTAATTTCTGTTTTTTCTTTTCTAAAACCAGCTTGAATATCTAGAAGTTCACAGTTCATGTATTGTTAAAGCCTTGCTTGGAGAATTTTGAGCATTACTTGACTAGCATATGAGATGAGTGCAATTGTGCAGTAGTTTGAGCATTCTTTGGCATTGCCTTTCTTTGGGGTTGGAATGAAAACTAATATTATCAAGAAGTGGCAAGAATACACAGAAGAACTATACAAAAAAGATCTTCACAATCCAGATAATCACGATGGTGTGATCACTGACCTAGAGCCAGACATCCTGGCATGTGAAGTCAAGTGGGCCTTAGGAAGCATCACTACGAACAAAGCTAGTGGAGGTGATGGAATTCCAGTTGAACTATTTCAAAACCTAAAAGATGATGCTGTGAAAGTGCTGCACTCAATATGACAGCAAATTTGGAAAACTCAGCAGTGGTCCCAGGACTGGAAAAGGTCAATTTTCATGCCATGTCATGTTCATCCCTCTCCTAAAACAGTGGCTGCCTGTGGCACTGATGTAGCAGATTGGCAGTTTGAGTCATGAAAAGCATGCCAGAGTTCTTTGCACTCCAGTTCCCCTTTCTACCCCTGGATGTCTCTCAATTGGCCACACCGTGCACTAATTGCCACCTGCATGTTGAGGTCTCTGCTCTTCGGTTGCTGCTTGCACTAGGTGGTGAAAACTCAGTCTGGAAAATAAGAGAAGACTGAAATCTCAATGAGTAACCCCAGCCACCTTCCTTGGTTAAGAAGGCCAGGCTCTTTGGAAGGAAAAGAAAGCATCTGAATCTAGGGGTCAAATCATAATAAAAAGTGAGGGACCACTTCCTCCTGACACAGCCTGACTCTCTTCCCTTTACTCAGGGATCCTCTGAAGGATCTGTCAAGACCTGAGCCCAAAGCATGCTTACCACCCCATTTGACCTTGGACCACCCCAGGCAAATTGAGCTTTTTT
This sequence comes from Bison bison bison, assembly GCF_000754665.1. Taxonomy (NCBI): domain Eukaryota; kingdom Metazoa; phylum Chordata; class Mammalia; order Artiodactyla; family Bovidae; genus Bison; species Bison bison. Next base: position 9,386,409 of record NW_011494879.1, read on the forward strand.
CTCTTGTCTCTCTTGTTATATCACATCCATTTGGACCTTTAGCTTCCAAAGTCTAAAATATTTACCATCTCTTTCTTTAGAGAAAAAGTTTGCCAAACACTGCTCTAAAATAAAGCATCTCCTTTTAAAACTGAGCTTCAAAACCTCTTTTGAAAATGATCCCAAAGACTTACCCTGTTTCATTACTCTACCCGATGCAACTGTTACAAAACAAATACAAAACTGATTCCATCCAGGACCGTGGATTTCTTTTTCAATTTCAATGTGTCCTGGCAGAATAGCTCCAGGCTCAGGGAGGCTGTGTCTTTCTTTTTCTAAGTACTGATTGAGACATAAGGCAAAAAAAAAAAGAAGAAGAAGTGCTGAGGAAACAACAGAGGCTTTATTTGTGGTTATTAGCATTGGCCAAGAGCTATTTCCCCTGATTTGTTTGGGGCCAACAGTGTAGCTGCCCCTACAAGCAAATAATCACAGCCAGTTGTCCAAGGTGCCCTCCATTTTCACCTTCACCTGGCTGGTGCCTTGCCCCTCAGTGGTAAAGATTCATCCTGTGCCCTGGTAAAAACACACCACCAGGTCCTTCTTGTTTCCTTACTTTCTGGTGGAGGAAATGGGTTTACAAGGCATAAAGGAGACTGGACTTGGCATAGCTCATAAATTTCCTTCACGAAGTACATGGAGTGGGACAGTATATCCTAGTGGTTACAAGACTAGATTCTTGTCACTTAACTGTTATGTAACTTTGGGCAATTTACTTAACCTCTCTGTTCCTCAGTCTCCTTGTCTATTGCCCATTATATTAAGTGAATATAATAATACTTCCAATCTTACAGCTCTCCAAAAGTGTTCACTTCTTCCTTTCACTGTACTGTTCTTGGGCCAAGAGACTCTCAGTTGAATGTGGGAGGCTCACAGTTCCACAAGATGAAGTTATATAGAGAGAACTAAAAGGGAGGAAGTGAGACATGAGGAAGTACAGATAATACACCACAACCACTCAGAGCAAGAAGTAGCATCATCGCTCCTCCTGGATCCCAAGGCTGATGTCTGGAGCCCTGCCATCTGCATAGTAATTATGCAGGCAGAGTTGGTGGTCAATGGAATAACATATAACAAACAACAGAAAGAAAAGCCATAGAATGTCAGTGCTAAATCCCAGTGGTCACCCATTTTATAGAGGAGAAAGCCCTAAAATGGAAAGAGGAAGCATGCATTGGTGGAGAATTAGCCAGACAGAAGACTACTGATGAGTTAATACTTAACACAAACTATAAAAACTTACAAGGCATTGAACAGTTAACTTATATAGATATTTATCTAGACAAAATATCCAAATCTTAGACAAAAAAAAGTACATTTAAGAGAAACATATCAGTCATGCTCTACTAGCCTAGCTATAGGGTAATCACTAAAAGTCTTTTGGTTGATATAGATCACAGGGATCATTCTGTGTGTGTGTCTGTGTTTTATGTGTGTGTGTGTTTGGGTGTGTACACACGTTTATCTATTATTGCCTAATCAGTGACAGCCTAATCTGAGTCAGAAGACCTGAGTTTGGTTCCTAGTAGAAGTAGTTCAGTCCTCGCAGGTATCGTTAGTGGCAAATAAAAAATCCACCTGCCAGAGAAGGAGACACAAGAGACACAGTTTTAATCCCTGGATCCAGAAGATCCCCTGGGGGAGGAAGTGGCAACCCACTCCAGTATTCTTGCCTGGAAAGTTCCTTATGGAACTGGAATCTGGCAAAGGAATCTGGCAGGCTACAGTTCTGGCTACAGTTCATGGGGCCCCAAAGAGTCAGACGTGACTGAGTAACTGAGCACACACACACACACACACACACATACACAGAAGTGGTTCACTGGAACAATTTCTAGCCTGTGCAATCTTAGAAGGATTATGAAACTTCTTTGGGGTTCAGCTTCCTTATCTACCTAAACAAACGACCCAGCCCTGCCTATTTCACTGAGGTGTTGCAAGGATTAGAACAGAAAGGTCAAAGTTTGTTGTTTTTTCCCTGTAGAGGTCTGCTCAAGACTGAAATAGCATGATTACTAGGACTCACCCACCTGCACGTTCCTATACAGCTTCTAGTCTGCTGCCTGCTTTCGAAAGGCAGTCTATACGTGGGACAGGCCCTCATAACGTGCGGGCAGCAGGACCACTAGCAGGGGTATTGCAATGCTGAGAAGTTCACCTGTTAAAGGTCAGAATTTAGTATAATCTTGGAATAAGTGATAAAAAATGATCAACTTAACGTGTTTAAGAAGGCTAAATTTTTCAGTGCTTTTCATAATTTGACAAAAAGGAAAAAAGCAGTTATCAAACTGGTGAGACATTAGCATCATTAAGAGAAATTTTTGAAGCCCTACCAAATACTGATTAATAAAGTCTTGGATGGCTTGGGACTTCCCTGGCGGTGCATTGAAAAGATCCCATGCTTCCACTGCAGGGGGCAGGGACTGGATCCCTGCTCAGGGAACTAAAGATCCCTGATGCCATGTGACAGCGACCAAACAAATAAACAAACAAAACCAAAAGTCTTGGATGGCTCATAAGAATCTCTGTTTTTATTTATCCCAGTGTGTCTTACATGTAGCCAGTTTAAGAGTAGCCAGACTATTCATGCGGTGTGTTTTGTCCAATAAAGAAGTGGTGGCCTTTACACAGATGACTGTTGGTTATAAACTCTCCCTCCTAAAAATATTTTTCTCAATGGATCAAGAAAATACCCTAACAGGATTTTTTAAATAGTTCAAAGAATGCTATTTGTATACATTATGTAGGCCGCCTTTTCATTCTAAGCTGAGGGAATAAGCGACACTTGTGCATCTGGCCTGAGTGATTTGTTTCTACAGTAGATTTGGATCCTTTTCCCAAAGGATCTGCAAGGTGTCCTTGAATCCAGAAACTTCATTACCAGATAAATAATCAGCCAACGAATAAGTAAAGTTGTGTTCATGACTGTGGGCCCAATTTGTTTGTGTGATCTATCATGATATATTTGAGTGGGGGTGGAGAGGTCTATATAAGATGTGTGATGACTTCAGAGGAAAGAAGAGGGAGTGATGTCAGAGAGAGGCTCCATTCTGCCCCTGATCCAGCAATGCCCATCTCCACTCAGTTTGATAATGACCACTTGCTTTATGTGGTTAATGTGTCCCTGAAGAAAACATTTGTTGGGATAGAGAGAGTATACACTCGTGTCATCTCACCTACCCTAGGGACTGCTGAGACCAACACTGTGTACTTAGTCGCGTACAACTCTCTGTGACCTCATAGACTGTAGCCTGTCAGGCTTCTCTGTCCATGGAATTCTCCAGGCAAGAATACTGGAGTGAGTTGTCTTCCCTACTCCAGGGAATCTTCCTGAACCAGGGATCAAATCCACGTCTCTTGTGTCTCCTGCATCAGCAGGTGGATTTTCTACCTACTGGACCACCTGGAAAGTCCAGGGGGCTTGCCTTATTAAAGTGAGAAAATGCAGGCAATCCACCTGTCTCCTAATACTTTGGTATTATTATGTTCACATATTATTATTATGTTTGCATATTATTGTTAAGTTTAGATATTATTATTAGTTTGCATACTATTATTATTATCATGTTGCAGCATTTGTATAACACATACCCTGAGAGGATGCATTCAATTGATTCCTAATAACTTTAAAGCATCAGCGTTTACATTTTCCATGTGTTTCCTGGATGATTCAGTGGCTCCCTTTTTTCCAATGTACAAAATAACAATACATATCTGGTGCCTGAGTTCAAAGTGAAAATTGAATTCCATAAATATCCTTAAATGTCTCTACTGCAAACTTTGTATGATGCGAGGTCTTGGGCTTTCAAGTTTAAAAATTAAGTTTTCACCTTTAAGTCACAGCAGGATTCATTGGATGAAGTGCACAAATTTGGACTCAGAAAGCTTTGGTTGTAACCCTTTTTCCAGCGCAGGCTGACTTTATTGTGAGGGTCACCACGCCTTCCTTCTCCTTGTCAATGAGATAGAGACGACAGTACACCCTGTCTTGCTTAATTGTTGTGAGGTATAACGACAATATGGCTTCTCTGATGATTCAGTGGTAAAGAATCTGCCTGCCAATACAGGGGATTTGATCTCTGGGTTTGATCTCTGGGTCAGGGAAGACCCCTAGAGAAGTATGACAACCCACTCCAGTATTCTTGCCTAGGAAATCCCATGAACAAAGGAACCTGGTGGACTATAGTCCATGGGGTCGCAAAGAGTTGGACTTGACTTAGCGACTAAACAGCAAATAATGATAATATACATCTGATACACCAATTTGACAATTTCATTTGATAAGAACCTGATAAATATTAGCTGCTATTGTTACCAGTTGTACTATTAGTAATATCATAGTAATGATAGATATTATTTCAGTTTTACAGAGGTATTTACTGAAAGTAATAATGTTTCAAAGAAACATATAGGTAAAATGTAAAATTCTCACCTCTCAGAAGGGGAGTTATTTTGAGATTTAAAAAAAAAAAAATACACACAATATCCCAGGAGGGTTAGCACAATTAACTCCTACCAGGTAAAATAGCGTCCAATTTCCTACAGCTTTCACACCTGTCTCTCACAATAGCAAAGAGATTAAGAAAGTTCAACCATTTGTCAGGAGATACAGGTACTCAGTAGAAAAGCCAAAAAATCAACTAGACCCATTATAACCTCTGAATTACATGTGCGAAGTGCTTTTTGTTTGGAAGCTGTGAAGTTGGGGTGTGTGGTGGGCGGAAGGGTAGTTTTGGTCCAGGAGCCAGGAGGATCTGAGTTCTCCAAGCAAGTCCTTTCGCTGTGCCCACGGGCAAAGCATTTCTTTCTTGAGGCACGTTTTTGGATTCCTCTGTTCCCCACCCTCCACCTACAAGGACCTGAGAGATAGTGTAAGGAAAGGGCTAGCAGCACTGCCTTGATTCCTAGACAGAGTGTTTCTCCTGATTCCTCAGTCTCCCTACATAGGGGACCAGACACAAGCCTGAAGCTGCCTTCCTGTCTTTGGTAAAGTTAGACCCAGTCCTGCTTCTTTTTCATGAGTCTGGCTGCAGCCCCTTAAGACTTCTTTTGTCAAAGGGGCCTCCCACTCAGAGCCCACTCTCCTGTCCAGTGTCTACTTCTATGATGACTCAGAAGTCTTTTGTACATGCATCCATAGAAAACCATAATGCAAAAAGACACCCACCCCAGTTCAGCACTGTTTACAATAGCCAAGACATGGAAGCAACCTAAATGTCCATCAGGAGAGAAATGGATAAAGAAGATGTGCTACAGATGTACATAATGGAATACTACTCAGCCATAAACAGAATAAAATAAAGTTAATTGCAGCAACATGAAGGGACCTAAAGATTGTCATACAAAATGCATTCAGACAGAGAAAGACAAATACCGTATGATATTGCTCGTGTAGAATTTAAAATACAACACAAGTGAACTTATTTATGAAATAAAAGCAGATCACACTCATGGGAAAAGACCCTATGGTTACTAAGGGGTAAATGGGAAGTGGCAGGGAGGGATAAATTAGGAATTTTGGAGTAATGTGTATATGTGTGTGCATTGGGTTGGCCAAAATGTTCAACTTTTTCCATAAAATGTTATGGATATATATATGTGTGTGTGTGTGTGTGTGTGTGTATATATATATATATCACTTTGCTGTACATCTGACACTAACACAACTTTGTAGATCAACTATATTTCAATTTTAAAAATTGATATAAAAATAATCCAAATATTCCAAAAATAGGAGAAAAAAGATCAAGTGTATATTTCAGAATCCCTCATTGGACTTAAACTAAAAAAATGCAGTGAACAGTACTGGAAACTGCTTTGGCTCTCAACAAGTGTGTGTGAATGGCTTAATCAAAAACAAAAGGGAGGTTAAATGAAGAAACTATTTTTCTGTTTAATAAGTGTGTAAAATTGAGTCTGGGCTTCCCTGGTGGCTCATTGGTAAAGAATCTACCTGTCAAGCAGGAGACACGAGCTCAATCCCTGGGTCGGGAAGATTCCCCGGAGAAGGAAATGGCAGCTCACTTCAGTATTACTGCCTAGGAAACTCAATGAACAGGGGAGCCGGGTAGGCTACAGTCTGATGGGGTTACAATCAGACATGATTTAGTGACTAAATAACAACAACAAAATGGAGTCACCAAATCCTGTGTTTTTTTTTCATTTAATCCTTAAAATGTACCAATCTCCCCAAAGGACCCTATTATCCTATAGATGTTATCCTATAGATGATGCAGTGAATTACTATAAACTTAGTAATTTAAAACAACACGAATATGTTCTCTCCCAGTTCTGCAAGTCAGAAGACTAAAATTAAGGCGTCATTATGGTTGCATTCCTCCCATGTTTCTAGGGGAGAGTTGACTTCCCTGCCTTTTCCTGCTTCTGGAGTTTACCTCTATCCCTAGCTTCTCACCCCTTCTGCTATCTTCCAAGAGCATCTGTCTAACCTCTGATTCCATTGTCACATTTTTTTTTCTGACAAATTTTACCATCTTGCCTCCTTCTTACGAAGACACTTGCAACTACATTGTGTCCACTCTGATAATCCAGAACAATATCCCTGTCTCAAGACCCTTCAGCACATTGGCAAAGTCCCATTGGCCATGAAAAGTACAGTATTTCCATGTTGCAGAGATCAGGATATAGACGTTGGAGAGGGTTCATTACTCTGCCTACCAGAGTCCCCAGCTTCATAGACTTCTGTGGCAGTTATAGAAATATAAGTGTGTGCTCAGTTGCTCAGTGATGTCTGACTCTTTGTGGCCCCATGGACTGTGGCCCACCAGGCTCCTCTGCCAAGGGAATTTTCCAGGCAAGAATACAGAAGTGGGTTGCCATTTCCTCCTTCAGGGGATCTTCCCAGCCCAGGGATTGAACCTGCATCTCTGGCGTCTCCTGCATTGGCAGGTGGATTCTTTACCACTAGCACCACTTGGGAAGCTTTAATGATATTAAGAAATTTTAATCAAAATCGTTAAGGTGTGATCAAGGTCTTGTGGTTATTTTTTTAATCTTTCAGAGATATACACTGAAATATTTATAGCCACATTTATAATGGCTAAGTCTAAGGGACAATGATAATTCATTAATATCGATTTTTATGCCTATAGCCAGAATAGAAAAAGGACAAAGTATTAATTTTCTCGAACTCACCTGAGTCTGCAAGTCGCCTGTCCCTTCCTGGTCAGCTGGTTTTATAATCACCTCTATCTCCCTCTGACTTGTAGATGTGGGGCAGGGAGAACAGAGAAAGAATTGTTAGGCTCCTTTTTGCCCCAGTGTAGAGAACAGTCTCCTCTCACAATACCATTTTTTAATTTATAGCATTAACTCTGTTTGACATTTCCAGTTCCCTTGTCCCATTACTCAGTTCAGTAGACCTCGAATGTTTGCAACAGGGAACCATTCAAAACTAGGAGCTGAACTCAGTCATCTCTGCCTGACTTTCAGTCTCTCAGATCCCAATTCTGTCCTCAAAATCTCTTAATTGCACTTGCTTCCCATGATGGTGTCAGGTGTAAAGTTAGACAGCATCTTTTCTATCCACATACTGCAAGTTTTCTATCAGCTGGAGTTTAAAAGGGACAAGACATTTCTTCTGAACAAAGATCTGACAGTTTCTCTCATTTGTGCACAATTGCTTAAAAATCTCCTATAGCTATTTGTAGTAGTCTGGGGACTCCATTCTGTGATTTTTATTAACCTCCTAGAAATCCAGTTTGATTTTCATAAGTACAGAAATCAGTATCATAGGAAGAGCCTTGATTTTTTACCAGCAATATTCAAATCATCTGAATGCTGAAATCACTGAGAATAAACTGAAACTTTTCTCATGAGTACTCATTACAGGTTGAATTGAGTCCCCAAAGAGATATGTCGAAGTCCTAACTGTTAGTATCTCAGAATGTGACCTCATTTAGAAATAAGGTTATTACTGGTGCAATTAGTTATGAGGTCATTGGCCCCAATCCAATATGACTGGTGTCTTAAGAGGGTATATTTGAGCACAGAAATAGACACACAAAGAGGGAAGACAATATGAAGACACAGTGAGAAGAAGGTCATTTGACAAGAAATGCAAGGACTGGAGTCACATATCTACAAGAAATACCTGCCAACACCAGAAGTTGGAAGGAGCGAAGAGAGAGTCTCCCCTCAAGCCACTGATAATCATAGCCAACATCTTAATTTCAGACTTCCAGCCTCCTGAACTGAGAAACCTCACATTTCTATTGTTTTACGCCACATAGTTTGGGGTCCTTTGTATACCATCCCTGGGAAACGAATGCAATGCTTAATGTGCTGATAATGTTTGAAACAAATGCTCCTTCTGTCTATTGAAAACTATCATGACAGCTTTAGTGATGATGAAATATTAGCAGTGGTAGTTGCAGTAATAGTACTAGCCATCATTTATAAAATGTATATGGTTCTTGTTTGGGTCAAGCTAAATAATTTAATATATTTTTATTACAAGGAAATGAAGTCTCCTGTTAAGCAGGTCTTGCAAAATTACAAAATTAAGTGCCAGGGACAGAATTTTAGCCCAAAGCCTTCTCTTTTGATGAGCTCACTCAATTTCTCTCCCTCCAAATTAAATGTGAACTTATCTCAAAGGCATATTAGGAGATGTGTGTGTATATATATATATATATATCCTAAATTCATTACAGCTTTTACCTATGAACAAAGCAAAAACTGTGATCTTTTAACTTCATGAGCAAGCAGTTAGAGGAACGAAGTTAACTTTTGATGAGCACCTGCTATTTGAAACCCATGCAGATCTGCATATATTATATCATTTAATCCTCTACAACTGTTATCTCACAAAGTAGTATTTCAATCTTTACCTTTTATGAGAAAACTCAGGCTCAGAGGGACCTGAATTGCTATTTCCTTAACTACAACGTGAACAAAAAGTGTTTCCTGCACTACTGCTAAGCAATGCTCTTTTTAAGCAGGAAAGACACTAAACCATGAGCTAGAAGATTCATGTTCATAATTCTGTCTACATATAAACATATAGGATCTCTATTTTCTAAATTATAAAACAGGGACAGTATCAATTTCTCTGCACATTTTATAGAACTGTTAATGAGAATTCAGTGCAGTAATTCTTGGGAACTTCTTATATACTTCATAACATATATTAATTTAGGATAATTTTATATATAATGAAAAAGAGAGAATGGAAAAGAAGTATTCAGTAGTGCTATGTAAGTTCCAGGGATGGTCACAGATACTATCTCATTTGATTATCACAACAATCATGTCTCAATTTTTATTTTTAGGAAGCATAGCTTCAGGCGAGGCCAGTGCCTGGACCAACCTCATATGGCAAATAAGTATTGGAAACAGATGGGATATAATAAAGAGAAAAGGCAGCTACAACCCCTAGCTTTCAGGCTAATTGTATAGAGGAATATTAATCACAAAATCAAATGTAAAATTGCAGTGGAAAGGAAGGCCAAAAAAGGGAAGCACACAGGATTTTGTTCTTTGGGGAGCTATACCTTTACAGCAGAATTGAGAACACACTCCACTCTCAAAAAAATGTCTCATTGGTTCATCTACCCAATTAGAAGAGTGTTGTCATTCAGCTCTTTCGACCAAAGTAGGCTTGAAATACCAAAAGCCTAATCTAATATGCATCTGCCCATTTGGGCTACTCTTTCTGTTGTTTTTGGCTAGCTCATGGTTCGATGATGGTGTTGAGAAGACCATTGAAAATATACTTTGCTGCCTCTGGGATAATAGGGTTTTGCAATCATCCTTTCCGCCCCCAGCCCTGGGTATTGTTGGTCATTTGGTCATTTTTGTTTACCCCTCTGGGCCCCCCATTTCATGACTGGTCCCTCCCTGGGACATAATCTTCCACTAGTCCCTTCTCACTCACAAAGAAAGCATCTGTGGCATCTTGATGAAGTTCTTGGATGACTCAGAGCCTCAAGTCAGTGCCAAGGGCTTGAATATAGTAAATGTAATTAGGGATCAATTTATAGTAACTTTCTTAGTCTGAGGAGGTCTGACTTCTGTAATTAGAAAGAGGAGTGGAGAATTTATTAATAAGAAGTATGAGGTGATGATTGTAAGAATAAAAAAGTGATGACATCAACAATCATAACCACAACAAGCACAGCAGTCACTTGTTTACAGCCTGCTCTCAGTTGATGCTTTTTGTACATAATCTGTAACCCTCAGAACAGTTTTATAGGACAGCATATTCAGTTTAGAGATGAGAAAAATGGAGGCCTTGGTCGTAGACATAGCAAATGGCAATGTAAGAGTCTGAAGACTTGTAGTAGTCACCCTTATACCTCTGAAATTGATCTCACAGCTACAAATTTTGAGTCCATGCCCTTTTGCTGCTACTGTTGCTAAGTCACTTCAGTCATGTGTGACTCTGTGCGACCCCATAGACGGCAGCCCACCAGGCTCCTCCGTCCATGGGATTCTCCAGGCAAGAGTACTGGAGTGGGGTGCCATTGCCTTCTCTGCCATGCCCTGACTATAGCTCATTTATCTGGATCCTATCACATTGTCTACTTCATGCTATTCTTATCCCCTAAATGTCTAGATACTATTCCTATCCCTCCAGTCATTCAACAGAGAGACTGTCTGGAACTGAACCCTTTTGCTCTCCCTGACTTTCCACACCACTGCTTTCTAGACACTCTCAGCACCAGTGCCTTGAGAATCCCCTCACTACACACCGCTCAGGACTCTGGAGAACATCACCTGATAGGATCAGGATCGAAGTGAACACAGTTCTGTGGACAATACGTTTGTAACTATGAAACTTACTTCTTGAGTGGAATGTCTTCTCTCGCTTCTTGGCTCTCCCTGTTTTGTCTTCATTTCTCTTTCTATTTAACATGTACTTCTGAGGTGGCTCAGATGGTAAAGAATCTGCCTGCAGTGTGGGAGACCCAGCTTTGATCCCTAGGTCAGGAAGATCCTCTGGAGAAGGAAATGGCAACCTACTCCAGTATTCTTGCCTGGAGAATTCCATGGACAGAGGAGCCTGGAGGACTATGAGCCATGGGATCGCAAAAAGTCAGAGTCCGCTAACACTTTCACTTCACTTTCTTTCTTTCTGAGGTTCCAAGGTAACTTGTCACAATTTTACACTAGTTATGGATACTTATAAGGGGATTGTAGTCAACTTGGCTTTTCAGTAATTGTTGCAGGGACATAAGTCTAAATTCTTTTTCTTAAATATAATACCTTGAGTTAACAAGAATGTAAATTATCTTTCAATAAGTGGGAGAAAGTACTAATTTACTAATCACTATAAGAGCTCTAATTGGAGAAGGAAATGGCAACCTGCTCCAGTGTTCTTGCCTGGAGAATCCCAGGGACGGGGGAGCCTGATGGGCTGCCGTCTATGGGGTTGCACAGAGTTGGACACGAC
>NW_011494879.1:9397963-9398239 GCF_000754665.1 Bison bison bison
GTCTGTTTATACTCTCCTTGGAGAACAGGTCAATTTGGTCTTCCTGAGGTCAGCATTCCGACATACGTCTCTGATTCTTATGTATCCAGAAATGGGCAAACCAGCCCACTAATAATTATACAAGAGGGAATTAAGAAAAAAAAAAGGTGAAAAGAGAATTTCATTGGAAATTCTCTCTTCTGTGGGATGTCAGGAGAACTTAACACACTCCTCAGTACCAAGTGAAGAAGACTTACGTATGCCTGGCCCAGGTACAAGATATTGAATGATAAACGG
>NW_011494879.1:9398339-9413946 GCF_000754665.1 Bison bison bison
CGTCTATGGGGTCGCACAGAGTCGGACATGACTGAAGCGACTTAGCAGCAGCAGCAGCAAAAGAGCTCTAAAACCTTTATGCCATGGCTTCCCAGTAAAAGATGAATTAGGAAACATGGCTTGGGCCAGGGGATGGTTAACTTTTCACTTCTCCCACACACTGACGATAACCAGTACATTAAGTGCTTTCAAAATATGGAGACAGAATGTATTTGAACATTGACACTCAAAGCAAAAGGACAAAGGTGAAGAGATAGATTAAAGCATTTAGAAAAATGCTATTGATCCATTGAAAAGTACTCCAGTAAATTTTAGGGTGTTATTTTCTAAGCATCACTCCTCCTCCCTTGGATAGAAGCACAAAAGTAGTTGCGTATGAGTCTGAACTCCCTATTTATGGGCTGAGAATAGAAAGTAGGAAAAGGAATATTGATTTTTCCTCTGTTAATAATATCCTCAGGAAAAAAATTATTTTAGCCCATAATAATTTATAGCAAAATCTGTTTTCAACCAAGTTGTGTCTGTTTATACTCTCGGAGAACAGGTCAATTTGGTCTTCCTGAGGTCAGCATTCCGACATATGTCTCTGATTCTTATGTATCCAGAAATGGGCAAACCAGCCCACTAATAATTATACAAGAGGGAATTAAGAAAAAAAAAAGGTGAAAAGAGAATTTCATTGGAAATTCTCTCTTCTGTGGGATGTCAGGAGAACTTAAACACAACACACTCCTCAGTACCAAGTGAAGAAGACTTACGTATGCCTGGCCCAGGTACAAGATATTGAATGATAAACGGATGCATAATAACACAGAAACTTCTGCTTGAAATGAGAGAAATCTATTAGATAATGGTAAAACTCATAAATAATGAGTTAAAGTATCTGGGCCTAGTGTCATCCTGACACTCAATATGGCCCTGGGGAAATTATTTAATGTGAGTAATTTTCATATTTTTTACCTATAAAGTCATATTTCCTTTGGCTACTTCAACATATGATTGTTCTTCAAGTTGCATAAGAGAGTAAACAAAATATTTCATAAATTGAAATAGTTTGACAGGCATCCCCTTAGTCATGGCAGCATAAGATTTGGAGCCCTTTTTCCTTGCTGGCCTCTCTGGGGAGGGTTCCTGGGGCTCTGATCCACTGATATCTGATGCTGTCAACCCATTCTTTCTAGACCTGGAGGAAATATGAGCTTTCTGGAATGAGTAGGTGAATCAGCAATCCGCTGCTTATACATCACAGCTTGAATGTGGTTGGAGAGGCTGTGGATAAAAGCCTTTTCTATTCTTCATAGGAGTGGTAACTCCTTTTCCTTCCTTCTTTGCTTAGCCATAATGCTGCAGGATTTGTGCTGCATTGAAAGTGATTTCCAATCTGACTTGGAAAAGCTCTCTTCCCATTCAAGTTTGCCTTCCTTTTCACTTTTTATAATACCTGTTAAGCACCTAATATTAACATGCCATGGCTCGGTGGGGTCTTCAATAATCTATGCTCAGTTAATCTATGACCGTGGTCTTACTTTACATATTCTATTTATGGAATTAATGATCTTTTATGAATTATTAATTAATAACTTCTTATGATCATCTTCTTCAAAATATTAGAAAGAAGTTGGAGCAAGCCATGGCTGTTCTGTTTCTAAAGAATCCTGTCAAGCAGAGATGACTCAGCGCACAACAGCCATTTTCCATGAGTGTGATAATCTGGTGAATTCACGAAATTTCAGTCAGGTCATGGAGTGGGGCCAAACCCTTTCTTTCCCTTACGAAATCAAACAACTTGTGACATATACAAGTCAGGTTCGATGCACGATACTGGATGCTTGGGGCTAGTGCACTGGGACAACCCAGAGGGATGGTATGGGGAGGGAGGAGGGTGGAAGGTTCAGGAGGGGGAACACATGTATACCTGTGGCGTATTCATTTTGATATTTGGCAAAACTAATACAATTTTGTAAAGTTTAAAAATTAAAAAAAAAAAAAAGACTCAACTTCTATCACTAGAATTGTCCCAGACTCCCTTCCTTACCTATCATTCAGCTAACAAATATGGAAAGAAACCTACAAATATATCTGGGCTTTGGTTTCAGTGTTTTAAGTTCAGATCCGTCCCTTCTAAAATCATTTTTGTCTCTCACTCTTGATAATAATTTTCTTAGAAAAAGGAACAATGTGATGGAAAATGGTTAAAAATAACTATAGGACCAAATATTTTATTCTTTTTTATAATAAAAATTAAAAATCTAAGGCAGATCAATGAATAGAAATAACACTGGTTTGATGGAGAAAGTCTTGATCCCCTTCATGACTTTGTTAACATTCATCTTTTCAACATAAAACAAGATGTTTATAATGGTCTTGCCTTCCTCACTGGCTGGTGATGCTTATGAAACTAAGTATTATGCAAAAAAAGTGCTTTGCAACTTTAAAATATCATACAAATGTAAGAGTGATTATTAATAAAGAATTTCCAATACTGTAGGATTGACTTTCTTCCCTTCTCTAATCAGAAAAATATTTTAGGACCTCAAATTTCACATCTATTAAAAGATGCTTGTAGAAAGTACAGCTCAGGTCCCTTCTAGCTCTAACATTAGATCATTCTAAGTGGGTTGGACACTTCATCCAAGATATTTTAAAGGAATAAACCACTTTCCTAATGAAAGAAATTTTCAAAATAGAACACTTTGAACCTTCCTTATGAGTCATTTCACAGCTGGGGTACACTTTCTAATTTTATTTTCAACCATTACCAATCAATCACTGGAGGAAGGAAAATAACCTGAGTTAGAACCTTTTAAATTGCCTTAACAATTCAGCCTAGCAGAAAAATTGTCTATGGTTAAGGAAATCACTCATTTTCATAAAATTTGGATGTTCAAACTGTCTACTAAGTTGATAGCATTTAAGAGGCAAATACAGCTAAATAATTTGCCAGAAAGATATATAAATGGGATATTATGACTGCATTCTTTAAGAAAATATAATCAGCCCTGGTTACAATAGAACTGGCCTCATTCTTGTTGCAAGACAGCTTTAAAGAAGCTATAGGCTCCTAAAAACACATTTTAATAGCACCTACCCTTAGTTTTATAGATAAAAAATGAGACTTATAAAGGTGAAGTGACTTATTCAAGGTCATATGGCAAAAATATTAGATATATGCTACAACTCTAATTATAGTGTTATTTTCCTATAGAATTTTTTTTACTATATAGAGTGTCAGTGTGACTGATTGATGTTAAGCAATAAATGAAAGCAGGGAAAAGAGATAGACATGTGAACTGAGAGTGTCGTAGGTGGTGTTGTTGTTGTTGTTGTTTTAATTGGCCTCTCAGCATGTGGGATCCTAGTTCCCTAACCAGGGATTGAACTTGTGTCCCCTGCATTGGAAGTGTGGCGTCTTAACAACTGGACTGCCAGGGGAAGTCCCATCATAGAAAACATTTTTAATAGGAAACTGGCTTTCTGGAGATTCATATCCCTCATACATCAGGAATTGAAAAGTGTCAAAAAAACTCAGCACCTTAGTGTATAAAAACAATGTTTTTCAATAGTGTGATTTCTATTAAAAATGCTATAATAATATCTCTTTATATGAATTTGTGAATAATCATAAATTATAATTCATTGATTAACAGATAACTGTATTTACAAAAAAAAAAAAAAAAAACCTAAAGAGAGCTGTTGTCTTTGGAAGCTGGGCAATCAACAGAGGACTTAGGCTTTGCCTTGGACCAGCTATGACAGCTTATATAAATCAAAAATTGTACCATTTATGGCTCTCACAATGAGTCATCTATGATCAATATCAAAAGGCTAAATACTAAATAATCATATAATTATATTGATATCAGTTATCTCTGACTACAAGAACCTTGAGAAACTCAATTTAGGGCACTGCTCAAATTCTAACACCTTTCAATAACTATAGTGAGATGATGATTTCTAGTTACTCCCTCCCATAGTCTTTTCCCAAAATATTTGACCTGAGAAATGAGGGGATTACACTCAACCAAAGGGATATCAACCTTGTTAAAAGCAAAAGACCCTTTGTTAGTTGTGTGTGTGTGTGTTGTTTTTTTTTGGGGGGGGTATCATTTTTAGAAACAAATGTCTACTAAATAATTTACATTTATAATATAATGATTAGCTCTTTGTTGTTGTTGTTATTGGGCAAGGAAATATATAACTGACAATAATAGCTTCCAATCAGCATGTGCTTTCCAGTCATAATCATTTCAGCGAACTTGACAGTCCAGTAAATCTGTGTAATCTTGTTGAAAGGTAATGCGTCATACCTGTTCTCGTACTAGACCTATTGAAAAGTTCTGTAGCACCTCTGATATTGCCATTAACAAGTTTGGAAAATTCCTGCTCAAAATTATCCTGATGGCCCCCTAAAATTGAGAATACTCAGTACTTGTTGTAAAGTCCTAAGTAGATAACTGAACTAGACTTAGAATAGAAGCAAATGTAAATATCAGGAAGGAACTGAAATATTCCAGTTTTATTCATTTTTAATTAGACTGCACAGCCCTAGGTGAAATGCATTTTCTTGGTTATATTTTGTGGGGGTGTTAAAGCATTCTTAACTCATGATGAGTAAGCGTATATTTCAGAGAACTGTTGAAATTTTCCCCAGTAAAACTTGAAAACTTAAGAGAACCCTGTGGTCTGAACAGTTTTCTTTTAGAACTCCTGACTCTAACCATATGGGTTGCTGAGTAATATGTATTTTTAGGAGGATAGTACATACCATATACCATCATTGCAATCCTGATAAAAAAGAACTAGCCCTTCACAGTCATACATCAACAGTAATTAAAATCTCTGTGCTCTTGCTCTGAGAGGGGGTTCTGTGACCTCAGGAAGCCCTGGGCTTTCTCAGGACTCAATTTCTGCCTTGAGCAATTGGAAAGGTTGAACCAGATTCATTCAAACACTTCAAGGCATCTCTTGAGTTCCTTCCTAGATCAAAAGTTCTAAAAACTGTAGGTCTGTATAACACCTTGTCTAGATTTGGTTTTTCCGACATTACAACCCTTGTTTTCTGAAGCAGAGAATTCTTTGACAGACATTACCAAGTCTACACTCTGTTTCATTTTTACATATTTATTTATTCTTCCCTTCAACCATTCAGCAGAGTTTTATTAGATTCCTACTTTGTACCAAGCACAAAACAAGCAACTACAGAGACAGGAGTTATAAAGAAACAGGGTCTGGCTTCAAAATGCTTAGGAGTAGTGATTAAAAACTCAAGTAATTGGGTGATTGTAATTGAATGTGGTTTAAGTGTTGTGGTGGAGAAGCACTGGAATAATGAACACATACAGGGACTCAGAGCAAGAAGGGGCTCCCAGGAAAAAAATGACTCTCAGAGGGTACATACAACTCAGTTAGATGAAGAAAGAATATGGTGACATGGGCACAACCATGTCGACATTTAAAAACATGGTAAGGAGTTTATCAAAGCTGAAGGCACTGTGTGCGATGGGCAGGGTGGGAAGTGAAAGTGAAAGTCACTCAGTTCTGTCTGATTCTTTGTGACCCCATGGACGTAGTCCATGGAATTCTCCAGGCCAGAATACTGGGGTGGATAGCCTTTTGTGTGACGGTCAGGGTGGGAAGCCTTGGCTTAACACTGAGCTAAAGAATCAGGCAAGGCATCACATGAGACAAGTTTTATGAGTCTGGCCATGAACTTGGATTTCAGCTTATATGTAATGAGAGGTCATTGAAGAATTTAAGCAGTGGGGTGACATTGTCAGATTTGCATTTTAGAAGGATCACTTGGGCGGTAGAAGAAAGAGAAAAGATGGGAGGAGAAAGAGAGAGGAAAAAAAGAGCCTGGCAGCAGAGAAACCAGCTAGGGGTCTTTTGCTAAAATTCAGGAGAAAGCCTGAATGTAAAAAAAAAAAAAAAAAAAAATAGAAAGAAATAAAAAGCTGCAGGAAAACTAAGGCCTTGAAGAAATTTGAGAGATAGGAAAGAAAATGATGACTGGACATGAGGACACTAAGGGGTGAATGTTCTGGTTAAATTCTTTGGATCTAAAATTCAGTCTCAAATCACCTTACAAATTAGAGCAAATATGATTGACCACATGGTAAGCCTGTGGATATCCACAGTTGCACTTTGCATCTTTCCCTGTAGACCCTCTACTGAGGTTTCAATGATTGGAAAAAAGCAGCGTGACAAAAATCTTTTACCAAACAAAAATATCCCCAAATCCCATTAGACAGTGTGTAATGAAATGTTACAAATGGAAGATTACAAGGGAAAAAATATAAATGACCATAAATCCAGGGGGAATCAACTCTTCTTTCCAGATTATGTTCAACTTTAATAAAGAAACTTAATAAGCTCACGCATTCCTGCCAGCTTTCAATATGACCACTGCTGATCAATAGCATTTATTTCTGGAGAGAAAGAGGGGCCAGGGAGGGATGTCAGAGCAGCATGTTGGTACTAAAGCTTGTGAGTAATGACACAGTGTGGAGGGTAATGAAGATTTGATAGAGGAAACAGCCCAGCAAGCCCATCTTTGTCTCTGAATATCAAACTGTGTCTCTCCTCCAAATCCTATTAACACCTCTTATTCTACAACTGGCTTTTGGGCTTCATGTCATCTCAAAGGAAAACAAAAAAGAAAACGCTGTTTATTTTTCCCTGTGTTTATAAATCTAAATAAAACTCAACACTTTGAAATTGGAAATGAAATTTTGATCAGAGGCCAGTTTCACCTAGGGAAGGATGAACTTAACAGATAATCAAAGCTTTTCCACTGTGGTATGGATTGTCTTGGGAAGAATGTGGCTATGATTGTTTATAAAAATATAGAAGATGAATATTACTTAAGACATTGGTAAGAAGATTCCTACATGGGGAGAAATTTAGGTGAAATTAATTCTGAAAGTCCTTACAACCCCCAAATCTCTCTTCTTTCTTTATTACCTTCCTTTCTCTATCTTTATTTTTCCTCCCCCTCACTCATTCTTTTAAATGTATACCCCATAGGACTTTTTTCAGAAAAATACTTAAAGATAACTATAGAGATGTTGATAATAAAACACATATAAAGAAAATAAAGAAATGGAGGCAAAATAAAAATAAGAATCTAAGATGAAGTGGCTCAGTGTTAAAGACCCTGCCTGCAATGCAGGAGCAACAAGAGACATGGGTTCAACCCCTGGGTCAGGAAGATCCCATGGAGAAGGAAATGGCAACCCACTCCAGTATTCTTGCCTGCAGAATCCCATGGCCAGAGAAGGATGCCAGGCTATAGTCCATAAGGTCACAGAGTCCCACAAGACTATAGTGATTTAGCATGCACAAGAGGTGGATTAGTATTCAAAATATAAACCTTAAAATGGTGTGTATTTCCTAGCCATGAGGTTATATTTTGTTTGTTGCTTGTTAGTAGAGAAGGAAATGGCAACCCACTCCAGTGTTCTTGCCCGGAAATCCAGGGACAGGGGAGCCTGGTGGGCTGCCATCTATGGGGTCACACAGAGTCGGGCATGACTGAAGCGACTTAGCAGCAGCAGTAACAGCAGTGACAAAAGTAACTTAACTGTTAGACAAATAAAGGGAGAATTATAAACACAGTGGCAAATTCAGTCTGATAATGAAAAGAATATTTTCTTAGAAGAAACAACATATTTTCTTGGTTCTGACCTCTAAATTTCTCTTAGGGGTTCTCATAAATAGAAGACTTTATGATTTTGGTGGGTTACATCTTCAAAGTTTTGTTTTAATAATTCCAACATTACAAATAACTGTGAAAGAAGAGAAGTGAAATGCAAAGGAGAAAAGGAAAGATATACCCATTTGAATGCAGAGTTCCAAAGAATAGCAAGGAGAGATAAGAAAGCTTTCCTCAGTGATCAGTGCAAAGAAATAGAGGAAAACAGAATGGGAAAGACTAGAGATCTCTTCAAGAAAATCAGAGATAACAAGGGAACATTTCATGCAAAGATGGGCTCAATAAGGACAGAAATGGCATGGACCTAACAGAAGCAGAAGATATTAAGATGAGGTGGCAAGAACACACAGAAGAACTGTGCAAAAAATATCTTCACTACCCAGATAATCACAATGTTGTGATCACTTACCTAGAGCCAGACATTCTGGAATATGAAGTCAAGTGGGCCTTAGAGGCATAACAACAAACAAAGCTAGTGGAGGTGATGGAGTTCCAGATGAGCTATTTCAAATCCTAAAAGATGATGCTGTGAAAGTGCTGCACTCAATATACCAGCAAATTTGGAAAACTCAGCAGTGTTTTCCAAAGCTCACAGGACTCATAAGGTTAGTTTCCATTCCAATCCCAAAGAAAGGCAGTGTGAAAGAATGCTCAAACTACTACACAATTGCACTTATCTCACACGCTAGTCAAGTAATACTCAAAAATCTCCAACCCAGGCTTCCACAATACATGAACTGTGAACTTCCAGATGTTCAAGCTGGCTTCAGAAATAGCAGAGGAACCAGAGAGCAAATTGCCAACATCTGCTGGATTATTGAAAAAGCAAGAGAGTTGCAAAAACCTCTATTTCTGCTTTATTGACAATGCCAAAGCCTTTGACTGTGTGGATCACAATAAACTGTGGAAAATTCTGAAAGAGATGGGAATACCAGACCACCTGACCTGCCTCATGAGAAATCTGTATGCAGGTCAGGAAGCAACAGTTAGAACTGGACATGGAACAACAGACTGGTTCAAAATAGGAAAAGGAATATGTCAAGGCTGTATATTGTCACCTTGCTTGTTTAACTTAAATACGGAGTACATCATGAGAAACACTGGGCTGAATGAAGCACAAGCTGGAATCAAGATTTCTGGGAGAAATATCAATAACCTCAGATATGCAGATGATACCACCCTTATGGCAGAAAGAGAATAACTAAAGGGCTTCTTGATGAAAGTGAAAGTGGAGAGTGAAAAAGTTGGCTTAAAGCTCAACATTCAGAAAATGAAGATCATGGCATCTGGTCTCATCACTTCAAGGCAAATAGATGGGGAAACAGTGGCAGACTTTATTTTGGGGGGCTCCAAAATCACTGCAGATGGTGACTGCAGCCATTAAATTAAAAGATGCTTACTCCTTGGAAGAAAAGTTATGACCAACCTAGACAGCATATTTAAAAGCAAAGACATTACTTTGCCAACAAAAGTCCATCTAGTCAAAGCTATGGTTTTTCCAGTGATCATGTTTGGATGTAGAAGTTGGACTATAAAGAAAGCTGAGCGCCAAAGAATTGATGCTTTTGAACAGTGGTGATGGAGAAGACTCTTGAGAGTCCCCTGGTTTGCAAGGAGATCCAACCAGTCCATCCTAAAGGAAATCAGTCCTGAATATTCATTGGAAGGATTGATGCTGAAGCTGAAACTCCAATACTTTGGCCACCCGATGTGAAGAACTGACTCATTTGAAAAGACACTGATGCTGGGAAAGATTGAAGGCAGGAGGAGAAGGGGACAACAGAGGATGAGATGCCTTGATGGCATCACTGACTCAATAGACATGACTTTGAGTAAACTCTGGGAGTTGGTGATGGACCGGGAGGCCTAGGCACGCTGCAGTCAATGGGGTCTCAAAGAGTCAGACACGACTGAGTGACTGAACTGAACTGACTGAAACAATGAACACTCCCTAACAAGGATATTTCTGTATGTTTGTTCTTTGCTGTTGTTCTATTTTTTCTAAAGTTTGACACCAATGAAAACACTTAAAAAAAAAAATCTCCTTCTAAGCTTTACCAGCATGTGATCTTAAGAGTGCTACAGTCCATGGGGTCGCAAAGAGTTGGACATGACTGAGCGACTGAAATGAACTGAACTGAATAATGTTTGTATGATAGAAGATTCTAAATTAAGTTCAACATGTCAAGATATAATTAACTTCTCATAGCAGGGTTCTTTATAAAGTTACTGTTCTAGCGTATTCAGAGTCAACACCCATCTGGCTCATTGGTTTTTTTGTACAATTTGTTTCTTGTATAATGATTGAATTAATTAATAAGTATTCATGGTGGATCTATTTTGTGTGCTGTAGTGAAGAATATTTTCCTCTTGTCTTATTAGTAGGAATTTTTTTAAAAGTTTAATCAAAAGTATTTGTTGCTTTTTATTGTATTTTATCATATTTTGATGCTAGAGCAAAAATCTAAATTATCAGTATTTTAAATGTTTGTTGTATAAATTTTCAGGTACTGTAAAACTGGTTCAAAATAAGCTGAGATATCCTGATTTTTAAATTACTGATGATAAGCTGAGATACAAGGGTCCTATGGGAGAAGACAAATAAGAGGAGGATAAAGAGAGAACCAATATGAAGAAAATATTAAGTGAAAAAGGTCTGAATTCAGTGTCAGTATTAGTCTTTGCTACTTTTGTATCGTGGAGAAACAAAATCAATCTGAGCTCCAGTCTCCTCATCTCTATAAAGAAAACATCAATACTACTTCCCAGTTTTATTGTGAGGCTTAAATAAAGTAATGAAAACCAAAATGCAAACTATTATGCCTTTTGCAATGATAAATAATTATTACTGCTATAGGTTTTATATAAAAAAGTAATTAGAATTTTCATAAGCAAACTAACAACTGAATTTCCAAGGCCACAATGCCTTTAGAATATAGACAGATTTTTGCTTATTCAGAAGTTCTCTGTAATATTTTAGGGATGCAGTGGATAATATAGAAAAGTACAAGGGAATTACTTTTTCTCTACCTTTATGAGGATCTTCCCATCCCAAAGCAGTATTTTATAGCAATAAATAATCACTGAGAAAAGCAATGGGAATTCTGCTTTCAGATACAAGTCAAGTTTTTCTAGTAGCAAAGGCTAGAGAAGACATGTCTAATAGAAAGAGGGAACTATCTAGGGCAATGGGATAGAGAAGTTTTATTGTTAATGATCAGGAAAATCATGCTTGTACAAACAGGGAAATTTCCATTAGCCAGAAATATTTTTCTTCACAATATATAAAATAATTTCAGAACAGAAAGGATTCTCAACTCTGGTCTGGGTTCCACGTCACCCTCATTCTAGGTTCCTGTGTCTTCTACAGATATGAAGCAGTTGCGTTTCTTTCATAAAGTCTTTCAAGATGTAAAAAATTGCATTTTCTCTTGTTTCTGAAATGTGGGACATCCTTATCCCTCTGCAATAATTTCTATTAAATCCTGTCTTTTTTTTTTTTTTTTGGTATTTGTAAATTTCACTTATTTTATCACTGACTGAACAAACTTTTATTATACATCTTCCATTATGTTCTAGGCATCATGCTTAGGTGATGATGAAAATATACAGAACTCAGGAGAAGATTAAGGCATTAACACATTTTTTTCAATCAACATGATAGGTGCACTGATAAATACACAGGTTGCGATGAGGAAACAAGATCAGTTTCCAGCTGAAGTGGTAAGATCATTAAATGTGATACAGAAGAGATGACATAAAAGCAGTATAAAGTGTCTTGAAAGTTGAGGGTTAGCCAAGAGGATTGGTATAAGAGTAGGGTGTCTCTGATACAAAACAGCAACATTAGCACAGATATTAAGTGAGACATTCATGTGTAATAAGAAACTGCAACTAATTAGATGGGAACAATGATGCAAGAAGCTTCAAATAGGGCATGGGCTACATTAAGGGGTACTTTGAATGAATGTCATGCTGAGAATTAGGGTTTGTATATGAGCAATGAGACACCTGAATGAAATTAACTAGGAGCATGATAGATTTGTATTATGAAGGTCAAGCTATGCCACAGCAGGAGTGATGTCTATGAGTAGCAGAGAGACAGAGGAAGGGAGGGAGGGAGGGAGATTAGTTAGAAAGCTATTATATTAGGAAAGCAAGAGATGGTCATACCTGTATACAAGAATCCCCAGGTTTAGCAAACTGCTTGGATTGGTTACAGAGGAATGTAAGAGAGAGAGAATTCCAGGACAACTCCTGAGTCTCGGGTGAGATGTCTAGTTGCTTCTTAGTGACAGTCACCACAGATAGGGGGACACAGAGGAACAGCAGACTTGAGGAACAGTGGGCATTTCATCTGGATAAGCAGATTTGGGATTCAATGCAGTTCCTAAATTGAAGTATATCCTGCTGCTGCTGCTGCTAAGTCACTTCAGTCGTGTCCAACTCTTATCGACCCCATGGACTGCAGCCCACCAGGCTCCTCCATCCATGGGATTTTCCAGGCAAGAGTACTGGTGTGGGGTGCCATTGCCTTCTCCAGAAGTATATCCTAGGCAGCTGGATATTTAGGTCTGGAGTTCAAGGAGTCTGGGCTGAGAAAACAGATTTGAGAATCTTCAGCATTTGTCTGAATTTCCAACTATAGTAGAGGGGTCAGTCAAGAGACTGAAGGGGAAAAATATGCCAAAACAGAGCCCTATATAATATCAAAATTAGAAGAAGACTCAGCAAATAAGCTTACAAACAATGCCAGAGAAAACAGGAGACTCAATCAGAAGATTTGTAAGCCATGAAAAAAATTAATCAGGAAGAGTAGCCAATGGAGAAGAAAGGGGATAAAAACTGACAAGAACCCCATGGATTCAGCAATTACAAACCACTGATGGAATTTTTAGAATGATGTTTCTGTGGAGGCAAATTCAAATCACAGATGAACCAAAATCAATGGGAGTTCAGGAAGTAGATACAGTGGTTTGGTGGAGCAGCTGGTCTATAAATGGAGGGACAGAATGTACTAGTGTTTCCAACAGAATAGAATGTTAAGGGATCCTTTAAGAGAGATTTGCAATTGTTCATAGTCCACAAATAAAGAGCGAGCCAATAGAGTGTAAAATAAGGGAGAGCAATGTGATAACTCAGGTCAGTCAATATTCCGAAGGAATGCAGTCTAAAAGTAGTTGTAGCCTTTAACAGTGTCTTTGTCTTATTTTAGGATTTGGACTTTAGAACTGATTTCAAGATTTTGGAAGTAAAATCATTCATCTCCTTTTAACTTCAGGAACTTCTTCACCCAGAGTATGTATTCAGATGACAATTGAATATTTCATGAGAATTAAACTAAAGATGTGAAATGTTGGGCTGGATGAAGCACAAGCTGGAATCAAGATTGCTGGAAGAAATATCAATAACCTCAGATACACAGATGACATCACCCTTATGGCAGAAAGCAAAGAACTGAAGAGCCTCTTGATGAACGTGAAAGAGGAGAGTGAATAAGCTGGGTTAAAGCTCAACATTCAGAAAACTAAGATCATGGCATCTGGTTCCATCACTTCACGGGAAATAGATTGGAAAACAATGGAAACAGTGACAGACTTTATTTTTTGGAGGCTCCAAAATCACTGCAGATGCTGACAGCAGCCATGCAATTAAAAGATACTTGCTCCTTGGAAGAAAAGCTATGACCAACCTAGACAGCATATTAAAAAGTAGAGACATTACTTTGCCAAAAAAAGGTACATCTAGTCAAAGCTATGGTTTTTCCAGTAGTCATGTATGGATGTGAGAGTTGAACTATAAAGAAAGCTGAGCACTGAAGAATTGATGTTTTTGAACTGTGGTGTCAGAGAAGACTCTTGAGAGTCCCTTGGACTGCAAGGAGATTCAACCAGTCCATCCTAAAGGAGATCAGTCCTGGATGTTCATTGGAAGGACTGATGTTGCAGCTGAAACTCCAAAACTTTGACCACCTGATTCGAAGAACTGACTCATTGGAAAAGACTCTGATGCTGGGAAAGATTGAAGGCAGGAGGAGAAGGGGACAACAGAGGATGAGATTGTTGGATGGCATCACCAATTCGATGGGCATGAGTTTGAGTAAGCTCCAGGAGTTGCTGATGGACAGAGAAGCCTGGCATCCTGCTGTCCATGGGGTCACAAAGAGCTGGACACGGCTGAGTGACTGAACTGAACTGAAACTAAAAAATAAGTACAAGTGAGACTAACAGGAACATAAACCAGTTATCTTTTTGAGCGAGCTTCCCTGGTGGCTCAAATGGTAAAGAACTGTCCTGCAATGTGGGAGACCAGAGTTCAATCCCCGCATCAGAAAAATCCTGGAGAAGGGCATGGCACCCCACTTCAGTATTCTTGCCTGGAGAATTCCATGGACACAGGAGCCTGGTGGACTACAGTCCATGAGGTCGCAAGAGTCGGACACGACTGAGTGAATAACATTACCTTATTGAGTGGGATAGGGAAATATATCTACAATTTTTAGAAAGCTCCCATTCTCATATAAGTTTCTTTAATGACAGCTCCATTGTCAGAGGAACCTGGCGGACTATGGTCCATGAGTTCACAAAAGCGTCAGACACGACTTAGAAATTAAACAACAATTGTAGTATTGTAGCAACAGCAACTCTACAAATCTAAGGTTTGTCTACAGATGAAATTGTATCATTGATCAAATATGTGGACCTTCTTGTAGAGAAATTCCACCTGTCTGAAAGGTACGAGTGTAGATGACTATATAGCCAGCACATTCACAGTTAATGCCTTCATAGCTGTTTGTATTTGGGAACAGTGTTGCCCCTTTATTAAATTTGAACAGTTTCAGGGGAATAACGTCCGTCCTCATTGTGAAACATGTGATAATTAAATGAAAGGAAAAATTAAAAGCATATTATTTGAATAGCCTGTTTTAGTGTTTTCTAGTCTCCTTTTTTCCCCACACTTCAGTAAATTACTAGGTTAGCTCCTCTGGTGCACACAATGTCTCATTTACTCTCTTTGGAAGCAGAATCACCTAGGGCAGGCATCTGGATAGAAATGTGACAGCAGAGAGTGATGGGATGAAGTAGATGTGATGCAGATTTAGGACTCCTAGAAGCTAGTTACCTGAGAAAACGAAGCAGGTAATTGAAAAGTCAAGGGTAGAGATCTGGATGTTGAAAGAGTCAGCACTTTGCAGGAATCTTAGGTCCAAAAATTTTCTTTTCCTATACCAGGATGAACTTTGATAGCAGGAACCCATCGGGAGTCAGAAGATTGTTATTTAGCCCTCATGTGGTTACTCATGTGACCTTGGCCATGGTCTCTTTTCTTTTTTTTTTTAATATAAATTTATTTATTTTAATTTGAGGCTAATTACTTTACAATATAATTCTACATAGTGGGATGATTGGCGTAGGATAAAAACATACAAAGAGATTGTATCAGCTCAGTTCAGTCACTCAGTCATGTCCGACTCTTTGAGACCCCATGAATTGCAGCACGCCGGGCCTCCCTGTCCATCACCAACTCCCAGAGTTCACTCAAACTCATGTCCATAGAGTCAGTGATGCCATCCAACCATCTCATCCTCTGTTGTCCCCTTCTCCTCCTGCCCCCAATCCCTCCCAGCATCAGAGTCTTTTCCAATAAGTCAGCTCTTCGCACAAGGTGGCCAAATTACTGGAGTTTCAGCTTTAGCATCATTCCTTCCAAAGAAATCCCAGGGCTGCTCTCCTTCAGAATGGACGGGGTGGATCTCCTTGCAGTCCAAGGGACTCTCAAGAGTCTTCTCCAACACCACAGTTCAAAAGCATCAATTCTTCGGCGCTCAGCCTTCTTCACAGTCCAACTCTCACATCCATACGTGATCACTGGAAAAACCATAGCCTTGACTAG
>NW_011494879.1:9414046-9414381 GCF_000754665.1 Bison bison bison
CCTCTGCCTTTTCTAAAACCAGCTTGAACATCTGAAGTTCACAGTTCACGTATTGCTGAAGCCTGGCTTGGAGAATTTTGAGCATTACTTTACTAGAGTGTGAGATGGGTGCAATTGTGCAGTAATTTGAGCATTCTTTGGCATTGCCTTTCTTTGGGATTGGAATGAAAACTGACCTTTTCCAGTCCTGTGGCCACTGCTGAGTTTTCCAAGTGTGCTGGCATATTGAGTGCAGCGCTTTCACAGCATCATCTTTCAGGATTTGAAATAGCTCAACTGGAATTCCATCACCTCCACTTGCTTTGTTCATAGTGATGCTTTCTAAGGCCCACATT
>NW_011494879.1:9414481-9427420 GCF_000754665.1 Bison bison bison
CATCCAACACCACAGTTCAAAAGCATCAATTCTTCGGCGCTCAGCCTTCTTCACAGTCCAACTCTCACATCCATACGTGATCACTGGAAAAACCATAGCCTTGACTAGATGGACCTTTGTTGGCAAAGTAATGTCTCTGCTTTTCAGTATGCTGTCTAGGTTGGTCATAACTTTTCTTCCAAGGAGTAAGCATCTTTTAATTTCATGGCTGCAGTCACCATCTGCAGTGATTTTGGAGCCCAAAAAAGTAAAGTCTGACACTGTTTCCACTGTTTTCCCGTCTATTTCCCATGAAGTGATGGGACCAGATGCCATAATCTTAATTTTCTGAATGTTGAGTTTTAAGCCAACTTTTTCACTCTCCACTTTCACTTTCATCAAGAGGCTTTTTAGTTCCACTGCACTTTCTGCCATAAGGGTGGTGTCATCTGCATATCTGAGGTTATTGATATTTCTCCTGGCAGTCTTGATTCCAGCTTGTGCTTCTTCCAGCCCAGCATTTCTCATAATGTACTCTGCATATAAGTTAAATAAGCAGGGTGACAATATACAGCCTTGACAGACTCCTTTTCCTATTTGGAACCAGTCTGCTGCTCCACGTCCAGTTCTAACTGTTGCTTCCTGACCTGCATATAGGTTTCTCAAGAGGCAGGTCAGGTGGTCTGGTATTCGCATCTCTTTCAGAATTTTCCACAGTTTATTGTGATCCACACAGTCAAAGGCTTTGGCATGGTCAATAAAGCAGAAATAGATGTTTTTCTGGAACTCTCTTGCTTTTTTGATGATCCAGCAGATGTTGACAATTTGATCTCTGGTTCCTCTGCCTTTTCTAAAACCAGCTTGAACATCTGAAGTTCACAGTTCACGTATTGCTGAAGCCTGGCTTGGAGAATTTTGAGCATTACTTTACTAGAGTGTGAGATGGGTGCAATTGTGCAGTAATTTGAGCATTCTTTGGCATTGCCTTTCTTTGGGATTGGAATGAAAACTGACCTTTTCCAGTCCTGTGGCCACTGCTGAGTTTTCCAAGTGTGCTGGCATATTGAGTGCAGCGCTTTCACAGCATCATCTTTCAGGATTTGAAATAGCTCAACTGGAATTCCATCACCTCCACTTGCTTTGTTCATAGTGATGCTTTCTAAGGCCCACATTGACTTCACATGCAGTACTTGGATGCAATCTCAAAAATGCCAGAATGATCTCTGTTCATTTCCAAGACAAAATATTCAATATGACAGTAATCCAAGTCAATGCCCCAACCAGTAACACTGAAGAAGCTGAAGTTGAACAGTTCTGTGAAGACCTACAAGACCTTTTAGAACCAACACCCAAAAAAGATGTCCTTTACATTATAGGGGACTGGAATGCAAAAGTAGAAAGTCAAGAAACACCGGGGGTAACAGGCAAATTTGGCCTTGGAATACAGAATGAAGCAGGGCAAAGGCTAATACAGTTTTGCCAAGAGAACACACTGGTCATAGAAAGAGATTGTATATCCATGTTTTATTATCACCCTAAATTATAGCACCTAATGTAGATCATCACAGATCACGTAGTGTTCCAAAATAATTACATCAACTATACACGTCCTCTGGACTTGCATATTGTATGGACAGTATATCTGTGTTGAAGCCCTAACTCTCAGTGTGCATGCCTAATCATTCAGTCATGTCTGACTATTTGGGACCCCATGGACTGTAGCCCACAGTAGGCTACAGTACTAGGTTTAGGACAGAGGAGTGTAGGTTCCTCTGTTTATGGAATTTTCCAGACAGGAATACCTGAGTGGGTGGCAATTTCCTCCTCCAGGGGATCATCACAACCCAGAGATCGAACCCATGTCTGTTGGGTCTCCTGTACTGGGAGGCAGATTCTTTACAACTAGCGCTAGCTGGTAAACCTGAACTCGCAGAATGACTGCATTTGGAAAGAGGGCCTTTATGGAGGTACTTAAGGTTAAATAAGGTCATAGGGATGGGGCCCTAACCCAGTAAGATTAGGCCCTTATAAATAAAGAAGGAAGAGACATCAGAGATTCCCTATATCTCTCTCCACATATACATAGAAAAGGTCATGTGAATACACAGGAATAAAAGTGGCTATCTCCAAGCCAAAAGAGAGGTCTCACCAGAAAGTGAATTTTTTAGCACTTTCATTTTGGACTTATTGTCTCCAGAAATGTGAAAAATTCATTTCTGTTCAACCATGCAGCCTGTTGTATTCTGTGTCACTTGAGCAGACTAAGACAAATATTAGAATAAGATGCCATTCAATCGATTTAGACATTGGTCTATGATTTACAAGTTGATCATTTTCGCATGTTTGAAAAGACCATTCATGAACTCAACCCATTCCTGTCTAGTTTCCTAGCCTCATCTCTCACCATTGCTTATCATCTTTATAATTTTTGACCCTTAATGCCAAATTGCTTGCTTTTATGCTAAATTGTTCCATGTTTCTATGCCTTGCTACAACAATGTTCTTAAATCTCGACTATATACCTTGAAGAACAAACAATATAGCACAACTTGTTTTAAGTCATATATCTCCCTTCTTACTAAATGTGTGGTTGGGAAAGTTACAGCTCCTCTCTGTCTTAATTTTGTCTTCTGAAAATAGAGATTACAATAGACTGTACTTCATAGGATTCTGTGTTAGTAAATTTTTTACAAAATACATTTCTCTATAAAATTTCAGTGGCTTAAGGCAACAAAAATTTACCTCTTGGTTATATCACACTTCTGTCTGTGGGGTCAGCTGCAGTTGTGCATGGCTCTGTTCCATGTGTCTTCTCATTTGATACCCAGTCTGAAGGGAAGATACCCTGTTGGACACACCCATTCTCATTGCCGAGAAGAAACAAACTGAAATACACAATTGTTCTTCAAGAGTTTGCTTGGATGGGCATAGTCACATCTGTTTATACCCCACTGGACAAGGCAAGTCATGTGGCTAAGCCTAAAGTGAATGGGATGGGGAAACCGGTTCCAGAAGGAGTAGACAAGATACACAATAACTGGGAGGGTTGTGGAGCCCTCTTACTAGGAAAGGGAGAAGTGCATATCTGAATAATAATACAATCTAACAGAGATCTTATAAGGATAATTAGATATGATACTTGCTCACTATAAATTCTAAATTATTGTAATTATTTTAAAGTCCAGATTAGAGATTATGCCTTCTCAGAAGTCCTCTGGACACACCTCCATCTACCTAGTACTCCTAAGATGGTCAGTTATCTCCTCTAAAACTTTGCATCATACACATGCTGCTCTGCAATTCTTTTCTGTCCATGTTTTATTGCTTTTTATGACTAACAGACTCTGTCATCGTTCACTGATGTAATCAATACTTGTTGAAGGGCCACTACTGGGCTAAGCATGGTGAGGTGAAATAAAGAAAGAGGCAGTCTTCAGTGATAAACCTCGGAGCTGCATGGGAGCAATAGACAAGTACACACACATTCCAAATGTAACATAACAAGTACAGTAATAAGGCAGACACTTGATAATCAATATTGATTTAACCTAAATTAATCATATTCCCTCTGTGTTGAACCAATTCAACTTAAGCTTCCAGAATCAAGAGCCCCTCTTTAAGACTCTTTATATATTGTCTTGTTCTTGATGCAAGCAAATGGCTCCTCATTACTTTTTGATGTCAAATATAGGCAAGAGAATCTCTTGAGACTGAAGTCAGAAGTAGAAAACCAGAATGTAAACAAGAAGCAATACAAAAATATAAGCATCTAGCTCAGAAGGCTTACTGTGAATTCAGTGGTGCTGCAGGTGCTTATACAGACAAGAGAAGGAAGGAACGTTTCCAGGAATTTCTTAGTGGCAGGTGTGGCAGAGAAAGCAGGATGAATGCTACAGAGGAATATCAGCGATTTTTCAAATGTACTTTTGGGAGCAAAAGCCTTTAAAAAATTGATTGGAGTATAGTTGATTTAAAATGTGTTAGTTTTAGGTGTAGCAAAAGCCTTTTTGAATGAATAAAATAGTAAATGAATTAGTTCAGTTCAGTTCAGTCACTCAGTTGTGTCTGACTCTTTGCGACCCCATGAACTGCAGCACGCCAGGCCTCCCTGTCCATCACCAACTCCCAGAGTCCACCCAAACCCATGTCCATTGAGTCAGTGATGCCATCCAACCATCTCATCTTCTGTCATCCCCTTCTCCTCCTGCCCTCAATTTTTCCCAGCATCTGGGTCTTTTCCAATGAGTCAGTTCTTCGTATCCAGTGGCCAAAGTATTGGAGTTTCAGCTTCAACATCAGTCATTCCAGTGAACACCTAGGACTGATCTCCTTTAGGATGGACTGGTTGGATCTCCTTGAAGTCCAAGGAACGCTCAAGAGTCTTCAACAACATAGTTGAAAAGCATCAATTCTTCTGCGCTCAGCTTTCTTTATAGTCCAACTTTCACATCCATTCATGACCACTGGAAAAACCATAGCCTTGACTAGACCAACCTTTGTTGGCAAAGTAATGTCTCTGCTTTTTAATATGCTGTCTAGGTTGTCTAACTTTCCTTCCAAGCAGTAAGCCTTCCCTTATTGGGCCTAAAGACAAAACTAAGAACATCATCCACCCTTCCATGTGGCAGCTGATGAATGACAACTGTTGAACATCTACTAACTTTACATTTACCTCCATCACAACCACCCTATGGATTAAATCACTGATGTTTGATATTTACACCTTATTGATGAGGAGAGAAGGCTCACAAATGCTTAACTAGCCCAAGTTCACATAGCAAAGAAATAGGCCAAAGCAGTACAGAGCAGTCATAATTCAGAGTATGTACCCCTTGTCATTTCATGCCTCCCATGAGCATAGCTTGAAACCACCATTTGATAAGGAAACACGTTGAACCTTGATCAGGACCGAGGAAACATCAGTTCACTTCCAGCTCCATCAACCACATACAAAGTTTAAAAATAAAAAAAAATTAAAAAAAAAAAGTATACCCACACCCTGGGCTTCCACACTCTCATCTACCAAAGGAGATTAGATCAGACCTAAGGTTCTTCACTTTTTTCTCACCTTAATATAGCAAATGAGTAAGACACGCTCATGAACAGCAGTGTCATACTATGACAGTGATGCCAGGAGAGTCAAGAGCACAAGGCTAGATCAGTCATGTGATGGGGAGTTGGAAAACATACTGTTTATTATTGTAGTAGGGTTTGTTGTTCAGGAATCACTGGGCTAGAATTTCTCTAAGGCCTTCTCAGCTCTAACATTTCACAATTCTGCCATATTTTTTCAGAGTGCTTAAGCTTTCAGGAAATTATAGGTGACATTACAGAGAAATTATTTCACTCTTTTCAACATTCCTTCTCTTAAACATGGATTCTCCTTGCAAGAATAATGGAGTGGGTAGCCATCCCCTTCTCTAGGGGATCTTCCCAACGCAAGGATCGAACCCAGGTTTCCTGCATTGGCAAGCAGAGTCTTTACCATATGAGCCACTAGGGAAGCCCAAACACCGATAACAATATAAATTATATTATCATGTTCTAAGTGAGCTGAGAAGATATAGTACAAGCAAAATAAATGTTTTTGAATAGACAAGTTATAAAAATATCCCAGCAAGATTGACAGACAATGGCTACTGAGAGATTTTTTTCTTAAAAACCAGGTTGAAATATACCATCTCTAGGGATTAAGCAGTTTACTAAATAGGCATAATTTCATTTTTTAGATAATAGTAATATAGCAATATTAATTTTTATTGAAGTATAGTTAAATATTAGTTTCAGATGTATAGCATAGTGATTCAGTATTTTACAGATTATATTTCATTAAAGTTTTTACAAGATAATGGCAACAATTCCCTGTGGTATATAATATATCCTTGTTGCTTATCTATTTTATATGTGATAGTTTGTTATCTGTTAGTCTTGTATTCTAATTTGCCCTCCCTCTTTCCTCTGCTGTTTGGTAACCAATAGTTTGTTTTCTATATCTGTGAGTCTGCTTCTGTTTTGCAAGTACACTCATTTGTATTTTTTTTCAAGATTCCACATATAAGTCATATCATACAGTAATAGTATTTTTCTATCTGATATTTCACTAAGCATAATATACTTTAGGTCCACCCACTTCGCTGCAAATGGCAGAATTTTATTCTTAGTCCATTCACCTATTGATGGATACTTGTTGATTTCATGTCTAGGCTATTGTAAATAGTGCTGGCATAATCATCAGGATGCATGAATCTTTTAGAATTAGTGTTTTCATTTTTTATCTGGATATACACCCAGGAACGGAACTGTTGGATCATATGGTAGTTCTATTGTCAGTTTTTAAAAAGAACTTCTATTGTGTTTTCCACACTAGATGTCAAATTTATACAGTGTACAGGGTTCTCTTTTCTCCACATTCTCTTCAACATTTGTTATTTGTGGACTTTTTGATGATAGTCAACCTGATAGGTGTTAGGTGATAGCTCATTGTTTTTATTTTCATTTCTCTAATAATTAGCATTAGTGACCATCTTTTCATGTGTCTGTTAGCCATCTTCATGTCTCTGGAAAAATGTCTATTCAGGTCTTCTGCCTGTTTTTTGGTTTGGTGTGTTTTTTTTTTTTTTTTTGGTATATTGATATTGATTTGTATGTACTGTTTCTATATTTTGGATATTAACCCATTGTCAGTCACATAATTTGCAAATATATTATCCCATTCTGTAGATTATCTTTTTTGTTTTGTCCATGGTTTCCTTTGCTGTGCAAAAGCTTTTAAGTTTAGTTAGGGCCCATTTGTTTATTACTGTTTTAATTTCCTTGGCCTTGGGAGACAGATCCAAAAAAATGTTGCATGGCACTGACACAAAAAAAGACACAGATCAACGGAACAGAATAGAAAGCCCAGAAATAAACCCACACACCTCCAGTCTATTAGTCTACAACAATGAAGGCGAGAATGTACCATGGAGAAAAGACAGTCTCTTCAACAATGATGCCAAGAAAACTCCAGCTTAGCATATACAATAGTTACATATAAAACAATGAGATTAAAATATTTCCCTACACCACGTATAAAAATAAACTCGAAATGGATTAAAGACCTGAAACAGCAGCCTGGAAGAGAACACAGGCAGAACTCTCTTTGACATAAATCATAAATTAGCATAATTTAGACCCAGACACTTGGGAGTTAAGCTACCAGGTAGCTTGAGAATCATTCTTAATCTTTATGGAAAAACCCCAGGTAGTTGATACATTCACATCCATTTAATCTTTCCTGAGGGTTTTCCAACTGTGCTAGGAGTGAAACAGATGTGCTGTTTATTTTTGCTTTGTTTTTAAATAAACTTCTTTATTCGGCATAATATTAGATTTACAGAAAAACTGCAGTTAGAACAAAGACCTTTCGTATATCCTTTACTCAGTCTCCCTTAATGTTAGTATCTTTCATAACCTTGGTACATATTACCAAAACTATTAAATTAACATGGGTACATTACTATTGGAGAAGGCAATGGCACCCCACTCCAGTACTCTTGCCTGGAAAACCCCATGGACAGAGGAGCCTGGTAGGCTGCAGTCCATGGGGTCGACAGACCTTCTTCAGATTTAACCAAATTTCATTTTGACTTCAAAATACTGTTCTAACATATCAAGATATCCAATTTATTATTTTTGCTTATTTTTATTAACTAAAGTTTATACTTTATTCAGATTTCCTTATATTTTCCCTAATGTCCTTCTTCTTTTCTAAAATCCCAATTAGGATATCACCCTACATTTAGTTATCACATCTCTTTAGGCTTCTTTTGGCTATGAGTTTCTTAGACTTTCCTTGTTTTTAATGACCTTGAAAAATTTCAGGAGTATGGTCAGGTACTTTACAGAATGCCCTTCAATTGAAATTTGTATAATGTTTTCTCAAGATTAGACTGGGACCATGAGATTTTTGAGAGGAAAACTATAGTGGTAAGATATTATTTTTATCACATTGTGTCAAAGGTACATAGTATCCACATGGCTTATCACTGCTGATGTTGACCTTGAACTCCATTTGTCAGTTTCTCCACTACAAAGACTTCCCTTTCTAAATTGAATTCATGTAGAACATCTCTATACACTGCCCACACCTAGGAACAATGTTGCACTTCCTTGAGGGTGGAGTGTTTACATATTCTATATGGAAATCTTCTGCCATATGCCAAGTTTTCAAAGAAATAAAATAAAATGGAAATGCATACTTTTAAGAAAATGAACATCTTCTGTTTCCAGCAGAATAAAATTAAATATTGGCTCAAACAGTAAAACATCTGCCTGCAATATAGGAGACCAGGGTTTAATCCCTGGGTCAGGGAGATCCCCTGAAGAAGGAAATGTCTACCCCCTCTAGGATTCTTGCCTGGGAAATCTCATGGACAGAGAAGCCTGGCAGGCTACAGTCCACGGGATCACAAATTGTTGGACATGACTGAGTGACTAACACTTTTCAAAATTAAATAAGCACTTGAAAAGATATCACCAAAATCATGGTAAGCAATAAAGATGTAACTAATCCCTTCAGTGGGGCTTCCCAGGTGGCACAAGTGATAAAGAACCTGCCTGCCAGTGCGGAAGACAGAAGTGACACGGGTTCAGTCCCTGAGTCTGCAAGATCCCCTGGAGGAGGGCACGGCAACTCACTTGAGTATTCTTGCCTAGGGAATCACATGGAGTGAGGAGCCTGGTGGGCTACAGTCCATAAGGTTGCAAAGAGTTGGAGCAAAGAGTTGGACATGACTGAAGAGACTTAGTATGAAGGCAATCCCTTCAATTTGAGTGGAGTCACGTTACATGCAGTGCAGGAGAAGAAGAAAAAAAAAAAAAACGTGTACAATGGGATATGTATCTTCAAGGATATTTTAATCTGTCCTTCTTGGCTGAGAAGCATTTGATCAGTCCCAAGAGAATAGCTTATGTTGGAAGAACTCAGATTAGGAAGAAATCAATGGTACCTGGTTCTATCATAAAAGGTTTCCTGAAGGAAGAGGCTCTAAGTGATTGTGTGTGTGTATTTAAGTACAGTTCAACCAAAGTTTCCTTAACGCTGGGTATGAGGCCGTGCTGCCTACTAAGTCTTTAGAGGGAAGGAGCTGTCTTCTCTATTGCTTCTTCTTAACTTTGTAAACTATGTGTAGCTGTTTCCAGTTTTATTCTGAAATAAAAGTAATCTAGAGGCCAATAATTAAAAATACCTTCTATTATCCTCTTTGGGTTTCAAAACAACCCAGTGAAAGATACAGGGGCCCTGATTTACAGTGTGGAAATTGATGATGCTCCCTGCCACATGGAAGGTAGATGGGGGCTGGGTGGGGACCCCAGTCCAAGGCTGGCCTTTTCTGGCACCTCTCCTTCCATTTTACAATGTATCTACCAACAGAATGCAAGACACAGAGGCACTGTGCCCTCATTTGAGTTGGGGAAAGTTTATATTCCCAGGGAAAAAGAAGCCACATTTCCCAAAACCAAGAAAAAAATGCACCACTACATTCCAAAAGAATTTCCAGCAACATCTGGTTGGCACAGTGTTCAACTATACTGACACATTCCACATGGTGGGCATCTACCTCTTGAGGTTTTCTACTACAGGTATTGCTGCTTGTAATATCTTGTTAGGAAGCAATGAAGGGAATAGGGAAAAATTAAATGGAAAGGCTGGAAAGCATGCACTCCACACAGTTCTTGAAAGGAGTAAAGAAATAATTGTAAGGCACTGAGCTTGATCCTTGGTATCAGTGTGAAACAGCGATTCTTCATCTGCAAAACTCTGTTCTCATTTTGAAGTCTTATCTGAGGCCTCTGCACCTGTCCTGATACTATAGCTGAGTATTCAATACAAACTGTGCCAGGATCCTTCTCTCTGGCACACAATTTCTCCTATGTGTGTGAGGGATATGATTTCATTCGATCATTAATTCAACATTTATTGTGTATCTAGTACATCCTACCGGAGAAGGCAATGGCGACCCACTCCAGTACTCTTGCCTGGAAAATCCCATGGATGGAGGAACCTGGTAGGCTGCAGTCCATGGGGTCGCTGAGTCAGACACAACTGAGCGACTTCACTTTCACTTTTCACTTTCATGCACTGGAGAACGAAATGGCAACCCACTCCAGTGTTCTTGCCTGGAGAATCCCAGGGACGGGGGAGCCTGGTGGGCTGCCATCTATGGGGTCGTGCAGAGTCAGACACGACTGAAGCGACTCAGCAGCAGCAGTACATCCTAAGCACTGAGGAAGGTACACGAGGCCTTCACAATTCTATGGGAACAACAAGTGAGTACACAGATACTTCAAATAGGAAGTCTAAGCACAGTTGTAGAGGAAAATACAGAACTCACAATGCCCTTTATGGACAGCCTTTCTCTGGTTTCTTTGACGTGGGATTAAAAGAAAGGGAAGGAAATTTGCTGAGAAATATAAACACTTCAAAATTTGTTTCTTTCATGAAAGTTCTCTTAATGTTCACATTTTCCAGGGAATATTGACCCCCCCCCCTTTCAGTGCATCCTGTTATTATCCTACATTTCCACTCCTGAATCAGCCACGCTTCACTGAATGTATAATCTACATATTTGCCTCCTTCTAATGATGGCATCCTCTCAAGAAGATACTATATTATCGCTGGTACCCTGGTCATGGTCTAGAGCATCAGTAGCACTCCAGAAATAATATGTAGATGAATAATGAATGGATGGATGAATCAGTGAAGGACTTCATCTCCATTGACAGGAAATACTCAATTTTCAATCCTCAATCTGAAATTTTCTCCCTCTTCCTTCTCCTACAAAAGTCATTGGTTATTTTTGTTTTTATAATGAATGATTCAAGCTTACATTCATGTTTTCCACAGCAAAACAAAACTCTCATACATTTTATTTTTGGAAATAATTATAAATGCACATGCAGTTGTAAGAAATAGTACAGAGAGATCCTGTATAATCATCACCCATGTTTCCCCACATTTGTTGTGACTATAGCACAATGACACATCCAGGAAACTGATTTAGATACAATCCACCAGCCTCTTAAGTTTTCACCAGTTTTACATGCACTTGAATATATATTTAGTTCCCTTAAAATATATCACACTTACATGTTTGTGTGACTGCCATTGTGGTCAAGATACAGAATACTTCCATCACAAAAACCCTCATGTCTCTGCAGACTAAATTTAGTTCTCTCCCTTAGGTGAGTCTTTTGATTCCTTCTCTTTTCATGTCTCCCAACGCTCCCATAATTTAGACCCACGGGTAGCTCATCTTGGAAATTTCTCTTGTGTATTTCCCTCCATAAACCAAACACTTTAGGTAAAATTGAAAACAAGTAAAGTGTGTCATGATCCTGGATTCACACCCCTTCTTTGTCCCATAATGACATTTTTAGCACAATGATACATTTTCTGCTCTAAGAAAAGACTTTCGAATACTGATACTAAGGCATCATATCACAGAACTCAAGTCATACCTATTTTCAACATCTGTAAGTGTTCACAGAAAATTGATGCTCATTTTTATAAAATTATAGTGCTTCATTTTTTTTCTCTGCTCTCTATTTCTAGCACTGATGTGATTTTCCAAGCTAGCTGATTAACCAATGACTTCAGTCATATATGACAAAAAATAAAACTGAATTTACAGTATATATCTGTTCAAAATTGGACTTCACTCAAAAAACAATTGAAATTCACTAAAAAAAAAAGTTATTCAAAACATGTATCTTTTTTGGTAAAAATGCTGAAAAGTTCACCTAGAACACTTCAGTTGCTCTATATACAAGAGTATAGATAGAAAGTGGTTTCTGAGATCATATTAAGCACCTATATATAACTTTACTTTGGAATCTTTATAAGTTGTGTCTAAGATCAGTTTTATGACTCATAAGTTGTGTATAGTTAGGAATAAAATATTTTAAGCTCCACTACAATTCCTTTCGGAGAAGGCAATGGCACCCCACTCCAGTACTCTTGCCCGGAAAATCCCATGGACGGAGGAGCCTGGTAGGCTGCAGTCCATGGGGTCTCGAAGAGTCGGACACGACTGAGCGACTTCATTTTCACTTTTCACTTTCATGCATTGGAGAAGGAAATGGCAACCCACTCCAGTATTCTTGCCTGGAGAATCCCAGGGACGGGGGAGCCTGGTGGGCTGCCATCTATGGGGTCGCACAGAGTCAGACATGACTGAAGCGACTTAGCAGCAGCAGCACAATTCCTTTAGTATAATAAAATATATCTGGAGTATATTTAGAAGCAGTCACGCATTTATGCAACAGATATTTAGTGGGTTCTACGTGCCAGTAACTGTGAAATAATTTAGGAATAAGACATAATTGAGAGGGAGTTGCTATCCTCAAGGAGTTTATAATCCAGTGAAAAAAACAGGCAGGTACCTAATAATGACAATAAACCTTTATACATGAAAACATGAAATGATACCTAGGAGAGTGGGAATGAAAAGCAAGAAGTGGGTGCATCTACTTGGTGGTTATCAGGGAAGTATTCGTTAATGTGTCACAAGTTGCTTCTTGAATTTTGCCTAGCTACATAGCAACGACAAATATATCTTTAAATGAAGGATGCATGTGTGCGTCCAAGGTTACTTCAGCCGGATCCGACTCTGTGCAGCCCTATGGACTGCAGTCCACCAGGCTTCTCTGTCCACAGAATTCTGCAGACAATACTGGAGTGGGTTTCCATGCCCTCCTCCAGGGGATCTTCCAGACCCAGAGATCAAAACTACATATCTTATGTCTCCTGCACTGGCAGGCAGGTTTTTAACCACTAATGCCACCTGGGAAGCCCAAATGAAGGATAATAATATTTAAATATTTAAATTAAATAAACATTATTAAAATCTTTATATATTATTATTTAAATTTAAATATATAATATCATTTAAATTTAAATAATATTATTTAAATTTAAAT
>NW_011494879.1:9427520-9438240 GCF_000754665.1 Bison bison bison
ATTTAAATAATATTTAAATCCAAATTTTGGGGTTTACTTGAAGTTTCTTAAAACAGGGAAAATTGTTGGTTAAAATTGGAAAAAATAGGATTTTTAATCTCCTAGGATTATGCTTTGCAAATTAATAATAATAATAAATAAGCTAAGGCATTTATGTTTCATAATGCATTGATAATTTCCACATATTTTATCATATTTAATCATCCCAACAATTCTGTAATTTAGATGTTGCGATTCTCTTATTAAAGAAATTTTTATCCTAGCTAGA
The DNA here is from genome assembly GCF_000754665.1 of Bison bison bison. NCBI lineage: Eukaryota > Metazoa > Chordata > Mammalia > Artiodactyla > Bovidae > Bison > Bison bison. The sequence goes on from NW_011494879.1 coordinate 9,427,789, forward strand.
GGTCTTTCAGCAAAAGATAGAAACAGGTTCTGAAAACAGATCTGAATTTTCCTCCAGCCTGTGCTGTCTCTCCAGTCTTATATAATGCTTCTCAATCAGGACTGTCAATGAGAATTATTTAAACTTTCAAACCTTTTAAATAAGAATGAAAATGCAATTGCCCTTAGTTTCTGAGTGAGGAAAGTGAAGCAATAAATTTCAATGGATTTACAGCTAATGAGCCCTGACAGCCTCACAAACTTATCTGCATGATATTTTTAAAATGTGTATAATAACAATAAAGTTTCATTAACACTATATTAACATACAATATTTTATCATACTTTGTAGATTGTGAGTTGCCATTACTTACATTATCTTATCTGATCTTCATTTTGAAAAGTTGCAATCAAGAACACTTGTACTTTCTAGTGCTGCTAAGTCACTTTAGTCGTGTCCGACTCTATGTGACCCCATAGACGGCAGCCCACCAGGCTCCCCCATCCCTGGGATTCTCCAGGCAAGAACACTGGAGTGGGTTGCCATTTCCTTCTCCAATGCATGAAAGTGAAAAAGTGAAAGTGAAGTCGCTCAATCGTGTCCGACTCTTCGAGACCCCATGGACTGCAGCCTACCAGGTTCCTCCATCCATGGGATTTTCCAGGCAAGAGTACTGGAGTGGGTGCAATTGCCTTCTCCATGTATTTTCTAGTAAACAGATGAATAAACAAACTCAAGAGGTAAAGTGTTTTAGAGACATATATCCAGTAACTGGGCCTCACCAGTGGCTCAGTGGTAAAGAATCTACCTGTAATGCAGGAGACACTGGTTCTATCCCTAGGTCAGGAAGATACCCTGGAGGAGAGTATGGCAACCCACTCCAGTATTCTTGCCTGGAGAATGCCATGGACAGAGGAGCCTGGCAGGCTAGCAGTCCATAGAGTCTCTAAAAGTAGTGACTAAACCACCACCACCAGGGAACAATTATAAAATGAACAAAGGCATGCTTCACTTTTTCTTTTAACTAGATATAAGACGATTCCATGATATCCAGCAGGAAGGTAAGCTAAAAGTCAGTAACCCAAAGTCTGTTCATAAAAAGTAGCTCTTCAGTTCAGTTCAGTCACTCAGTCCTGTCAGACTCTTTGCAACCCCATGAATCGCAGCACGCCAGGCCTCCCTGTCCATCACCATCTCCCAGAGTTCACCCAAACTCATGTCCATCGAGCCCGTGATGCCATCCAGCCATCTCATCCTCTGTCATCCCCTTCTTCTCCTGCCCCAATCCCTCCCAGCATGAGTCTTTTCCAGTGAGTCAACTCTTCGCATGAGGTGGCCAAAGTATTAGTGTTTCAGCTTCAGCATCAGTCCTTCCAAAGAACACCCAGGGCTGATCTCCTTTAGAATGGACTGGTTGGATCTCCTTGCAGTCCAAGGGACTCGCAAGAGTTTTCTCCAACACCACAGTTCAAAAGCATCAATCCTTTAGCACTCAGCTTTCTTCACAGTCCAACTGTCACATCCATACATGACCACTGGAACAACCATAGCCTTGACTAGACGGACGTTTGTTGGCAAAGTAATGTCTCTGTTTTTCAATATGCTATCTAGGTTGGTCATAACTTTTCTTCCAAGGAGTAAGCGTCTTTTAATTTCATGGCTGCAGGCACCATCTGCAGTGATTTTGGAGCCCCCAAAAATAAAGTCTGCCACTGTTTCCACTGTTTCCCCATCTATCTCCCATGAAGTGGTGGGACCAGATGCCATGATCTTAGTTTTCTGAATGTTGAGCTTTAAGCTAACTTTTTCACTCTCCTCTTTCACTGTCATCAAGAGGCTTTTTAGTTCCTCTTCACTTTCTGCCATAAAGGTGATGTCATCTGCATATCTGAGGTTATTGATATTTCTCCTAGAGTAGCTCTTAGCTGGTAGCAAATCAGACACCTAAAGCACACACATACACAGACCCAAACATAAGCATACATACTCATGCAAACACACATCCATATAATCAAGTTACTTTTACACCAAATTCTATTGTGATCAAACTCTCCAATATGCTAGGGTTCATGGTATGCTCTTGAAAACTTACCTTCTTATTTATCATGTCACTGTGAAAATAGCAGAGAAACTTGAAGTTGAGAGATTAGGTGGTAACAAAATGCTCCTACTTAATAGTTGTGTGACTTTGAAAATCTGTTATACCACCTGAACCTTACCTCAGCTGGAAAATGGTGCTTAATATCTATTTTGAAGGATTTTTGTAAAGAATCAAGACAATTTTTTAAAAGCACCTGGCACAGTGTATACCTAGAGGAGGAGCTCAGGAAATCTGGTCCTTAATATGCTACAGTTCTTAGAATAGGCTTCTTCAGGGGAAAAAAATAGCTAACCTTTCTCTACAGAGGCATCTGGAAGCAGTATCACCCATTGCCTACACCAAAGGAATACCAGTGTCCTGCTGAAGAGAGACCAGAGCTGGAAACCACTTGGAAGCCGAACCAGAAAGGATGCTCACTTGCTGTTGTGACATCATGCACCAAAAAAGTAAATCCCCACGGTCTTGCTGATGAGACCATTTGCAGCCACCATCGGCATCAATCTGAACACATTTCTCAGGGAGAAGATGAACAGATGGTGGTATTTCTCAATTACAATCTCACAGCCATGAAACTTGGCATATTCCGGCACCATTTTCACCCTGAAGAGAAGTGACTTTTAAGGAAATGAAATACCAGCTGTGTGAAATCCAACCAAGAGATAAAAGAGAGAAGGAACGGAGAGTGCTTGACTTGGAGAATCACTGTAGTTCCCTCCTCAGATGGGTGTTAGAGAGTCATAGTGAAAGTGAAAGTCGTTCAGTCGTGTCCAGCTCTTTGCAACCCCATGGACTGTAGTCCACCAGGCTCCTCTGTTCATGGGATTCTTCAGGACAGAGAAGATACTAGTGTGGTCTTCCATTTCCTTCTTCAGGGGATCTTTCTGAACCAGGATCGAACCCAGGTCTCCCACACTGCAGGTGGGTTCTTTACCCTCTGAGCCACCAGAGAGTCATATGCAGGTGATAAAGAGCAGAGTCAGGATGCTGGGAGAGGAAAGGAAACTTCAGTACTTAATACATATCAATCTAGCATTAAAAAAAAACCCATTTCAGATGCACAATTAGAATAAACCTGCCCCCCAGGCTAGGATTAACATAAAAAATGTGATTCAAAAATTAATTATTGTAAGCAACATTCAGAAAATAGAATAAAGAAATGAGAACAAAATTATACTCCTAGTAAGTGACAAAAGCTAAGTGCTTTACAAGTAGTTGCCCATTTACTCTCCATCTGGTATTTCATCATCAATAACTGTGACTTTCTTAATTTATAAAGAGGCTCAGAAGGGTGTATACTTCCACCAAGGTTCCACTGCCTAACTCTGAATTTCTGCTATTTCAGTTGCTTGGTTCTCAAATGTGGCCATGCATCAGAATCACCTGGAAGGACTGTTAAAAGGCAGATTGCTGGGTACTACCCCAGCATTTCTGGCTCAGTAGGTCTGGAGTGAGCCCCAAAGCCTACATTTCTCACCTATTCCCCACTGGCGCTGATGCTGCTGGCTCCAGGACCACATTTCTAGAACCCCCAGGTGATGCTGTAAAAGGCTGAGGTTCTTTATATAGTTGTAGGCCCTTCTTCTACCCCAGATTCAACTAGTCAACATAGGAACAGACTGGAATCATGACTGGAATGATTAATCTCAGGAGAAAAAAAAATCTGCTAGAGGGTGTTGGCAAGTTTTATGCATACACTGTGAAGTATATTAAACAGCTTGCAGTAAAATGTATGCACAGCTCTTTATGGCTCAGTAAAGACTCTGAGAAGACAAAGAAGGAAGCATTCAGAGATCTGACGAAAAAGGAAGTTAAAGGCAGAGAAATTAGAGATGAAGAATGGGAGCTGGTGAAGAGGCAACTGAGTACCAAGTACCAAGGCAGCTGGGAGTTGAGGATTCAGGTGTTACCATATAACCAAGAAGCCAGTGAAGGCCCAGGGAGGTGCCAAGAATACAGACCAGGACAGGCTGGACTTTGGACTCAGACTCAAAAGCCATCAAGAAAAATCAGGTAGGTCTCCCAGTGGGTCAAGTGGCTGGATTTCTATTGTGGAGCTAAAATGTGGTGGCAAAGCAGAAAGCATTAATATTTACTTCATATCCAGTCCCCACCTTTGTCTTGCTACCAGATCCCTGATTCTGTTCAGGTGGGACTGTACCCAGCCTCCAAGCATGCATCAGAAGGATGTCCTTTGTCTAAGGACGGATTGCTCAAGGGGTAAAAATGCATCTGAGCTCAAGCCCAAGAGACATTAAAAAAAAAGTCTACTAAGTGACTTCCAGAAGTTATTTTCCTTTGTGATGAAATAGATAGACACAAGGAAAAGATGTTCCAGCTTCAAACTCTGTGTGAGGACTGGCTGCTTAGATTGATAGCAAACATTTTGTAGGCATGAGGGGAAGATGCCAGTTCCAAGAGGGAGAGGGAGTTGGGCTGTTGAACTACTGCCCTTCAGATTTCATGTTCAATGGGATTATTCATTGCTCTGTGTGCATTTTAATGTTTAAGAAACTAATTGACACAACTGGAAAATTAGATGTGATCTTTAACAGGACTTGGAAAATCTGTGGCCAGGTCTCCCAATAACTGCAGTATTTACCTAGGAGAGTCAGACACCTTTACTGACAGAACATTTTTGGACATAGTAAGCTTTTCATATTGTTAATCTTACCATACAAATCCCCTAATTAAGCCATTGCATAACACTGGTTATAAGTAAGGACCTTCACATTCTTTCCTATCTCTCCATCTATTTCCATACCACTAGCTGTTCCCTCCTTTACGTTTTGCTGCTGCTGCTGCTGCGTCGCTTCAGTCGTGTCCGACTCTGTGCAACCCCATAGATGGCTGCCCACCAGGCTCCCCCGTCCCTGGGATTCTCAAGGCAAGAACACTGGAGTGGGTTGCCATTTCCTTCTCCAGTGTGTGACAGTGAAAAGTGAAAGTGAAGTTGCACAGTCGTGTCCTACTCTTAGCGACCCGATGGACTGCCCACCAGGAGCCCACCAGGCTCCTCTGTCCATGGGATTTTCCAGGCAAGAGTACTGGAGTGGGGTGCCATCGCCTTTATGCTTTAGTCATTCCAAATATCTTGGTTTTGGAGGTCATCACCAAGTTATTGTGTTGGCCAAAAGTTTCACTCAAATCCTGCATGAACTTTTGGCCAACCTGATATTATGCAACTCAGTGCCTTGTGATGCTATACCCTCTTCCTTTCCTATATTATATCCTCCTTCCCTTCACATGCATATGTTCACCTGGATAACTTCTACTAATCACTCAAAACTCAGATCAACTATCACCTCCTCCAGGAGACCTTCCCTCACAACTTTCATGCTGACTTAGGGACCATTTCCTCTATTTCCACCATACATCTGCTTTGCCTTTCATTGAAATTGGGTATCACACTGTATGGAGATAATCAGGTAATAAGTACATCTCTCCTATAAGATCACAAGATCTCTAAGGGAGGGATCTGTACGTTTCCAAATTATTTTTCTTGTACCTAGACATATAATTGAACCTCATTGCAATTTTTTGACTAGAAATAAACTCAATTAATATTTCAGACACCTATCAATGAAATTATATTCTACTCTAACAACTTGCAGTAACAGACACCTTTCAAACAATAAAAACAATGAAATCCCTCTGCATACACTATCACTATTGTTACATGTCGGGCTGTCACCAAAAATGAATGTTCTCCATAAGCAGAAAGAAACCATGAGCTTGATTTAAGTTGTTTCCACTGGGAGTGGAAATCTTTTACCCTTCCAAAGTAAATGTTAATGAGAATAATATCATCTGCTACTGTAATGTGTATCATCATTTGCAAAGCACTTTGTAAGTGCTTTGTATTATACAATCTTCACATGAACCCTGGCAGATAAGTATTATCACTTTATTCTGTTGGATATGAAAGCTCTGGACCTCCCCTCTATAGTCTTAAAAATTATTGAGGACCCCTAAAAGGTTATTGTATATGGGTTAGATCTATCAACATGTCTATAATTACTATTGATAATTACTATATTAGAAACTAAACAGGAGAAAATGTGTTATTAATTATCATTTAAAGTCATCATAAATCCATTTCATGTTAACATGTTGTTTAAGGGAAATTAGTTGGCTCAGATGGTAAAAAAAATATGCCTACAATGCAGGAGACCTTAGTTCAGTCCTTGGGTTGGGAAGATCCCCTGGAGGAGGGCATGGCAACCCACTCCAGTATTCTTGCCTGGAGAATCCCCAAGGACAGAGGAGCCTGGGCTACAGTTCATGGAGTCTCAAAGAATCAGACATGACTGAGCAACTAAACACAGCACAGCACAGTGTTTTATAAAACAAAAGTTTAGTGAAAAGACTACCAGATTTTGTATTTGGGTATGCCTCTCATGCCTGGCTTAATAGAAGACAGATTCTTACACTGGCTTATACAGTCAATCTTTGCAACATCATGTGTCTTGTAGAGGGTTTCCCAGGTGGCACAGTGGTAAAGAATCTGCTGGCCAATGCAAGAGATGTGTGTTCAACCCCTGGGTTGGGATGATCCCCTGGAGGAGGAAATGGCAACCCACTCCAATATTCTTTCCTGGGAAATCCCATGGACAGAAGTGCCTGATGGGCTACAGTCCATGGGATCACAAAAAGGTCCGACATAACTGAGCACACACATGTCTTGTAGACTCTGAGAAACTTCATTGTACACTCTTGAAAGATGGATGGTGAAATGACAGATAATGGCAGTGTTAGTGTGAGTATAGTTTGGAATTTACTTGTGTATCCTAAAGGGAACCCAAAACCATGCTTTGAGGACTGTGGGATTAGCCTGAGAGGGATCAAGTGAGTTGATGGAGATCAAGCAACCAATCTGTTCCTCACCCAGAATTTGAGTCATTTAATATTAAGCCAGCACAGAACTGTGTTGTAGAGAGACTGGATTAAATGAGCCATAGTATTATTGTATTCAATGAAGTGTGTGCAGATATCTGAGAAGATGATTACACAATCACTAACCAATAACTAACACAAGACAAACCACAGTGCTGTGCTGCTTGACTAATCATCAGCTCAGATAATGACACGGCATGAGAATCACCTGGGGTCAGTCAGCTGTGCATTGCCTGTATTTCACAGGCACAACTAGGCAGGGATCATGGCTGTTGTTTTCTGTGAAGCTGAGGACTTTGGTGGACTATTTCCGGAAAACTAGAGCTTGGTCTATTTCTGGAGACGGTTCCTAGACTCAAACTACTATTGAAATCCAAAGGTCCCGTGTGCATCAACTATGCAGATATTTTCATTGCATTTGTTGCAAACTCAAGGAGACGACCCCAAAGTAGTAAAATTTTAAATATGAGAAGAAATCTTTAAAACACCCCCTAGGGAATTATCCTGACATGTGTGCAATGCTTTTGATGAAGCAGGAAACCCCATATTCATGCTAAGTTTGAAGGCTGATCTGGAAAATCGAAGACATGTGGAAGGCAGAAACCTTAGGGGAGGATATTTTGTTTATGGTCATATTTAATTAGACAATTATCTTAAGTCAAATATATAATTTTTTTAATTAAATGGGCTGACTAAAAGACTTAATATTCATTATTTCAATGCTTGAGTGGCAAATATAGTCAGAAACAAGGACTTTCCATGTGGGTTTTAGGATAAGACAGACACAGTCCCTCTAGGAAAAACTGACAGCTATAATACGGTGAGACAACAATTTTGATAGTATTAAATACACAGAAGTAGCAGTTAACTCAAGCTGGGTGGGAGCAGCATAAGAAATAATGGATGGCTTTTGGAAAGAGGAAAGCCTCTATTAATTCCTGAAAGATAAATAGACATTATACAGATAAAGATGAATATATAAAACAATCCATATATGTCGAGGCAAGTACTAAGTGTTCAAACGAATGTGATCTCATTAAAATTTAATAACACCACAAGTTTGATATTGTTTTGCCCTATTTCTATTATATAGATGGCAAAACAATGTGGCTTATAGAATTTACCAGCATTGCTCAAGGTCATACACTTAGTAAATAGCACAATTAGTCTTTGAACATAATCTATTTGAGTTCAAGGCATCTTTTACTGTTGTATAACAGGAAGCATAGCATAGACACAATGACAAGAAGATGTATAGTACATGCATTGCCATGAGGCATATTCAGGGCACGAGAGTCCCTTGGACAGCAAGGAGATCAAACCAGTGAATCCTAAAGGAAATCAACCCTGAATATTCATTGGAAGGACTGATGCTGAAGCTCCAATACTTTGGCCACCTGATTCAAAGAGCTGACTAATGAGTCAGAAAAGACCCTGATGCTGGGAAATACTGAAGGCAGGAGGAGAAGAGGGTGACAGAGGATGAGATGGTTGGATGGCATCACGGATTCAATGGACAAGAACTGGAGCAAACTCTAAGAGATGGTGAGGGACAGGGAGGTATGGTGTGCTGCAGTCCACGGGGTTGCAAAGAGTTGGACATGACTTGGCAATTGAACAGCAACAACAACAGCATTCAGAGACAGCTGTACCTGGGGAATCAGTAGACGACACAACTATAGAGTCTTGTAGGACTTTCTCTTAAAAGAACACAGCTCAAATTCACATTCTTGAAAGAATTGCATGCAACACATTTTTAGAATACTTATTTTAAAAGGGAGAGAAGGATAGGTATATATTGTTGTTTATTTGAAAATAAAGTTGAATGCTAATAAATGTCTAGAGATTTCAAAAGTAACGTGTTAGGGTTGTAAAAGTAAAAGATTATTCCAATACTCTAAGTATCAAGAACACCAAAGAGAAAGCTCTTCCTATAATCCAAGGCCATGGTTTACAAACCCTTATCTCAGTTGGTCATGATTATGGTTAAAATGAAAATATAAGAAGTTTAAAGAGATTCCACTCTCACCATTTTGTTAGAGCTTTCCCTTCAAGTGAGCTGTTTAGGGAGGGGCTCGTGATAATTAGGAATGGAGTTAAGATCAGCTATTCCAAAGGCATGCACATTGCAGGATATGCGAACACTAGTCAAAGCCTCAACCTTATCATGCTTAGGCTTATAAACCTGGCCCACGCTCGCTGTAAACTGTTACTTAACCAAAAAGGTCCGCTTCACTGTGCTCAGTAAAACCAAGCTAATGACACTGATTGTGGGGCAGGAAAGTGTCATGTTTACTTCAGGAGCCAACAACAGTTCAGGTACCTAGTGTTTAAAAGACCCAAACTCCCCGAAGACTTTCAGGGAAAGGTTTTTAAAGACAGGTTGACAGAGGCAGGGTTGTGGGATGTGTGATCAGCTCATAGACATTCTCATTGGTTGGTGATGAGGCAATTGGGGGTCAACATCATCAAGCTTATGATTCCAAAAGATCTGGAGTATATGTGCTTGTGGGGCAGGATACAGTTCACTTCTTCTACCTGGTGGGGGTTTCAGTTATCTGCAAAATAACTAAGAGGACATGGCTTGGAATATTATCTACAGCCCTTGAGGAGGAACTAAAGGTCCTTGACTCTGATTAGTGATCAATCTAGTATTATTTTGTCTGGCTTGTTTTCCTTTATTTCTGTGTTTCCTCACTGGTGATTGATGGGGGTGTAGAGGGAAGGGGAGGAGTGTTATGTAGTATCTTGGATGATATCTTAGAACAGAAATGTGACTCTAGGTAAAAACTATGGTAATCTGAATAAAGTATAGACCTTTAGTTAATAGTATTGAATTAATATTGGTTTGTTAATGTCAATAATTATACCATATGTGTATAGTTCAGTTCAGTTCAGTTCAGTCGCTCAGCCATATCCAACTCTTTGCGATCCCTTGAATCGCAGCACGCCAAGCCCCCCCGTCCATCACCAACTCCCGGAGTTCACTCAGACTCACTCCATCGAGTCAGTGATGCCATCTGGCCATCTCATCCTCTGTCATCCCCTTCTCCTCCTGCCCCCAATCCCTCCCAGCATCAGAGTCTTTTCCAATGAGTCAACCCTTCGCATGAGGTGGCCAAAGTACTGGAGTTTCAGCTTTAGCATCATTCCCTCCAAAGAACACCCAGGACTGATCTCCTTTAGGATGGACTGATTGGATCTCCTTGCAGTCCAAGGGACTCTCAAGAGTCTTATCCAATACCACAGTTCAAAAGCATCAATTCTTTGGTGCTCAGCTTTCTTCACAGTCCAACTCTCACATCCATACATGACCACGGGAAAAACCATAGCCTTGACTAGCCAGACCTTTGTTGGCAAAGTAATGTCTCTGCTTTTGAATATGCTATCTAGGTTGGTCATAACTTTCCTTCCAAGGAGTAAGCGTCTTTTAATTTCATGGCTGCAGTCACCATCTGCAGTGATTTTGGAGCCCAAAA
>NW_011494879.1:9438340-9459214 GCF_000754665.1 Bison bison bison
TGGAGCCCAAAAAAATAAACTCTGACACTGTTTCCACTGTTTCTCCATCTATTTCCCATGAAGTGATGGGTATCCATATGTGTATAAGATGTTAATAATTGGGGAAGCTAGCATCACAATTTTTTTTTTATAAATTTGAGACTGTCTTAAAAAATAATGTCTACTTAAAAATTTTCTCACTCACATAAGACACTGATGTTTCTTTTCCTTTTTCCATTGATCTCAATTTTTGCCATATGCAGAGAGGCATTTGGTGGAGTTTATAGCTATAAAGAAAGGATGATATATTAGCAATCTCATGCCAAGTTAATTTTATATACTGGATAATTCTTGAGCAATTAGAATTCAACTAAAACATATTATTCTTTTAATGAAAATTCAGAGTAAAGAAGAATATAAAGTTATCATAAATAGTAAAAATAAAAAACAGAAAGAGAGATAGGAAGATGCAATATGCAAGCTAACTCGGAACTGCCACTAAAGGGAAAGGAAACCTCCCACATTTTTTTTTCCTAATTAATTTCTCCCTATGTCTCATTACGTACTGCTGCTTCAACAGGATATAGCCTGCTAAATTTTATCATCAGAAGCTAAAGGATAGAACCGTTGACAATAAAGAAATCATCAAATTTGTAAAAATTTCAGGCACTCTACCTGCCCCCTACACCGAATGAGGTTAGATAGATCATGTGTTCCGGCTTCATTTATGAGGTGGAGCAAAGGGGCAAAAGCATGGGGTCCCCCAGTCTCTGCAATCACTCCCACTCTTGGAAGGAACTCTCACCAGGAGAAAAGACACAGTGTCTATACCACAGCAGATAAAGTCTAACTGATCACTGAGCCTGGTCTTTCCACATCTTGATAAATGTGATCCAGAACAACAGTGACACAACACTCAAGAATTATGTAAAGAGAAACAAAAACTCAGAAGATAAAAAAGAAATCTGAGCTTAGAAAATAGTAAAATGCTAGACATTAAAATGTTAAAACAATTAAGCAGAAATTGATTAAAATACTATCTGGTAAGTCTGTAAAAGAATTTAGGGGGAAAGAATTTGGCATTGGAGTACAGAAAGAAGCAGGGCAAAGGCTAATAGACTTTTGCCAAGAGAACGCACTGGTCATAGCAAACACCCTCTTCCAAAAACAGAAGAGAAGACTCTACACATGGACATCACCAGATGGTCAATACCGAAATCAGATTGATTATATTCTTTGCAGCCAAAGATGGAGAAGCACTATACAGTCAGCAAAAACAAGACTGGGAGCTGATTGTGGCTCAGATCATGAACCCCTTATTGGCAAATTCAGACTTAAATTGAAGAAAGTAGGGAAAACCACTAGACCATTCAGGTATGTCCTAAATCAAATCCCTTACAATTATACAGTGGAAGTGACAAATAGATTCAAGGGATTAGATCTGATAGACAGAGCGCCTGATGAACTATGGACAGAAGTTTGTGTAATTGTACAGGAGGCAGTGATCAAGATCATCCCCAAGAAAAAGAAATTCAGAAGGCATAATGATTGTCTGAAGAGGCCTTACAAATAGCTGAGAAAAGAAGAGAAGTTAAAGGCAAAGGAGAAAAGGAAAGACATACCCATTTCAATGCAGAGTCCCAAAACATAGCAAGGAGATATAAGAAAGCCTTCCTTAGTGATCAATGCAAAGAAATAGAGGAAAACAATAGAATGGGAAAAACTAGAGATCTCTTCAAGAAAACTGAAGATACCAAGGGAACATTTCATGCACAGAAGGGCACAATAAAGGACAAAAACAGTATGGACCTAACAGAAGCAAAAGATATTAAGAAGGGGTGACAAGAATACACAGAAGAACTATACAAAAAAGACCCTCATAACCCAGATAACCATGATGATCATTCACCTAAAGCCTGACATCCTGGAATTCAAAGTCAAGTGGGCCTTAGGAAGCATCACTATGAACAAAGCTAGTGGAGGTGATGGAATTCCAGTTGAGCTATTTCAAATTCTAAATGATGATGCTGTGAAAGTGCTGCACTCAATGTGCCAGCAAATTTGGAAAACTCAGCAGTGGCCACAGGACTGGAAAATGTCAGTTTTCATTCTAATCCCGAAGAAAGGCAATGCCAAAGAATGCTCAAACTACCACACAATTGCATTCATGTCACACGCTAGTAAAGTAATGCTCAAAATTCTCCAAGACAGTCTTCAACAATACATGAACTGTGAACTTCCAGATGTTTGAGATGCATTTAGAAAAGACAGAGGAACCAGAGATCAAATTGCCAACATCTGTTGGATCATTGAAAAAGGAAGAGATTTCCAGAGAAACATCTGCTGCTGCTTTATTGACTATGCCAAAGCCTTTGACTGTATGGATCACAACAAACTCTGGAAAATTCTTCAAGAGATACCAGAGCAAATGGCCTGCCTCCTCAGAAATCTGTATGCAGGTCAGGAAGCAACAGTTAGAACTGGACATGGAACAACAGACTGGTTCAAAATCAGGAAAGGAGTAAGGCAAGGCTGTATACTGTCACCCTACTTATTTAACTCATATGCAGAGTACATTATGAGAAACACTGGGCTGAATGAAGCACAAGCTGGAATCAAGAAATAGCAGTAACTTCAGATATGCAGATGACAAAACCCTATGGCAGAAAGCAAAAAAGAACTAAAGAGCCTCTTGATGAAAGTGTAAGAAGAGAGTGAAAAAGTTGGCTTAAAACTCAACATTCAGAAAACTAAGAACATGGCATCTGGTCATATCACTTCATGGCAAATAGATGGGGAAACAGTGGAAACAGTGACAAACTTTATTTTCTTGGGCTCCAAAGTCACTGCAGATTGTGACTGCAGCCATGAAATTAAAAGATGCTTGCTCCCTGAAAGAAAAGTTATGACCATCCTAGACAGCATATTAAAAAGCAGAGACATTACTTTGCCAACAAAGGTCCGTCTAGTCAAAGTTATGATTTTTCCAGTAGTCATGCATGGATGTGAGGGTTGGACTATAAAGAAAACCGAGTGCTGAAGAATTGATGCTTTTGAAGTGTGGTGTTGGAGAAGACTCTTGAGAGTCCCTTGGATGGCCAGGAGATCCAACCAGTCCATCCTAAAGGAAATCAGTCCTGAACATTCATTGGAAGAACTGATATTGAAGCTGAAACTCCAATACTTTGACCACCTGATGCAAAGAACTGATTCATTGGGAAAAACCCCGATGCTGGGAAAGAAGATGGAAGGAGAAGGGGACGACAGAGGAATGACTGGATGGCATCACCTACTCAGTGGACATGAGTTTGGGTAAACTCTGGGTGTTGGTGATGGACAGGAAGGCCTGGCGAGCTGCAGTCCATGGGGTCACAGTCAGACGCAACTAAGCAACTGAATTGAACTGAATGGAGAAGAAGTTATTGAAAATAAGATGTATCATGGCTTACATATAACAGGGAATGAAAACTGTTGATCAGTTTTGAATAGGCAAATTTATAGAGATAGAGGGCTTCCCCGGTGGCACAGTGGCTAAAGAATCTGTATGCGAAGCAAGAGACCCAGGAGATGTGGGTTTGATCCCTGGGTTGGGAAGATCCCCTGAAGGAGGGCATGACAACCCACTCCAGTATTCTTGCCTGAAGAATCCCCTGGATAGAGGAAACTGGTGGGTTATGGTCCATCAGGTTGCAAAGAGTCAGACACAACTGAGCATGCACGCATGCACAGATACAGAAAGCAGATTAGTGATTACCTTGGGAGGGGGTTATTTGGGAGAAAGATGAAATGTTATAAAATCAGTTGTGGTGATGGTTGCATCTGAATATGTCAATACTAAAATCCATTGAATTATACACTTTAAGTAGGTGAACTGTATGGTATGTGAATCATATATCTCAATAAAGTTATTATTAAGAAAGAGAGAAACTCTTTGACTGAATAATGACTGCAAAATAGATGTATGGATATAGTAATAAATCAGAATTGAGAACATGTAACAAACAGTAAAGATATAACCTTCAGAAAAACTATTTGAACAATTACTCCATAAGTTTTCCTTTGTAGATGATAAAGATAAAATCTAATGTAAAATGCCACTGCAAAAGGAAAAAAAAAAAACTAATATCAAAAATCATTTGTTAAATTTAAGTAAACATTTGGAGCAGATGACTAACCTTTAAACTCCAACTGCCCCATTTGCTGATAAACAATTTTAAATAATTGATTTAAGCTCATTCAGTTTGCAAAATTTTCTTCTGCAGCTTTACAGAGCTGGCATTTAATGTATTTATAAGTAAAGGAAAAAAGATTAAGTGCAAGAAAGTGTCTTAACAACTGAAAAATAATTTTCAAATGCCCCTGATATCTCTGTCAGTTATTTTCAAAGGAATTTTCAATCACAAAAGTCTTCAGCATTTTTCTGCACAAGTATATCAAAAGTTATTTGCTTAAAAATATTATTTCAGGTAATATTAGTAAAGTGAGGTTTCTATAAAGCTTTTATCAGAAACATATGCTATTGTGTATCATTGAGTTCTTAATTGTAGATAGCAAAATTCTCTCTGTCCATTTCAAATGGAAATAACAAAGCATTAAATTTCCAGGAGAGCCAAGGAAATAGGCTTCACAATCAGAAGAATGTAGGCAGGGACTTCACCTGTGGTTCAGTGGCTAAGACTTCCTGATGCCAATGCAGGGGGCCTAGGTTTGATCCCTGGTTGGGGAATTAGATCTCACATGCTGCAACTAAGAGTTCTCATGCTGCAAAGAAAACTAAGACCCAGTCTTCAGTGAAATAAATAAATAAAAATAAATATTAAAAAAGCATATACTCAATCATTCAGATATTAAAAGAAATAATAATGTAGACAGAAAAAATATATTCAGAAAAATGTCAATAACATGCGTGCATGATCAGTTGTGTCCGGACATTTGTGACCCCATGGACCGCAGCGCCCTGGGCTCATCTGTCCATGGAATATTCTAGGCAAGAATACTGGAGTAGTAGCCATTTCCTACTCCAGTGGATCTTCCCAACCCAGTGATCAAACCTGAATCTCTTGCATTGGCAGGTGGATTCTTTACCACTGGGAATGACACCACAGAACTATTTAGCAGATATATCATTTTTACCATAACCTCTCATGGCACAGCGATACCAACAGTCAACTTATTGAAGAAATCCCTGATGCTGGGAAAGACTGAGGGCAAAGGAGAATAGTTGTCAAAGGATGAGATGGCTGGATGGTATCACTGATGCAATGGTCATGAAGTTGGGCAAAGTTTGGGAGATGGGAGGGACAGAAAGTCCTGGCGTGCTGCAGTCCATGGGATCAAAAAGAGTTGGACACGACTGAGTGACTGAACAACTCATGGCACAAGGATGCTAGAGCCTGGACCACAGAAACTGTGGTCAGCAGGAGTACTGCTATCATCTTATATAGATCAATTATTTCTAGCTCCATGATTTCGTAGGTATAGGTCCTTGAGAAAACAGTCACAAACATAAACTTAGCTGCAAGAGAGTCTAGAAAATAGATTTTAGCTTTCCAGCATTGCTGGTATAGGCAAGCTATCAAAAAAAAAAAAAAGAAAGAAATGGAGTGGGAGCTAATTTGTAGTGTCTACAAATGAATAGTGAGCAAATGTGACAATGACAACACAGAGAATGAGTTTCCTCTAAGCCTTTTCCTCCTTCACCCTCCCAAACACTGAGATAATAGTTATAGCATTTTAACTCCAGCAACACAACATTCTTTATTCCCTATGCACTAGCCATTCCTATTTATATCAACTGCATGACTGAAATAATAGTCATCAATTGAAAATGAGAACCATCCACACCTATATAAAAATTCAGGTCGCCTCTGAGAGAAGCTGTCTGAAAGAAATATGCAGGCAGAGTTGTACAGTGTGGTCACTGAGTGAACAAAGCAAAATCTGTATGTATGTGAATTCCAATCAAAAGGTATGTTACTAAAGAGGAGGGAACCAATTGTAATAAGGTATGGCATTAAGGAATGTTGAAAATGCCTGTGCTGAGGTTGAGGAAAAGATTGCAAGAACCAAAAGCATAAGAAGTAGACAGAGCCCTGCCAGTCACTGAGTATGGACTTTGGGCAATTATAGCACTTCAAGGCGCTTTTAGATCCTTATGTACAAGATGAAGCTTTCTCTCTCATGTCTTCCTCATCTAGATTAAAGGAGAATAAATAGATGCACCATTTACTGAGCTCTTTTTATGCAAGGAGCTGAGGTAGATGCACAATTATAAGAAAAGAAAATTGGCTCAAAATCCAAATCATTTTAAATAACTCCTATTTCATAGGGTATTCAAGGAATTAGAAAATCATATTGTATACTAGTTATATTAAAATAAGTCATGTTCATGAAAAATTAAAAATTATTTGAAATTTCTGATCTATATAAATTTCATTATAAAATTAACATAAATATCAATCTATACTAAAATCTCTAGCTGATATAAAATGGGATATCCTCACCAAAGAATTAGTAAAAAAAATTTACCAATGTTGATAAAGAATAATGACAACAGCAACAATCAAATTTCTCCTAAAACACTCTAAATTCTTCTTCTTCCACTTTGCAAACCCAAGGCAACTCTTCAAATTATGCATCCTTATCACTCTTACTCCCTATTGGTACATGCCAAAATTCCAGTTCATCAGAGTATTCATCCTCACATGCATTAGACAAAAATTTATTTTATGAGTCCTCTGTGCTAGAGACTGGGACAGGCCCTGGGAAAACATCAGTGAACAACAGAGATCTAATCCCCCTTCTGATGGGACTTATACACCAACAGACAAGAAAGGCAGTGGTCAAGTTTAAAGCAGGTTTATTCTGTCTGCATAGCCTCTGAACTATATGTAAAGTAAAGGGGGAGGAGATAGGAATGAATAATGGCTATAAGATATAATATTACAAATACGCAAACCAACTACTATTGGCCAACAAAATGAGGAAAACTCAATTCCAAATAAAGAAAATAGGACAAACATATGGCAGTGGTGACACTCTAACTGGATCTTAATGAAGAGATTGAACTTCATACAAAATTCTAGTCACAAAGCAGATTCTTAATAAATGCATATTGAATAAATGAGTCAATAATAAGACAAATATTCTAGGAGCACAATAGTGGAAGCATAAATAATTGAGATAGGAATGAACAGCCTATATGTGAATATTTTTTGTTTTGTTAAGTGTCCTTCATGATACCCAAAGTTAGCCAATATAAAATTTTGAGAAGAAAATGAAACCAAGGCACTAATGGAAAATATACTTAAAGATAACAAATAGCCTCTATCTTATTCCAGAGAGGTTAGAGAAAGTGTCACTCATAATTAAATATTACGCAAAGAAAAAATATTGTTTGCAAAAGGTGTGAAGACGCTCACCTGTTTTTCACATTTATCATTTGAGTTAATGGCAAATTAAGTCATTATTTTCACTACAAATGATGTTGATCAAACTCAAGATCTGATTTCTACTAGTAGTAGGAGTGTCTCTCACTCAGTTGTGTCTGACTCTTTGCGACCCCATGGGCTGTAGCCAGCCAGACTCCTCTGTCCGTGGGATTCCCCAGGCAAGAATACTCTTAAGTAATTGGGTATTACATTACAAGATTGCCATTTCCTTCTTCAGAAGATCTTCCCAATCCAGGGATCAAAACCAGTTCTTCTGCATTGCAGACAGATTCTTTACTGTCTGAGCTATTTCAGCAGCATGTGATGGGTAAAAAATTGATAGGGGCCTCATGCTTTCCTACATTTCCTTGAAATCAATTATAAATGTATTTAGGAGGAATAAGTATGAGAAAATAATTTATAGTACCTTCCTTTCTCAGCTGTATTAGCTGTGTCAAATGAGAAAAAAATATATAGAATCAACAAGAAGAGATCAAATATAAGGTAAGGAAGTCATGAGGCTTATTCCCAAGCATTTATCCATTCATTATTTCTTTCAAATCATGGGCACTCAGACCCTTTAAAGGGAAATCACTAACTTGGAGAGCAAAGAATTTCATCCTCAGATACTAAATCCATTGTCACATCCAGATGAAGAACTCCCATTTGAATTGTATTATCCATGTACCATTTGGCAAGGGGAGTTATGTCTGCTAGAGCTGATTCACTCTTGGCAGGAAGCTGACTTGGATTTCTTTGTAAAAAAGAGCTGTCCCTTCTTGGGAAGTAGATATCTTATGAATTTAGAGGCAAGCATTACATGAAAGCAAAAGTTAGAGCATGACTGTATACCACTGTAGGGCCTGTAACACCATCCCACTCACTTTCCTTCTTAATCTGTATGACATTACATACTCAAGAAAACCAAGATTTGGATGATTAATTGGGCTTCCCTGGTGGTTCAGATGGTAAAGAATCTGCCTGTAAAGTGGGGTACCCATACTCGATCCCTGGGTCAGGAAGATGCCCTGGAGCAGGAAATGGCAACCCACTCCAGTATCCTTGCCTGGAAAACTCCACAGACAGAGGAGCTTGGTGGGCTACGGTCCATGGGATCACAAAGAGCCAGACATGACTGAGCAACTAACAAACACAAAGCTATGAAATCTAAAAGAAGCAGAAGTCAGACTTAAACTCAGTTCTCCTAGCTGCAAGCCCACACTTCTATCAACTCTATGGTTCCATGTCAGCATCCAATTCCATGAGCATCAGCTCTCTACCACCTCCTTTGGGCAGAAGCCATGCTGCTACTGCTAAGTCACTTCAGTCGTGTCCGACTCTGTGTGACCCCATAGACAGCAGCCCACCAGGCTCCCCCGTCCCTGGGATTCTCCAGGCAAGAACACTGGAGTGGGTTGCCATTTCCTTCTCCTAGGGCAGAAGCCATAGGTCTGCTGTTACCAAAGGACCAGAGCAATATTTGAGGACATAGATACTGGGGGACTAGTGCATGTTCTTACTTTGAACACTCTAAAGATGAGAAGCTGGCCAGAGCTTCCATGACAGTAAGGTGAGCAGAGATTGCTATAATGGGATCCTAGACTTCATCTCACAAGCGGACACCCATTTGTGAGTCTTCATGAGAGCCAAGTGGATCCTACTGAAGGAAGTCAGGCTGCAGTCATATTGAACAAATTATATTCAAGTGGGCTTCCTGGCAGGAGTCAATCAGCTTTAGCAGTCTGAAGCTGGAGTTGTACCATTAGATGATGAAGCTGAAGAAAGGAAAGAGGCAAGAGGCAATCTCATCTACAGATCACATCACTGATACTCTGGAGTGTTTCACTGGAAAAGCTTCATCAAGTAGATCTCAAAGGAACCCATGAAATAAACCTTAAGTAGTTGGAATTTGTGTACCTAGCACCCAGAGGCCATCAATGCCTGATTAACACTGCCCAATTTGAGTAAAGTGCATGGTGACCTTTAACATTCTACTCTCCTGCATTTCCAATCTGGAAAATACGGATATGAGTTAAGAGGATTGGAAGAGTGAGTAAGAAAAAAATGCAAAAGCTGACCACAACCCTCTCTAAACTGAAACTATGCAGGTCTAAAATCTGAGTTGTCAGTGGGGATGAGAAGAAGATTTAAACTGAAGCAGAAATTTAAGTTTTGATCTGAAAACACGGCTGACCTGTTCTGAGATCTAGCTTGAATAAGGTATGAGAGATGTGGTAAAGCTCGATGAAAAGGCAGTGGCAGGAAGAAAACAAATTTGGCTCCTTCTCTCATTTCACCAAGTCCAAATCTTTAAATAAACTGACAAAACATGCATTTTATTGCTAAATATTAAAATCTTAAATCAAAGAAACATGATATGACTATTTTAGGAATTTTAAACAGTTATAAAAATTAGGTATTGTAGAACCTGGCAAACAGAGTACATAATAAATCAGAACTGAATTATTATATAACCCTGTTTATATTACCATACTGTGAGTTACATAGAAGAGGCAATGAGTTCCATGGTTACTTTGTACCAAAATCAAAGTTTACACAAGTTATCTTGACTTCGTGATCCATGCTTTTTTCAGAACGCTGTGCTTGTCCTACTAAGGGTCTACTTGAAGAAAATTACTGTCTTAGGCTCTGGGATAATAGCAAAGGCAATACTTTTACATCCTACTCTTTGCCATGGTAGAAGATGATACATTATCTGAAAAGATAATTTATTAAGTCTACAGTAGTAGTCTATATTAGGAGAAAAATGAGGTCTACATTAATGTTCTTGGTCCCAAATTATGTTCAGGAGGATGGAAACCTAAGAGGGAGCAAGAGTAAGGAAACATTTTCCTTTCCTGTTATGCAGAACAGGTTTTGGAAACTCTACTAGTGAAGGGGGGCCCAAAAGATCAGGGCAGAAAGGACCATTCAAATCAGGTCTGGTTCAAGAAAGTCTCCATGGAAGAAGTGATGAAACGTTAGTGTTCAACTTATCTGCATGAGGTTTAACAGGGTTATCTATTTGAAGCAAAACCATGACCGTACATAACATCGAAGCTCTCTGCAAATAGAGGGTACCATTTTTCAAGAATTGGAAATGAATTAGCATCATAGCTCTTCTGTTATTAAAAAGTCAGTGTTAGGGATGATAAAGTTCCCAGAGCAGTCAGTGCATCAGATACAATGTAGCTTTGACCAATTAATTCCACTGCTGTGTAAGGATCTGAAAATGAATAAAAACTTCAGGTTCAAAAGTGCTCATCACAGCCTTTACATAATCATGAAATATTTGCTAGCAACCCAAGCCCAATAATAAGTGGTTAATGAAGCTATGGCAAAGCTATTGTAGGAGGCTACTGTGTAACTCACACTTTGGAATTTAGACAGCCCTCTAGGACATCACAGGCAGGTACCCAGTGAGAGGCAAGGATACTGGAGGGCACAAGCTCAAAGAGGGACAAGAGTTTCCCTCGTTGAGGTATTTGGTGCTTCCTGTGCGTGCTAAGTCACTTTAGTCACATCCAACCCATAGGTCACATCTGTGACCCTATGGACTGCAACCTGCCAGCCTCCACTGTCCATGGGATTCTCCAGGCAAGAATACTGGAGTGGGTTGTCATTTCCTTTTCCAGGGGCTCTTCCTGACTCAGGGATCGAACCTGCGTCTCTTACATCTCCTGCATTGACGGGCATTGACAGTGGGTTCTTTACCATTAGTGCCACCTGGGCTTCCTACTAGGCCTTTAAAAAAATTATCTTGTATTGCAGTGTAGTTGATTAACAATGTTATGTTAGTTTCAGATGTACAACAAAGTGATTCAGTTATACATACACACATGCCTATTTTTTTTTCAAATTCTTTTCCCAGTTGGGTTATTATAGAATATTGAGCAGAGTTCCCTGTACTACACAGCAGGTCCTGGTTAGTTAAATCTATTTTAAATATAGTAGTATGTATACGTCAGTTCCAGACTCCCAGTGTATCTCTCCCTGTAGTCATTCCCCTTTGGTAACCATGAGCTTGTTTTCTAAGTCTGTGAGTCTGTTTCTGTTTTGTGAATAAGTTCATTTGTATTTTTTTTTTTTTTAGATTCCACATATAAGCAATATCATATGATACTTGCCTTTCTCTGACTTACTTAGTATGATAATCTCCAGGTCCATCCATATTGCAGATGAATTATATTTATTGATGGAAAAGTGCAGAGGGAAAGAAATCTAGGCAATAACAAAGTGCACAAAGATCTTCTAGAATAGAAGGAGAAGTCTGGAATACTTTCTTCCACAATTCCCTCCTTTAAAAGCTATTGATTTTATATGATATTATACATGTTTTAATGCAATTCTCCCAAATCATCCCCCCTTCCCTGTCCCACAGAGTCCAAAAGATTGTTCTATACATCTGTGTCTCTTTTGCTGTCTCGCATACAGGGTTGTCGTTTCCATCTTTCTAAATTCCATATATATGTGTTAGTATACTGTATTGGTGTTTTTCTTTCTGGCTTACTTCACTCTGTATAATAGGCTCCAGCTGGGATGACCCAGAGGGATGGTATGGGAAGGGAGGGGGGTTCAGGATGGGGAACATGTATACACCTGTGGCAGATGCATGTTGATGTATGGCAAAACCAATACAATATTGTAAAGTAAAAAAAATAATAATTTTTAAAAAGCTATTGATTTTAAAGAGGAAGATGTAAAATAGAAAATAAATTTCCATCTAAAATGAAACTAGTATGTAATTGTAATCAATTTTTGTACCTTCTAGACAGTAAAACAAATAGGCTAAATAAAGTTTGAGTGAACATTCATTCAATAAATTATGCTAAGATCTGAGATGGAGGGTACCACAATAAATAGGGAAGACCTCAAATTTCATTTGGTTTATTTTGAAGCCGTAAGTTCACACATTAATAAATGAATTGTAACTTATACATAATAGAATGTCACAGGG
Source organism: Bison bison bison (assembly GCF_000754665.1). Classification (NCBI taxonomy): domain Eukaryota; kingdom Metazoa; phylum Chordata; class Mammalia; order Artiodactyla; family Bovidae; genus Bison; species Bison bison. The sequence goes on from NW_011494879.1 coordinate 9,450,707, forward strand.
AGACAAAAGTTTAACTTAAGAATGATTGTGGGGAGAGGACACTATTTTGAATAAAACTAATCTAGGAAGTACAATCAGAAGGAGTGACATTTAGAATAGGCATGAATTTTAGGATGAGACTCCAAATGAGACTGTAATTTGCCTCTGACTTTCTGTGTGATTTAAATTCTCAGAATTTCAGAGAGAAAAGATGAGAACCATCTAAAATGGTAAACAGATGGGCATGTTGGGGACTGAATTAGGCTAATAAGATTGGCTTTAGCAGGAATGAATTACTGAGGATAAAATGCAGCCCATGCCTTTGAGGAACCCTCGGGCTGGAATCCCTGCCCCTCTGATGACCATGAGTAGAGAAGAATGCAAGAGCGCTCATCAAGTACTTCAAATGTTGCTTTCCTGTTTCTTAATATGAACTCTCTGAAGTCAAGGGATGAATCTGATCCTTTTAACTGGCACATTAATGGTACCCAGTGAATAAACAAAAGAATCAGGATTAAATTTTGAAAGGAATTTTAGTATTTATATGCTATTTTGAAATATAATATTTGCTGTCTTGTTTCTTTTTTTATTTATACAGTCTGATTAAAAAGATCAAAGAGATGAGATTATATCTGTGGTCTAGAATTGAATATATTCAAATATCTTGAATCCATGCCTTGTGAAAAGTCCTCTAACCAGAGACCTTCAATGTAGTTCCCCCATCAGGAACCATAAGGAAACTGAGACTTAGGAAGTTGAATTTCATAAAATCATATGAGAGATTTGCTAAGAATTGAAGCCTGTTCTCCTCTGCTAAGCCACTGCCTGTTCTGTAAGATGGCACATTTATTTTCACGGTTTTCCTTTAAATTGTTTTGAATTTTCTATAAACACAATCATACCATCTGTGACTATCCATTGTTACATATTTTTTCCTTTTCCAATCCTTGTAAACTATACTTTTTTTCCTTGACTTATTGCAATGTTTATGATCTTTGGTAGAATGCTGAACAGAAATGGTTACAGAAATCCTGATTTTGTCTTTGCCAATCTCTGAAACAGAGCATTTGGCATTTTACCAATGAATCCAATGTTAACTGTACAGTTTTTGTAGATAGTTTTTAATCAGAATAAGAACAATCCCTTCTATTCCTAGTTTACTAATGCTTTTTTTTTTTATCATCATGGGTGTTGGATTTTATTTAAAGCTTTCTTTGTAGTCATTGATTAATCATGTTTTCTCTTCCTTTGTTTTTGTTTATATAGTGTTTTACATTGATTTTCTAGTTTTAAACTAACACTGCATATTTATAAATTGGCTTTGTGTATTGTTACTGTTGTATACTACTAGATTTTATCCATATAGTGTAGGGTTTTTTGCATCTATGTTTATAGGACTTCCCTGGTGGCTCAGATGGTAAAAACATCTGCCTACAATGCAGAAGACCTGGGTTCAATCCCTGGGTTGGGAAGATCTCCTGGAGAAGGAAATGGCAACCCACTTCAGTATTCTTGCCTGGAAAATCCCATGGATGGAGGAGCCTGGAATCCCATGGATGGAGGAGCCTGGTGGGCTGCAGTCCATGGGTCGCAAAGAGTCAGACACAATTGAATCACTTCACTTTCACTTTCTTGTTTTACAGGAGAGTTTGGGCTATAATGTATTTTTGTAAGGTCTTGGATTCTAATCAAGATTATATGATGTTCATAAGGTAATTGTGAATGAATTGTTTTCTTCTTTCCAAAACACTGGAATAGTCTATGAAAGATTTCAGTAATATCTTTATTATATGCTTGGTAAAATTCACCAGTGAATTCACTTAGACCTGGAATTTTCTTTGTGTGTGTCTGTCACATGTATTTGTCCACTTTCAAACTTTTTTTAAAAATTCAGGTATATCCTCTATATATTACAATGCATTGCATTTTATCTTTTTTTTTTTTCACTCTGAGTGACAGTCCTGGGCTTTTTATAAAGGAATTTAACCATTCATGTTTATTAAGATCACTGATATGTTGAAAATTACTTTGCCATTTTATTTTATAGTTTTTAATTTTGGTCATTTTTTTCATTATCTGACTTCTTTCACCTTTCATTATTTTTTTACTAGATTAGTCTTCGTTCTCATTTTTGTGTCTAGTGATTTCTAAGTTAGACATAATCTATTCTTCATTGATTTCCCTTGAATTCTTAGTAGGAGTTTTCAATTTATAATTTTATGTAAATCTTATAAATTATCCTAAGTCTCTAAGCAATGTACAGAAAAAATGGTGAAGAGCACAGACTCTAGTGACCAAATTGAATTGGATATGTAGCTATAATACCTGCCAGCTATGTAATCTTATGCAACTTACCTAGGCTCTCAGTATCTCAGTTTTCTCTTCTATAAAATATGGACAATAAGATGCTGATGGTTGCTTTTAGAATTAAATAAATTACAGTTGTTTAAAATATCTGTAAGTACTATATAATCTTAGCTATCTCCAGCTATCTTTCAAATATTTAGTGGGGATTTGAGGTACAGTTTTGGGGAAAAGTTTCAAATTATTATAGAATCTTTAATAGTATATCTTTCCTTTACTAGGAGTCTATTTTATCTTTTAAAACAATTTCTTCTGAGTTGAATGATGCAATTTTGCTTTCCCACTTGTAGGAATTAAGTATAGGGATAATAATTTTTCTGAGTTTAGAATCTTAGGTTGAAAACAATTTTTTTCTCAGAAGTTTGAATAATTTATTGTTTTCTGGTATGCATTTTACAAATGAAAAATCTGATGTCAGTATGATATTCTTTATTTTCTACATAAACTGCATTTTTTCAGAAACTTTTGGGACTGAAAAAATTTTAAAAAAGACTTACCCTTAGGTTTCAAAAATAATACTAACATGTGTCTAACTGTTGTTAGACTCTTTTTTATTCCCATTGACACCAGCAAAACTTTTCAACCTAATCACTGACTGTTTCACAATTTATGTAATGAAAATTATCTTCCATTTATTTATTCTGTTACTTCTGTTTTTTGTTTTTTTCTTCCAATCCTGTGTCTCAATATAAGCATCTATATTTATTTGGTCATTTGTCTTAAACTAGATATCTGCTACTTGCAGATGGGTAGAGTATGAATGTGGAGAAGGCAATGGCACCCCACTCCAGTACTCTTGCCTGGAAAATCCCATGGATGGAGGAGCCTGGTAGGCTGTAGTCCATGGGGTCGCTAAGAATCAGACACGACTGAGCGACTTCCCTTTAACTTTTCACTTTCATGCATTGGCGAAGGAAATGGCAACCCACTCCAGTGTTCTTGCCTGGAGAATCCCAGGGATGGGGGAGCCTGGTGGGCTTCCGTCTATGGGGTCGCACAGAGTCGGACACGACTGAAGCGACTTAGCAGCAGTAGCAGCAGCAGAGTATGAATGGGTGATAAGGAACAGGTGGGAATAGAGAAGAAGAGTGTATTATGGGGGTGATCATATGTATTCTTAGACACTGAAAACCCCCCACTAGTACCCGAAGGCAGGGGCTACACAGCAGGATCCCTTGTTCTTCCATTCTCTATCTCTGTCTTTCTCTGTCTCCGTTCTCTGTCTGAATTTCCTACTTTTCTCTCTGCTTTCTCAGGTTGTTTCTTTGCTCCCTCCCTCATTGAGCTATCACTGAAGGATCATGCCAGTCATGTGAATAGGGGCAGGTAGGGTTTACAGTACACTTCATCCTCTTAAATGTCTTATTTTTCCCTCTGCACATTCAATGACCTTTACTAGATCTTATCTGTCTTCTAGACAATGCTTTTTTATGTGGCATTAAATATTGTTTTCATTTTATTAAATGTTGATGCGCCAAGTAGTTTAAGTCCATTTGCTCATTTAATTTTCATAACATTCCAGTAAAGTAAGTTTATCTCCATTTTAAAATGAAATACCTTGAGAATGGAGGAGTTAAGAAAACTGCCAAAGATCACACAGTTTAAGAGAGGCAAGATCCAAGATTGGAACCTAGGTTTTTCTGATTCCAAAGACCATTGTTTTCCCTTCATGATAATGATTCAATCCACACTGTCATCTTGTACTTCTAAGAAGCAAATATTCATTGTGTGCATAATATAGGTTATATTCTGTGGTGTGTGCTAGGTATATCAGATCAGATCAGATCAGTCTCTCAGTCGTGTCCGACTCTTTGCGACCCCATGAATCACAGCACGCCAGGCCTCCCTGTCCATCACCAACTCCCCGAGTTCACTCAGACTCTCGTCCATCGAGTCAGTGATGCCATCCAGCCATCTCATCCTCTGTCGTCCCCTTCTCCTCCTGCCCCCAATCCCGGTAGACAAAATAGACCTGGTGGTCCTTGTCCTAATGAATTTGCATTATTATGGAAGGACATGGTGGTTTTTAAAAGTAGAGAGGTGTCAAGTGTAATCAATGCAGTGAAAAAAAAGTTCAAGGTGCAGGGAGTGAAATTGAAAGGAGAATCTGTTTTCTGTTGGATAGGCAAAGTAGCTTCCCATTGGTTCCATCCCCATGAGGGATGATTGTGTTAAAGGAGGCATGGATGAAAGGGAACACAGAGAAGAATATAGGGTGACTGAGCTGGCAAACTCTGACATCATTTCTTCTGTGCTAATCACCTTTGCTCTCTCCTTAGTCCTAACCTGGCTGCCTTCAGTATGGTTCTGTTCAGACCTTTTGATTATTTAAAGACCATGCTCAACTCACACCACTGACAGAGAGGCATTCCGTATTGCTTCTAGTTAGAACTCTTCCTCTGCTCTGTCGTTGTTGTTTAGTCGCGAAGTCATGTCCAACTGTTGGCAGTCCCATGCACTGTAGCCCATCAGGCTTCTTAGCCCATGGGATTTATCAGGTGAGAATACTGGAGTGGGTTGCCATTTCCTTCTCTCAACCCAAGGATCAAACCTGCATCTCCTGCATTGGCAGGTGGATTCTTTACTCTGAGCCACCAGGCAAGCCCTCCTCTTTCCTGTATTTTGAATCTATTATGTTTTCCTGCTTGACTATATGTCATAGTTTATCTTGTCTTAAAGTTAATTACATGTTTGTCTGTTTCATGCACTAGATATTAAGTTGTTGAAAACCAAAGAATTACTTTTGCATCTATCACAGAACTTAGCACATAGTGACATAGTGGACTTTTAAAATTTATCACAATTGTCCTGGGTAAAGTATTACATATTTTGTAGCTTGGACAGACAGATATGACAAAACAAAATATATAAGGCCTTGTATACTACTGACCTTCAATAGCAGTTCTCAAACTTGAGTGTATGTCAGAATTACATTGAGGTCTTATTATAAGAGATCTGTTGGAGTCCATCCCCTAAATTCTGTTTTAGTTGGTTTGTGGGTGGAGATCATGAATTAGCATTTCTAGCAAGTTCTCACTTGATGCTGATGGTCCTTGAACTGCCAGCCACATATGGAAACTATTGTTCTGGAAAATTTTCCAAGCAGAAGGGCCACATTCTTTCCTTTCAGAAATGATAGAGCTATCTGTAAGTCTTTGAACTACGGCATGTACTTATAAAAACAATAGTTGAAAGAATGTAAGTAAGAGAGACTTGAAATTCTGTCCTTCTCATTATGCATGATCTTGGACAAAACTCACTAAGCTTTAGAATCCTTTTCTTTTAAAAACTGAATCAGTAAACCTACATAGTGGGCTGAAAATATAAGCTAAATGAATGTTACAATATGAAGCATCTTCTAAATTCTGGGTAAATTGCAGTATTGCCCAGTGAAATTGAAACCAAGGCAACACTACTCAAGAAATCTCAGCTATTTCCACATTGCATCTAATCATTTTTATTTCTGTACTGCCTTATTTTCAGTTTTCTCAGCTTCCATCCCACTGAATTTTGAATTTCCAATTTTATTCTGCGATTTATGTATTTTTAAAATTTTCTTTCTTTTTCTCTTTTTAACTCTTCTGTTCTCCATTCCTTTCCTTCTTTGCAATTCCATGGACCATAGCCTGCCAGGCTCCTCTGTTCATGGGATTCTCTAGGCAAGGATACTGGAGTGGGTTGCCATGCCATCCTCCAGAGGATCTTCCTGACCCAGGGATTGAACCCACATCTCTTATGTCTCCTGCATTGGCAGGTGGGTTCTTTACCACTAGTACCACATGCACTCACTTTTTTAAAAATATGTCTCACATTTTCCATTGGAGTCTGTATTCTTTGAGATCATTACTGGTGAATACTATACAAAAACTGTATAAGTAATTAGAAGATTATTACTGTATACTAATTAGGAGAAATCTTCATGTAGATTGTTGAAAAGAACCATATACATATACATACAACCATATACCACTGACCCTTGAATGACATGGGGGTTAAAGGCACTAACCCCTCCACTCAGTTTAAAATCTAAGTATAACTTATAGTTGGCCCTCTGTAACTGCAATTCCATATCCATGGATTCAAACAACTGTGTATCATGTAGTACTGTATTATTTCCTATTTTAAGAAATTTGCATAGAAATTGACCCACAGAGGTCTAATCCCTTTATTTCAAGGGTCAAATGTATCCCAAATCTTTAAATCACTGGTGATTAAATATTTAACATTTTGATTAGGCCTGACATTTTTAGATCATTAAAAAGTATAATTGAGACATATCCTAATAGCTGCCTATTTCCTTTCTTTATTTCTCAGAATTGTTCCTATTTCCTTTTCTGATTTAAAAACATATGAATCTGTCTGAGGTCCAATGGGGTATTTCGCAAAGGATTTTTAGGTTAGAAATAGGTGTTTATTCTTTTCAGTTCTATGCGATTATTGTGTCAGTGAACATGAGAAATGTGTAAGTAGAGCATAGAGTGAGAGAGAAAAAACAAAATTCTTGGTTTTATTGCTTAGTCACTCAGTCATGTCCAACTCTTTTGTGACCCCTTGGACTGTAGTCCATGAGGCTCCTCTGTTCATGGGATTTTCTGGGCAAGAATACTGGAGTGGGTTGCCATTTCTTTCTCCAGGGCATCTCCCTGACCCAAGGGTCAAACCTGCGTCTCCAAGATTCCTGTATTGCAGACAGATTCTTTACCATTGAGTCAACAGGGAATGATACAAAAGAACTTAGTCACAAAACAGAAATAGACTCATAGACATAGAAAATCAGCTTAGGGTTACCAAAGGAGGTGAGGGGGATAAATTAGCAGTTTGAGATTAACAGATACAAATACCTATACATAAAATAGATAAACAACAAGGACCTACTGTATAGTACAGGGAATTATACACAATGTCTTTTAACAAACTGTAATGGAAAGTAATCTGAAAAATGTATATACACACACATATGTGTATACATATATATATATACACACACACACATGAATCACTGTTGTACACTTGAAACTAAAACATTGTAAATCAACTATAATAAGAATAAATAAACAAAATAAGTGGTATAAGTGAGTTCCCTGTTTAAATTTTAAACCAGAAAAGATTTTTAGATTGTGCCTTCTCCAACCCCAAATTTATTTAGATCAGAAAGTCAAAGCTGAGACAGCGATTATAAATTACACAGGTCAAATAAATTTAGGTTTCTACCCTGTTCAGTTGGTCACCAACTGCTTTGAAGTGTTAACATGTTGTAATTTTAGCTCTGAAAGTGGTTACTTGATGTTCTGGACACAACATTTGGAAGAACAGCTTGGGTCAAGAGCGAACCCTTGGATCATTCAATCGTGGACACAATGGGGGCAGTGAGAGTTCCCAGAAGATCCATTCTGTCCTTGGAGAAGGGAGGAGGTGTTGGAAATGGAAAACAATTGATGATCTCTCTGGTTAGTGGCAAGCTTTGGCAAAAGTGATTTCTTTAGTTGGCACCAGATGGCAGTGATTAAAAGCTTACATTCTTTTAATTACTCTGTAACTCTTTTCCTAGTTAAACTCATTGAGTTGCTTGCACATTAGTACTCAGCTTGGGCTGTAAGGGTAATAAAATTTAGTGTTCATTCATTTTATTAAGACCTCAGAAGATTTTATCCTTTGAACTTAAAGACCAAATAACACTAGAACTGGTATTACATATTATATATAGATATAGATACATAAAATCATGAATAAGGCCTTTTAGAGGTAACTACTTTTATGCCCTATCCCATAAGGAGCCCATAAGCTTTTTCTTTATCCTTCTCTTTGAGGATTTAAAAAATAAATCTAAATGTATCCTTTTCCTTAAATAATTTAGAAAGGCAATGAAAGATTTATTTTGAAAATCAGTATCCAGATTATAGAGGAAATTAAATATAGCTCACTAAATTATATGTATGTGCATGCACATAAAGGCACAAGCATATATAACTATATGCCTGCAATGTTTAATTACCAATTTTTCCCCTATCAGTTCAGTCAGTTCAGTTCAGTCACTCAGTCGTGTCAGACTCTTTGCAACCCCATGAATCGCAGCACGCCAGGCCTCCCTGTCCATCACCAACTCCTGGAGTTCACCCAGACTCATGTCCATCGAGTCAGTGATGCCATCCAGCCATCTCATCCTCT
>NW_011494879.1:9459314-9474598 GCF_000754665.1 Bison bison bison
GCATGAGGTGGCCAAAGTACTGGAGTTTCAGCTTTAGCATCATTCCTTCCAAAGAAATCCCAGGGCTGATCTCCTTTAGAATGGACTGGTTAGATCTCCTTGCAGTCCAAGGCTAGCTAGTATTAACAGGGTTAATAACTCTTTTCAGCTAGATATTGCTTTTGTTTACTTTCTAGCTTGTTTGGTTTTGGGTGTTTGTGTACCATCTTTCTTTTTGCTTCAGATCCCTTCCAGTCCACTCACAAAAAAATGTCCTTTTTATCCATAGTTCGTGTAGTAATTATAGGTCTCTGCACTGACTGTTACCTCTGCCTCAAAATCTCTTCTCACAGATAGGCATAAGTAACTTTTCTCAATACCTTTAAGTTTTTGTTCAAGATTCTGCTTTTAAATCTCCAGCTTGAGCAACAAGATGAAGAAGCAATTAAACCATCACTTTTAAATTCCTTTTCATTTTCATTGCATTGTAGACTCATCCTGAAGTTCAAAGCAGTCCATAAGTAAATGAGTCAGAGAGAGTCCTGCATGCATTTTGCTTGCGTGCAATTAAGCTGTGTGACTAAACAGTATACAGAGCTGAATGATGGATGTGACAGTGGGTGTGATTTGGGAGAGGATTCAGAGTTCAATTTGTTTGCTCTTATAGTCAAAGGAATACATTTTTAGTTTGGAACAGAACATATAATGAGGAGCCAAGAACAAGTGGGCTTCCCAAGTGGCAGAGTGATAAAGAATGCAGGAGGTACAAGAGACGTGGGTTTAATCCATGGGTCAGGAAGATCCCTGGAGTAAGAAATGGCAACCCCTTCCAGTATTCGTGCCTGGAAAATTCCATGGACAAAGGAGTCTAGCAGGGTACAGTACATGTAGTTGCAAAGAGTCAAACTTGACTGAGCATAACACCCACACACAGCAGAGCACAAGAACAATCAGGTAATACATTCAGCAGAGAGTGAAAATTCATCAGCCTTTTTTTCGTCTGATAAACATTTGTGGGGCCAACATTCTGTGCTTGATACCAGGGTTGATAAAATAAGGTACATATTGAAAGAGCCTAGCGCTCAGAGAGGGATTTAGACAGGAAAACAGGTAAGGCCCAGAGTAGTGTGAGCCATGGAAAATGGTGTGATAGTTTTTAACTGGGTGTTAGTTGGGAGGGTGAGAAAGTAAATGAGGTTAGAAAAGACTTCAGAGAAGAAGTAGCCTAATTTGATATAGGCTACTATATCAAGATATAGTAGGATTTCACTACTATAAAAATATACAAGGATTTTCTAAGTAGACAAGTAGAGGGAGACCTATCCAGGGAAATGAGAATCATAAACAAAGATATGAAGACTTGAGAATGTCAGTCTTACATTCAGATGGTATTTGTTAAGTTTGCAACTTATCCTCATCCCTCCCCCTTCAGAAAATATAACTCAAAATGGAAGTGATTCTCCCTCTGGGGCACTGACCAATTTTACAAATTTTTAATGACTAAAGGTAGTCAGTCTCAAGTCATGTATAAAACTTTCAAAAGGAATTTGGACACATACACATTTTTCACGACACATATTACTGTTCAACGCAGGAGCCCTTACTGCAAAAGGTCATCATTGTAGTTTCCTAAATATGAATATCTCTGAAGTCTTAATGAGGCAACATTTAATTCCTTCATTTTGGTTGCTATGCACAGGATGGCAAGGAAAGCTTAACATCATCCTCAAATCATGGGAAACCATAAACTAATGTTAAAACCTATGAATTTCTTGGTCTAGATTCCAGTGATATTCTCAAGGGATCTTTGAGTTCAGAAGTACATGGTTCACATTGCTCTTTATTTATCTGGAGGAACTATATTTTTACCAATTTTAAACGCTGTATCCTCATATTTGGAAAGAAGAACAGTAAGGCTATTATTGATGTGAAAGAAATGATCCCTGGGTTTTCTGTAGCTTCCATCATTCCATTAGTGACACAGAGCAAGCCCATATTGATTGAGGATTGGTGTGAGCAGACTAAATCTGTTCGAAAGTGTGTGGTCTATCTTCCCAAATTCCTAGGCTTCAAGTTGAAAATTCATTTTGCTTTACTCCCTTCCTTTACTTTTCTAAACAAAACTTGACTCTTTTTTTTTCTTTCCTGAATTGTTTATACTCAGACTACTCAATATTTAAAATATTATGTAAGATATAACAGTAAAACTGTAAGATGACAGCATTTACTCTGATTTGTCTGTCATTTTTCAACACAAATGCTAATTTAAAACACCACCCTTATCCTACTGCTAAGAAAAAAAAAAAAAAATGCAAGGACAGTAAAGACCTAAAGCAGTGAAGGCTTAACTATGGAGAAGTAGAAAGTACTGTTTTGGGGAATCAGATGATGTGGTTGGTCTCCCAGGATTCTTGCCCTTTTTTGAGCATGTTGAAAGTCCTTAACTTCAGTTTTCTTAAGCAAAAATTATGTCTGATTATTACTCAACTAACTCTGTACTCATGAAATCAGCTAAAGCATTTATGAAAACACCAATGGCCTTTGATGTGACAGTGGAACTTGATATGTTTTGGGGTTACTTTTTTTTTTTGATAATCATTGAAAAATTTTTTTGTTGTTTTTGTTTTTGTTGTTTGTTTGTTATTTTATTTTATTTTAAATTTACAATATTGTATTGGTTTTGCCATATATCAAAATGAATCTGCCACAGGTATACATGTGTTCCCCATCCTGGACCTTCCTCGCTCCTCCCTCCCCACACCATCCCTCTGGGTTGTCCCAGTGCACCAGCCCCAAGTATCCAGTATCATGCCTCGAACCTGGACTGGCAACTCTTTTCATATATGACATTATACATGTTTCAATGCCATTCTCCCAAATCATCCCACCCTCTCCCTCTCCCACAGAGTCCAAAGACTGTTTTAAAAGGTTTCATCAGAATATCTCTACATAGGAAAGTGCAAAATTTTTTACTGATTTCTCATCTCTCCCTTTTAGGAATTTTATCCTCTAGCATATTCATGCTGCTGCTGCTGCTAAGTCTCTTCAGTCGTGTCCGACTCTGTGAGACCATAGATGGCAGCCCACCAGGCTCCCCATCTCTGGGATTCTCCAGGCAAGAACACTGGAGTGGGTTGCCATTTCCTTCTCCAATGCATGAAAGTGAAAAGTGAAAAGTGAAATTGAAGGCGTGCAGTCGTGTCTGACTCTTAGCGACCCCATGGACTGCAGCCTACCAGGCTCCTCCGTCCATGGGATTTTCTAGGCAAGAGTACTGGAGTGGGGTGCCATTGCCTAGTTAAAATGCCTTTTCATATATAATTACCTTCTATGATGTCCACTGATCCTTATGTGTGTGTAGTCTTCTAAATAGTTGTTATGAACTGGGTTTTCCTTCCTAATTTGTGCTGTTCTTTAGGCCTGGGATAAAGCAGAATAATTTTTAAAGACCAGTCAGACAGGAAAGAAATAAGATAAAAAGTTAAGGGAATTTTATTTATGAATAGCAACATGTGAAGTAATTGGAAGTGGGTAGTATAAAAAGAATAGGCTTAGAGATAATGAAGTGCATTTTCACTCAAATATGAAAAATAATGAAGAGTGAGTACAGTGTGACTATTAGGCTGTATATAAGCTGTATTTTTTCTTTGACCTGTTTTGCTATATCCTCTGTTCTTAGAATAATGCCTATGAAAAACTAAGCACTCAATAGATATTTTTTGGATAACAATAAATGAATAACATTTGAAGTTCAAAATTATAAATGCAAACATATTTTTATAAGAGCAATATTTTCATTACAAAATGCTTGCATGTACAATAAATATAAGTAAAGGAATAAAATTATCATTGGCCTTATGTATACTTGAATTTTACATTAATAGATTACAGGCTATTATCTATATTATCAATGAGTAATAAATAATTGACCATGCATAAAGCCATTACTAATATAGGCTGTAAAATTTTATATGATTATTGCATTAACTGTAGTAATTATACTAATTATAATGATTTTCTTGAAAGTCAACATTTTGTGTTAAATGAAAGTTTAGTCACAATGAAACATGTTACACAAATCCATTCACATTTTTACAATGCAATTAAATGTTAAAAAACTTCTGGAAAACTATAATATAAAAAATTAATCACAGTATTTACTAGAGAAAAGAAGAGCATTGGGAAACAAATAGAATAAAATCCGTGTCCACTTTATATTCTCTGGTATAACATTAAATTTACATTCTTGCAATTACACTACCATATAAAATTTAGGCTTATAAATAAAATCAAGGCCTGGCCATTTGCAAAGTGACATTAAATAGACAGTTCCTTTGCCTGTCTGATGAAAGGGGGGGAAAAAGGAAAATATAGAGTGAAAATTGTTAGTAAGAAATAATTAAAATAATCACAGGAACATAATGTATTTTAAAATTTTGTAATAGAACACTTTGTGCCATGTATGTAAATACTTTTTTAAAATCATCATAAAATGTAAGATTGTCATGAAAATTTTACATTATAAAATTTAACTTGAAGAAGTAAAAAACTAAACAGACCAATAGGCATTTAGAAATGAAAAGATAAAGGCAGGCAAAGACTTGACACAAAAAAGAAAACTAGGCTCAAATTATTTCACTAGCAAGGTTTATCAACTTACTTATTAACATATAACTTCTGAGTTGTTTTCATTGTTAGCCAGTATAGGAGATGTGAATCTAGTTTTCAATGTAGCTTTCTCATTTATTCTGTGAATCTAGCAAGATCATTATTCTAAAAACTCAGATCACATAGAAAAAATAAAAACAAGTTTTACCATGAAGATGGATTAATATAAATATCCAAAAATATTCTCAAGAATTACATATTTAAAGTATGCCATGATTAAGTAGACTTATTCAAGACGATATGAATTAGGAAAATTGTTGATTCAATTCTCTATTTCAAAAACGTGAAAGCAGTGAATATATGATATATGTCAAAAGGGATTTGATAAAATTCAACACTGACTTAAGAAAAAATTTTAAACCATTAGCAAACTAAAAATAAGAGAAACTGCCTTACCTGATAAAAAATATCTATAATAATACTATAGGGATTCATAATAAAGAATGAAACTCAGTTGCTATATCTGCTATTATTTATTCAATATTGCACTAGAGGACCTAATTAAAGTACAGGTAAGAAAAATAAATAAGCAATATTAATAATGAAAAGTATCTGAGACCTTGCTGTGAATTGTAGGTAATGAGACTTTCTATACCAAAAATTCAAACTCAAAAACTTTTAGAACTAATAACCTAGTTTGCTTGGTTGGCAGGACACAAAACTGTATACACAAATCAGTAGTCTTCATTTAATATAGTAACATACAATTTAAAAATATAAATGAAAGATGGTTAGAGGCATAATACAGGAAGCTGCAATATACCCAGGAACAAACCTAATAAGAAATGAAGACGGATTTTAAATTACTTATAAGTTTTAACTTTAGGAGATAAAGAAACAATAAATAAAGCAAGAAACATGTTTCTGGATGAGAATGCTCAAAATATTATATTATATAAGTCTTTTTAAAATGATCCTATAAACTCTAGTATAACCTCAATTAAAACAAAACAGATTTCTAATACAGTTTTAAATAAGTTTTGATAAGCTGTTTCTAAAGATCACCCAAAATCAGGACATGGAAGCAACCTAGATGTCCATCAGCAGATGAATGGATAAGAAAGCTGGGGTACATATACACAATGGAGTATTAATCAGCCATTAAAAATAATGTGGCTTCCCTGGTGGCTCAGAGCTTAAAGCGTCTGCCTGGAATGTGGGAGACCTGGGTTCGATCCCTGGGTCGGGAAGATCCCCTGGAGAAGGAAATGGCAACCCACTCCAGTACTCTTGCCTGGAGAATCCCATGGAGAGAGGAGCCTGGTAGGCTACAGTCCATGGGGTCGCAAAGAGTCAGACATGACTGAGCGACTTCACTTTCACTTTCTTAAAAAGAATACATTTGAATTAGTTCTAATGAGGTGGATGAAACTGGAGCCTATTATACAGAGTGAAGTAAGCCAGAAAGAAAAACACCAATACAGTATACTAACGCATATATATGGAATTTAGAAAGATGGTAACGATAACCCTGTATGCGAGACAGCAAAAGAAACACAGATGTATAGAACAGGCTTTTGGACTCTGTGGGAGAGGGAGAGGGTGGGATGATTTGGGAGAATGGCATTGAAACATGTATAATATCATATATGAAACGAATCGCCAGTCCACGTTCGATGCATGATACAGGATGCTTGGGGCTGGTGCACTGGGATGACCCAGAGGGATGGTACAGGGAGGGAGGTGGGAGGGGGGTTCAGGATGGGGAACACGTGTATACCTGTGGTGGATTCATGTTGATGTATGGCAAAACCAATACAATATTGTAAAGCAATTAACCTCCAATTAAAATAAATAAATTTATATTAAAAAAGAAAAAAATTAATATAAAGGCAAAGAAAAATTTTGAAATAAAGCTAAAAGGAATTTGCTTTTCCAGTATTTGAAATGCAACAAAAATTAGGCTAATTAAAACCAAATATGCACAGTTTCCTTCCTTTATTATATATATATATATACATTATATATACAAGAATTATATATACAAGAATAAATACAAGATAGATAATTATGTATGTAAGATAAAGCTGACATTTCAAACCTGTGGGGAAAAGAGGACCTATTTGGTAAATTACTTTTAGATATTTGATGTCATGTAGAAAACCACAAAGATATACATCATACCAAAAGCTAAATAAAGTGAAAGTCGCAGCCGACTCTTTGCGACCACATGGGCTATATAGACTGTATGTAGCATGGAATATATACATGCTACATATATATAGCATGGAATTCTCCAAGCCAGAATACTGGAGTGGGTAGGTGTTCCCTTCTCCAGGGGATCTTCCTAAGAATACTGGAGTGGGTAGCCTTTCCTTCTCCAGGGGATCTTCCTGACCCAGGAATCGAACCTGGTTCTCGAGCATTACAAATGGATTCTTTACCAACTGAGCTACCAAGTAGTATCCAATAGATTAAAGAAGTATATGTGAAAATAAACAAGCAAACAATATTATGTATTCTTATATTATTTATATAATTATATTATATATAATTTTATTATTATAAATAATATTATTTATATAATAATATTATTATATTTTTATTATATTATTTGTATAATTTTGGAATGGAAAACATTTTTCCCACATCAACTTTCTCTAAAAGAAAATGCTGATATGAAGTTATAAAAACATAAAAGCTTTATACAGCAAAAGACATTATAGTGAAAGTTAAAAGACAAGTGAAAATCTGAACAAAAGTATTTAACAAAGAAATGATTGATACCTGGGATAAAAAGCTTAAACAAATTGATATGTTTAAAAAACTTATAGTAACATGGGCAAAAAATGTGCACAGGCAATTCAAAGAAGATATAAAAATACAAACACGAAAAATAGGCAATTTCTGTGGTAAAAAGAAAAATGTAAGCTAAATAACAGTGAAATACTAGTGGGATATTGTTTTTGTTCACTTGATATCCAAGAAAAAGCTTAAAAAATCAGGTTTAGATAAAGGTATGAAAAATGTGATTTATTATCAACTCTTTGTGATAGGTTAAGTGAATGTTATTTAGAAGTTCAGTGGTTATTATGTACAATAATTTAAAATACGTATATATTAAAATATTGTCATGTACATTTTTGGTTTTTACTGCAGCATTATTTATAATAACAAATATTGGAAACAATCCACATGTCCTTCAGAAGTTGTTTAATTATAATATAGCTTTATTAAGGAACACTCTGCAGGTATTGAGAAAATAAAATAGAACTGTACGTACTAACATAGAAAGTTCACCAAACACACTGGTCTGGAAAAACTCTTCTGTTTTGAATTCTACTCTGATTTAACTTTTGTTTCACATAGTATCTTAATCAAGATTATTGTATTCTTGTTATGCCCAGTTTAAGATAACATCAATTGGTTTTCATATGCTAGCTGAAGATTTAACTTTCCTTTTACCCTCTTCCATTTTTCTTTTTCTTTTTTTTAATTAATTTTATTTTATTTTTAAACTTTACAATATTGTATTAGTTTTGCCAAACATCGAAATGAATCCGCCACAGGTATACCCGTGCTCCCCATCCTGAACCCTCCTCCCTCCTCCCTCCCCATACCAGCCCTCTGGGTCGTCCCAGTGCACCAGCCCCAAGCATCCAGTATTGTGCATCGAACCTGGACTGGCGACTCGTTTCATACATGATATTATGCATGTTTCAATGCCATTCTCCCAAATCTCCCCACCATCTCCCTCTCCCACAGAGTCCATAAAACTGATCTATACATCAGTGTCTCTTTTGCTGTCTCATACACAGGGTTATTGTTACCATCTTTCTAAATTCCATATATATATGTGTTAGTATACTGTATTGGTGTTTTTCTTTCTGGCTTACTTCACTCTGTATAATAGGTTCCAGTTTCATCCACCTCATTAGAACTGATTCAAATGTATTCTTTTTAATCCATTTTTCATTCATTTTTACTCTTGCACATTTACCTAGGATTTTGTTGATGTAACCTGTGATTTGAGAGCAATATTATTCTTGCCATCCAGTCACTAAGTCTTGTCCGACTCTTTGAGATCCCATGGACTACAGCCCACTAGGCTTCCCTGTCCTTTCCTATCTCCAGGAGTTTGCTCAAATTCATGTATATTGAGTAAGTGATGGTATCTAACCGTCTCATCCTCTGCTCCCCTCTTCTGCTTCTGCCTTCAATCTTGCCCAGCACCAGAGTCTTTTATTAATATTAATATGTCCCAATACTTTTTGGCTTCCCAGGTGGTACTAGTGGTAAAGAACTCACCTGCCAAATGCAGGAGACAAAAGAGACACGGGTTTGATCCTCAGATCAAGAGATCCTCTGGAGGAGGGCATGGCAACCCACTCCAGTATTCTTGCCTGGAGAATCCCATGGACAGAGGAACCTGGCAAGCTACAGTCAATAGGGTCGCAAAGAGTTGGACACGACTGAAGTGACTTAGCATGCATACACTAATACTTTCAAAGAATATTTCCAATAATTGTTTATAATTAGCTCTGCTCAATGGATTTCAATAGTATCTTTCTACCAGTCCTTTTTGTTTCTTGTCTTTTAACTCCAGTTTTTCCATTCTTTATTTTTTTTAATTCAGCATCCAGTTAATCAATTTCATTTTCATATAATAATTTGTGAACTGATTCTTAGAGGTATAATGACTCAGCATTTGCATATCTGTGGCATTTTGTCCTAATTCCTTTTTCCAGTATAGAATTTTTAGTGTACAAGTTTTTTTTTTCCTTAACTCTATAGATATCTTTTTCTTTGCTTTGTGTTAGGAAGGGAAGTCTGAAGCTAGTTTCATTTTTTATATATTTTCTTTTGTATTCTTTGATTTTTAAGTTACCAGAGTATTTCTTGATCATTTTTCATTAATTTGTTAAAAAATTTATATTTATGGAACAAAATGTTACTCAGAAATAGTAAAAATAATGAACTATTGCTATACTTAGTAATATAGATATATCTTAACAGGACTAATGTCAAGTGAAAGAAGCCAAATAGGATTTATTTAAATGAAATTCAAGAACAGGCAAAGCTAATCCATGTAATGATGTTGGCTTGAGGGCACCTTCTGGGGACATGCAAATACTGTACACTTGAACCAGAAGGTATTTACATAGATGTACACAAATGTAACAGATTATTCTCTACACTTAAGATTTGGGAAATTGACTGGATAAATTACATCTGCTTTCTTAGATGCCTTTTGAATTTTGGAAATAAGGCATAAATTTAGATGTGATTTGCCTACCAATTTATTGGGGGACCCAAAAGAATGCCAGATTACAAGAGCAACTCATCACAGGTAATTACTCTTCAGCTGATTCCAGCTATAGCAAATACTCTCATCCACTTTTGCTCATCTGAACCTGCATGCCCAATATTTTTCCAAGCGTCAACAGCAGAAAAGGAAGCTATATATTGTTTGACAAGTTTATGAAGCAAAATCTCCTAGGGTTTTGAAGCAGATGTATAACCTCTTGGATAAGGAAGAGTTTTCCTTTTCAAAGTACTGCTTGGATTGCTATTAGGCCTGGCAGAATGTAGAGTGTGTTTGTGTATGTGTGTGTCTGTGTGTGTGTGTCTGTGTGTGTGTCTGTGTGTGTGTATGTGCACATGTGCACACTAAGTCACTACAGCCGTGTCCAACTCTTAATGACACTATGAACTGTAGCCCGCCACGATCTTCCATCCATGGGGATTCTCCAGGCAAGAATTCTGGAGTGGGTTGCCATGCCCTCCTCCAGGAGATCTTCCCAACCCAGGGACTGAACCCACATCCCTTATGTCTCCATCATTGGCAGGCAGGTTCTTTACAACTAGTGCCATCTGAAACACCCCAGAGCCTAGAGTAGGTGCAGAAAAACAGTGACTCCCATCCCAAACTAACCTGGCCTGTTTGTGCAGAGACTAGAAGCTGGGAATGATTTTTACATTTTTTAAAGTTTGAAAAAAATAAAAAGAGTAATATTTTATGCCAAAATTACATCAAATTCAAATCATAGTATCTGTCAATAAAGTTTTATTAGAACATAGTCATACTTATTTGTTTACCTGTGGTCTTGCGGTTGCTTTCACACTCTCACAGCAGGCATGAGCTGAAGTTACAGACAGTGTATCTGTTTATGTGTCCACAAGTTTCTCTCTTAAAAACTGGAGGGGAGTTTGGGGGACAATGCATACATGTATATCTGTGGCTGAGTCCCTTCACTGTTCATCTAAAACTATCACAACATTGTTAATCGTCTATACCCCAATACAAAATAAAAAGTTTAAGCAAAAAGAATTAAAATAAAATTTATTTATGCAACAATAAAAAAAACTGACCTATTTATTTCCATTGTCAAGTGCACAATCTTTCATTTCAGCAACTAGTCCTGAGCCCCAAGTAGCCCCAGGTATTATGTTCTTGCAGGACCAGTCAGCTAACTAGGAGCAGGTTGACTATAATTGGCCCCAATCATGGAAGAGGTAGTTTTCAGTGGAAGGAGCATTTAACTGTTTTTTGAATTGCATTCCCAGTTCCTTTTATTTCTAACAATGCTATAATTCAAGGACCTACTTGCTTTTTATAGTATCATGGTCTCTCATACGTGGTGAATTACATAGTTTTATTTTTTCAACATATTCAGTGAGTGGTTTTTCAAAAGGTATTGAATGAAAACATTCTATAACCTAACCCATCCTCCTGCAGGAGCTGGTTTGTATAATAGTGGAATGAGATATTAAAGACCAATTATGGTGCTAGCTGAAAAAACACCTTCCTTCCTTCTAGACACAGTATGCTAAGTCACTTCAGTCGTGTCTGACTCTGTGCGACCCCATAGACGGCAGCCCACCAGGCTCCCCTGTCCCTGGGATTCTCCAGGCAAGAACACTAGAGTGAGTTGCCAGTTCCTTCTCCAATGCATGAAAGTGAAAAGTGAAAGTGAAGTCGCTCAGTCGTGAACAACCCTCAGCAACCCCATGGACTGCAGTCTACCAGGCTCCTCCATCCATGGCATTTTCCAGGCAAGAGTACTGGAGTGTGTTGCTCAGATAAATCATGAGAGAGGTGAGTAAGAGGTAGAGTTGGCAACTGCATCTCTCATCATTCCTTCTAATTAACCACTTGTGTACTTTTACTTTTCACCCTTGCTTACACTGATTTGTGGATTATAATGCCAAGGGAAGAAGGCACACATCAGCGGATCCAATAACAGCTCCATATTTCCTGATTGGCTAAGTCAGGCCCCTCATATTACTAGAAAGCAAGCTAAAACAGGGATTCTGAAGTTGACTAGGGTGATTGAGTCCGGCTCAAATGGAGTTGTTGCTAACTCAGAGTATGACTAGTATATAAGAATTCCGAGGAACACAGATCACCTCCTAGTATTGAAAGTGAAAGTGCAAGTCGCTCAGTCTTACCCAGATCTTTGCAACCCTGTGGACTGTACAATCCATGGATTTCTCTAGGCCAGAATACTGAGGTGGGTAGTCTTTCCGTACTCCAGGGGATTGTCCCAACCCAGGGATCAAACCCAGGTCTCCCGCATTGCAGGCAGATTCTTTGCCAGCTGAGCCACAAGGGAAGCCTCCTAGTATTACTGGTGTTAAAATTTAATGGTAAACAACATCAGTCCTATATTGTGAGAACTCCCAGGATTCAGTCCCATTAGGCATAAAGATTTTAGTCACTAAACCACAGGCTGTCTCTGCAGAACCAAAGTACTCACTGAACTTGAAAAATATAAGGAGAAAGTGCATGAAGAGAAGTGCCATAAATATATTACAATATAGTTGACAACTGCACATTTAAGTAGTATAGCATTAGCTATATTTCCTTCCTTTATGGGTTTATGACATAGCTATATAATTTAACTAATGTATTCATTTGCTTTCAACCCCCTGCAGCTATTTGTTTATATGATGGTGGTAGTTACAAGATATTATGATAAAATCATGAAAAACTACCTATAGGAGAAGTACATATTGCCAGGAAATGTCGAACTTGTAGCAAGGTGGAATATCTCAAGATAATTTTGAAATATCTTTCCTTGTGGAGCAATTTTATCAAGGGTAAACATTTCTTTTAATTGTAGTTTGGAAAGAATTGTATGTTTTTCTTCAAAGAAGTGAACACTACTGACATTTGTTAATTTAACTGCTCAGCATCAAACATCCTTTCTATCTCATTTGAAGCTCTAAACAGATGGGAGGAAAGTCGAAAGAGAAAAGATATTTACTGTCCTTTTCTCCTGACAGAGTATAGGTCTGTGACCAACCTCCAGCCACTCACTTGCTCCTACCTGGGAAGTTGAATCTTGTGATGAGGACACGGAGGTGCTGAGTCTGTCAGAGGCTGTCTAAAGCAGCTGTGGTGGAGTCAAGAATTCAGTGATGATAATCCTAATCTCCAAGTTGGAGGGTGGGACAAATTGGGAGGTTGTGATTGACATATATACACTGCTAAGTTGCTTCAGTCATGTCCGACTCTGTGTGACCCCAGAGACGGCAGCCCACCAGGCTCCCCCATCCCTGGGATTCTCCAGGCAAGAACACTGGAGTGGCTTGCCATTTCCTTCTCCAATGCATCAAAGTGAAAAGTGAAAGTGAAGTCACTCAGGTTGTCTACTTGAAAGTTATACAGTTGTGTCCGACTCCTAGCGACCCCGTGGACTGCAGTCTACCAGGCTCCTCTGTCCATGGGATTTTCCAGGCAAGAGTACTGGAGTGGGGTGCCATTGCCTTCTCCAATATATACACTACCATGTGTAAAATAGATAGCTAGTGGGAACCTGCCATATAGCACAGGGAGCTCAGTTCAGGGCTCTGTGATGACCTGGAGGGCTGGGGGCCAGTTGGAGGGAGGCTCAAGAGGGAGGGGATATATGTATACACACAGCTGATTCACTTTGCTGTACAGCAAAAACTAATGCAACATTGTAAAGTAACTATATTCCAATTAAAAAATTAAAAAAAAAAAAAAGAAGAATTCAGTGATGAGATGGTTAGTGTCCAGAACCAGCAAGGGCATTTCAAAAGCTGTTGTCTGCGTTCTGATCTTGCCTCTAATTTTCTTCCCATGTTTCCTGTTTGAAACTAGCATACCAGCCTGCTTTATGAGCTATCTAGTTCCTTTTAAATAAATTTCTTTTTGACTTGTATCAGCCATCATATTCTATTCTCTAATGTCAAGATTTCTGCCTCAATCAGGGGATCTGGTAGCCCAGATCCCGAGAGTAGTACAAATATAAAGAACCAGGGCCACTGTCAGCTTGCAAATAGCCTGGGTCTGGAGTTTAATAGGACATGACTTATTCTCAGAACTAAGAACAAAGAACAATGTTATCAACTTAGGATGGGGCCACTGAAAATTAGAGATACCCAGGGAACATTTATGCAAAGATGGGCTCAATAAGGACCATTGTATGGACCTAACAGAAGCAGAAGATATTAAGAAGAAGTGGCAAGAATACACAGAAGAACGGTACAAAAAAGATCTTCACTACCAAGACAATCACGATGGTGTGATCACTCACCTAGAGCCAGACATTCCGGAATGTGAAGTCAGGTGGGCCTTAGGAAGCATCACTACCAACAAAGCTAGAGGAGGTGATGGAATTCCAGTTGAGCTACTTCAAATCCTAAAAGATGATGCTGTGAAAGTGCTGCACTCAATATGTCATCAAATTTGGAAAACTCAGCAGTGGCCACAGGACTGGAAAAGGTCAGTTTTTGCTTCAACCCCAAAGAAAGGTAATGCCAAAGAATCCTCAAATTACCACACAATTGCACTCATCTCACACGCTAGTAAAGAAATGCTCAAAATTCTCCAAGCCAGGCTTCAGAAATAAGTGAACGGTGAACTTCCAAATGTTCAAGCTGGTTTTAGAAAAGGCAGAGGAACCAGAGATCAAATTGCCAACATCTGCTGGATCATTGAAAAAGCAAGAGAGTTCCAGAAAAACATCCATTTCTGCTTTATTGACTATGCCAAAGCCTTTGACTGTGTGGATCACAATAAACTGTGGAAAATTCTGAAAGAGATGGGAATATCAGACCACCTGAACTGCCTCTTGAGAAACCTGTATACAGGTCAGGAAGCAACAGTTAGAACTGGACATGGAGCAACAGACTGGTTCCAATCAGGAAAAGGAGTACATCAAGGCTTCATATTGTCACCCTGCTCATTTAACTTATATGCAGAGTACATCGTGAGAAATACTGGGCTAGAGGAAGCACAAGCTGGAATCAAGATTGCCGGGAGAAATATCAATAACCTCAGATATGCAGACGACACCACCCTTATGGCAGAAAGTGAAGAGGAACTCAGAAGCCTCTTGATGAAAGTGAAAGAGGAGAGTGAAAAAGTTGGCTTAAACCTCAACATTCAGAAAACTAAGATCGTGGCATCCTGTCCTATCACTTCATGGAAAATAGATGGGGAAACAGTGGCTGACTTTATTTTTCTGAGCTCCAAAATCACTGCAGATGGTGATTGCAGCCATGAAATTAAAAGATGCTTGCTCCTTGGAAGGAAAGTTATTACCAACCTCAGATCAGATCAGTCGCTCAGTCGTGTCCAACTCTTTGCGACCCCATGAATCACAGCATGCCAGGCCTCCCTGTCCATCACCAACTCCTGGAGTTCACTCAGACTCATGTCCATC
>NW_011494879.1:9474698-9495151 GCF_000754665.1 Bison bison bison
CATCATTCCTTCCAAAGAAATCCAGGGCTGATCTCCTTCAGAATGGATTGGTTGGATCTCCTTGCAGTCCAAGGGACTCTCAAGAGCCTTCTCCAACACCACAGTTCAAAAGCGTCAATTCTTCGGCACTCAGCCTTCTTCACAGTCCAACTCTCACATCCATACATGAGCACAGGAAAAACCATAGCCTTGACTAGATGGACCTCTGTTGGCAAAGTAATGTCTCTGCTTTTGAATATGCTATCTCGGTTGGTCATAACTTTCCTTCCAAGGAGTAAGCGTCTTTTAATTTCATGGCTGCAGTCACCATCTGCAGTGATTTTGGAGCCCAGAAAAATAAAGTCTGACACTGTTTCCACTGTTTCCCCATCTATATCCCATGAAGTGATGGGACCAGATGCCACCATGGGACCAATGGAATGTGCCTGATGGTCACTGTATCAGTTCTTCAAACCTTGGAATCAGATTGGATGCCACTCTGCTTTCCTGTCACAAGTGAATTTTTGCCCAAATCCAACAGATATTGTGGTGTCTCCCTTGAAAATGTACACTAGCCTTTGGAGTTCCTATGAGTTCTTGATGGTGTTTTGGGGGTGCTTCAGCAAGCAGTTTGGAAAATGTGGGCATGACAATATTTCCTCTGCCTATTAAGGTACAATGGTTGTCTCAGGAAAAGCACTCAGAATTCTTTGTTGTTGTTCAGTCAGTAAGTTGTGTCCAATTCTTTGTGACCCCACGAACTGTAGCAGGCCAGGCCTCCCTGCCTTTCACTATCTCCCTGTACTTGCTCAAACTCATGTTCATTGAGTCAGTGATGCCATCCAACCATCTCATCCTCTGTCTTCTCCTTCTCCTCTTGCCCTCAATCTTTCCCAACATCAGGGTCTTTTCTCATCATGTAGCCAAAGTATTGCATGACCTGCTGAATGAACTAGACACTTTTTCATGGAACACTATTTTTGCTCAAATAACAATTGAGAGAGAATGGCTTTTCAGCTGTAGCTATTTGGCAAATGTTTTATCCAAAAGAAATGAAGTGAGCATATTACATCAAATGCAACAGTTGACTGCATTTTTAGTCAATGATAAAATTCAAGTATTCTTTTGATTATCAGAATTTGTAAAACTTGTATATACCACCATGGGTTTGACAATTTTTCACTATTTAAAGACTTCTCTTATGAAAGCTGCAGTAATATTAACAAATGTGATTTTTCTTTTGGTATTGTGTAGTGAAATATGTCAACATTTAAAAAATCTGCATAACTCACTGAACTGGTATTTTCCAAATGACAGATGTAACAAAAGAATGTATGTCAAAGCAGAATGTCCATGATTACCTGAAAAGGCTGTTTGAATAATCCACTCTTTTCCAACTATATGCCTGGGGAGGCCAAACTCTCTTCATTTATTTTAACCAAAGAAGACACAGATATGAGAATTAGTTGTCTTCTGTTTAAAACAGGCATTAAAAAGATGTAACCAAATGTGAAATAATACTACTTTTCTCATCATTTTTTTAAAAAGAGTCACTTTCATAAAAATATTTATTTTAACTTGTAATGAAATACCAAGTATTAAATGAACTAATATATTTTTTAAAATTTCTTGGAATCAATTTTAACTTCCAACTGTATATTAATAGATAAAATCCACATTTAATGAAAAAAATTTTTAAGTTCTCAAAGGTCACCAATAGTTGTTAAAATTTTAAAAAGTTCCTGAGGAAAAATATTTAAGAAGCACTGCTTTGTCCTTTGGGATCAAGCAGAGAAAGGGTTACTACAAATGAGGAAACTATAATATGTTCATCAAGGTTAAAAGAACACTCCAAGGTCACAGAATGTAACTTGAAATAGTGTCAGAATATGGATTTCTGTTGTTTCCTTGTGTGGTATGGGGTTTTTTGGTTTTTTTTTTGTATGATGTAGGAAAAAGTAAAACTTAATCACAGAAAAATAAGGACCAGAGTCCATTTAGAGAAACACAAAGCAAGGCCAGTATGGATGTAAGAGCAAGAGCTACTTACTACTGAGTCACTGACCTTGAGCTCATAAACTATTATTTATCTAAACATTTTAAAAGGGGAAGTCACAAAGCTTGAGTTGTGAGAATATCTAATCAGGCCTTTAAAGGGTAGGTAAAATATTTTCAGAATAAGACTATGACTTGGGACCCTGAACTGACTCTTGGAGAAGTCACTGGGAGTAGTGGAGGAAATACGTGTTCATCTTAAATGCTGCCCTTCGACATTTGACCTTTAGTAGGCTTCATGCTTTCTGAGCACCTGGAAGTCTCTGGACCATTCCAGCAAGATCTTGGGCTTGTGTTAAAAGATGATAAATCATTTCAGGACATCATTCCCAGTCAGAGTGATCAACAATGAGATGCTATTGCTTTTCAGGGAAACCTCAGTCAACTGTTATGTAATAAAGACCCCTCTTAACATTTTTTTTTTTTTTTTTGTGGTGGTGGTGGTAAAAGGGAGGGATACAGAAAACACAAAAACACTTTGGTAAGGGAGTTCAAAAGCCAAAATCCTTGCAGCTTTCAGAATAGAAGACATTTCTCTAGGCTGGGTCTGTATAAAAGAGACCTGTTTGTGTTCTTTGCTGGATGTAACATGGAGAACTTAGCCCTGAAAGGTTTTTCTGGGGCTGTCCTATTATGGGAAAATCAATAGCTACATGAGATAGGGCATTAGGCCATATTATGGGGCCTAAATTACAAATACTCTTTAATGTCTATGGAATCATGGCTATTACTAGGCAATCGATCTTGGCTTTATTACCTCTTTCATTCCCTGTTATACATAAACGTAGCAGCTCTGGATACATTCAGAAAGATGGGTTTCAAAACAAATGCCAACATTCAGAGAGAATCTGAATAGCCAAGAAGATAGGATTTGCTATTACCAGGTCCATATTTTAGTGGGCAAGATGAAATTGTACAGGGGCACCCTAGTTAATACCATTCATAAAACCATTCAGTTTTAAGCAAGAGTTTGCTGCTTTAAGTGTTCAGAGGAGATTCCCTACAGGGAATATAAACAGCTAAATGTTATAAACAACTAAGTGCTCCAACAATAAAGAAGATCAAGATAATATGAAGAAAATTTTCCTTTTCTGACCATTCTGTCTCTAGTGATTTCTTACAGAAGTTTACCATGGCCCCTAAAATTTCACCATTGTTCATTCTCAATGTAGGCTAAGAACTGAAAGTCCCTTTTAAATATCAGCATGTTCCTATTAAAATGCTAACGTGTTAACTGGGAGAGAGAGAATATTAAAGCAAGAGGAGGGAGGAGGGAGGGAGACTGGTGTTATGGGAAGATAAATCTTACTGTCTGTAAGATGTATTGGGAGTAAGGGCGAGATGGAAGCTACATTAATGAACTATTATATAGTTTCTCCATGGCTATGGTTTGAAATCAATTGAGGTGGACATTTGCTCCACATGGGAAGAAGGCATTTTTTTAAATGTTTACTCGGGACAAAAGCATATTTGTCTCTGTCTAGATGTACATATGAGCAAAGGGAAATTCAAGCAACGGATTTAGCATCAGGGTTTTTCTATTATTAAAGCTCCTATGGAACCAACATCTGGATGGACACACATGTATCAGCATAAGAGTCTTTATCTCCCAACTGTGTGAATGCTGACTAGGGAACACACATATGTTCAAAGGGGGTTTCTCCTCCTCCAAAGCTTCTGCTGCAAACTATAACTGACTCAAAACATATCTGAAGTATTCTGCTGGCCTTACCTCAGTGGCATTTCTTCATTAGTTATTCATGCAGCAAATATTTAAAGGATATACCTATTTAATATCAGTCTCTGATTAGTGCAGGAGACCCAGGCTTGATCCCTGGGTCAGGAAGTCCTCTTGAGGAGGAAATGGCTACCCACTCCTGTTTTTTTTTTTTTGCCTGGGCAATCCTATGGACAGAGGAGCCTGGCAGGCTATAGTCCAAGAGGTGACAGAGTCGGACATGACTGAGCAACTATCACTTTCTTTCTACTTTCTTTCTGATTAGTGAGTAAAGTTCCCTATGGGCATATGGCTAGGAGGGCCAGATCATAAAGGGCTTTTCAAGCCTGAAGATCTTGGATGTTAGTCTATAAACAATGGGAAGACACTGGAGGACCTTAATAGGAAACATGACATGGTCATATTTCAGTTTTAAGCAGATCACGGCCACCTTGTGGATGTGAGACAGGTGGAAAGGGGAAGCTTGGAAGGAGGAAAAATGAGGATCTATTGCAGTATGGTAGGTAAGAGATGATATGGTTTTTAAAGTAGGCAGAAAATGCAGGAGGGATTACTGATCTGAGAAATAAAGATGATAGGATTCAGTGTTTGATTACCAATTTAGGACCTGATTACCTTCAGGGATCATGGCCCTGTCAACCCTGTGCTAATGGACTCTAGTTGTGATAATGCCTTTTAATTCTAGACCAGAGTTTGGCAACATAAGGTATGTGGTCAAAAATGGAAGAGGGGCTTGACGGACTTATTGCCCTCTACCCCCCAAGTCTGAGATGTTACACCTTCCTGTTAATGCTGCTGCACACTTCATCTTTCAATAACCATCCACAACTCAGGAGGTCTTTTCCAACAGCAAGTAGATAGGTGATCAAGTTTCTTTCTTCCTCTGTTTCTCTTTCTCTCTCCCACTACAGCTTAAAACAGAACAAATAATGGTCAGACAACATTGACCTCAAGCATGAGAAGGTGTTGAATGCTATTCTAGATCTTATTCTAAAACTCTCAAGGCTACAGGCTATTGGATAGAAGATACTCTGGTGTTGCACGTGTATCATGCTCTGTAGGATTCCTTCCAGTCTAACTAGAGTTTTGGCATTTCATTAATCTAAATATCTGACCTAGTCAAATAATAAATATAAGGGATTCTGAGATATAAAGGATGGTCTTCTAAGATTTTTTGGTGTTTTGCAAATGATTGGTGTAGCTAAAGTGGACACCTCTGAAAGGACCACCAGGATGTCAATTAATAGCGTAATAAGGTGAGATTTCCCTGGTGGTCTAGTGGGTAAGACACTGTTCCCAATATAGGGGCATGAGTTCAATCCCTGGCTGGGAAACTAAGATCCCATGTGACCCAAGGGCATGGCCAAAAATTTAAAAAATAGTGTGATAAAGAATAGGAAGAAGCTGTGTCTGAGTGGGTTGGGCTTTAGAAAAATTGCCTATGGAATCTATCCTCAAAATCAGGTCCTGACAATGTTCTAATACATGTTATTCAGGAGCATGCATTTTACAGGCCAGGGTTATTGTCCAAGGATGCCCAACCTATCTTGTGATCATTGCAGCAGAACAGGTAACAGGACTTGCTAGTTGCATGAGGGCAGAGGAGAGCCAGTGTTTTAGGGCATAATATATCAATTGAAAATATGACATTAGTAGTAATATTAGGAAGATTGGGGTCGAACTTTTTTTCTCCTAGAAGAGGCACTGGCGGATACTAGATGGGTTTCAGGGTCCCAACCAAGCAGACTCCCATCCTAGATGGGAAATAGTTATAATTCCAGTTGGTTTCACAGGGCCAGGAAGTGCATGGGACATCTAAGATTCATCCCAACCTAGCATCTGGAGGGCCAGATGCTAGGTTCAGTTCAGTAAAGCTAACTCCTAACCCAAATGTTGCTGGAGACTCTTAATGCATACCCTGTTTGGGGCAGAATTCACTAAAGCTATTAGCAGAAAAGAGCTTGCAGGTAAAAGATGACTTGAATTCTCCATCTCTTGAGATATGAAATTTACAAATGCCCAAGCTATTTGAGGTATCATTTCAGCTTTGTTTTTGCTACCTTTTTAAATAGACACATTCTGGCTCTGAGGTTAGCAATAAACTAACTCATTCTCATTTTCTTTTGTGGTGCATGACACATATAAATGTAGATTATCCAACACAGATGATAGATCATGCCAGCCAGATGTGACTGAATTTTCAACCTTTTATGGGGACTAGATTTTATTCATATGACCTTTGAGGAGGTACATAGGGATATGGAGGGAATTAAATATGATCAAAGCCATAGCAGAGACTTTTTCTAAAGCCCAAATGGTTTTCAATTAACCAGTAGCCCTTAAAATAGGTGGCCTTATGACCATGTATATTTTTTACTGGGATATGTGCACTAATTTTAATGTACAGCTCAATGAATGTTAAATGTGAATACCATTGTTACTATTCTCCATATCAAGATAATACATATTTGCATCACCCCAGAAAAATTCTCCAGTCCCCCTTCAAGTCAAGTTCCCCCCCTAGAGGTAAAAGTTATTCTGCCTCCTATTTCTATATAGTTATGTTTATTTTTGAACTTCACATAAGTGTAATAATGGTGTGTAATATTTTGTGTCTAGCTTCTTTCACTCAGTGTGATACTTTTGTGTTAAGTCTGTGTTTTTGTGTGTACTTGTAGTTTGTTCATTTTTGTTCTTCATTTTAAAAGATTATGAAAAAGAAAGTAAAAATATGAGTTGCTCAATCATGTCTGACTCCTTGAGATTGCATGGACTGTAGCCCGCTGGTCTCCTCTGTCCATGGAATTCTCCAGGCAAGAATACTGGAGTGGGTTGCCACTCCCTTCTCCAGGAGATCTTCCCAACCTAGGGATGAAACCTGGGTCTCCTGCATTACAGGCAGATTTTTTACTGTCTGAGCCACAAGGGAAGCCCTTAAAGGATTATACCACAATTTATTTATTGTTTTTCATGTTGACAGACATTTGAATTGTTTATGATTTTTGGAGAATACAAAAAAAAAAAAGCTACTATAAATATTCTTGTATTTTTTTTTTTTTTTGGGGGATCTGTGCACTCCTTGATCTTGGGTATATTCCTAAAAATAGACTTGGTAGGTCATAAGAGAGATGGATGTTTAAAGCTTTGTTAGACTTGCCCCTTTGCTGGTCACTCCCTTGGTCTCCATCACCTCCTTGACCTGGGTCTCCTCTCTAGCCCTGGCTGCCTCCTTGGCCCTGACTTAGTTAAGCTTAGCCACATGGACTGCTTCACAGAAAGGAAAGGAATAAGATCAACACATAATTCCTAAATAAAATGGAAATAAATGAAAGTGAAGTCGTTCAGTTGTGTCCAACTCTTTGCAACCCCATGGACTGTAGCCTACCAGGCTCCTCCGTCCATGGGATTTTCCAGGCAAGAATACTGGAGTGGGTTGCCATTTCCTTCTCCAGGAGATCTTCCCAACCCAGGGATTGAACCTGGGTCTCCCGCATTGTAGGCAGACGCTTTACCGTCTGAGCCACCAGGGAAGTCCTAAAATAAAAGAAGAGGAAGACAATTTTCTATATTGTTTGATTTAAATTTTTTTGTTTCTTAGCCTCTAACAAAAATAATTTTAAGATTGGTTAAGTAATGAGTGTTAAAGAGTGATGGTACTAATCATTAATCACACACTGTGTTGGACCTGAGATAGAGACAATGGAAGACCTGGCTGAAAAATGTGCTCAGCATGAGTCAAGGGAAAGGAGATCATTTTTAGTGACCATCTACTTAAGACCAAGTACTTTTTCTTACTGTTTTCAGTCATTATCAATCCTGATAATAATGCTCTAAAACAACTAATATTATTTTCATCTTGACGATGAGCACACTGAACTCCATTACCTGTGCTTAAGATCACACAGCAAATGTATGAGAGCCTGGATTTGAACCTAGTTGTCTCTGACTTCAAAGGCTGGCCTTTTCCCCCTGACTCCTACCATTTCTTACTCTAAAGGGATGTGTGTTTAACTGGTAAGTATATATATAAGAGTTGAAGCATTAATAATTCTGCTTGTATTGAAGATTGACAGCCCCTCAATGTCTAGAGAAGGTCAGAACATAAGGAGTGGTGATGATAGGAAGAATGTGTTAAGTTTTTAAGTTTCTCAGAGGTGTTTGGGGTCACTTTTGAGAAAAGATTTAGGGACTGTATTTCCTGACAGGTAGGGAAAGAAGGGTTATTACTAGCTTTGTTCTGCAAAAGGCAGAATCTTTGCCAGTGGAGATAAGAATTTTTTTTTTCCTTAACTGAATGTTGTTTATAATAGGCTAGATTTTAGTGCTGGACTAAGTTACAATATCTGAGAAGGAATGTCTTGCTCTAAGCTGGCTGGATTCTACTACCTGTGGTGTTTTTCCCATTAAAAATATTTTATACATAGCTCAAATGCCCTGTTCGCCAAAACTATCTACAAAAAAAGGTATATTTAATATCAAAACAGTGGTAATAGGATAACTTCTGGCCTAATTGTCCTTCTTTATGAGATCCTTCTTACTCTGTCTGAGGGTTCCCCAGAATTCAAAGTCATGTGTATTCAGAAAAGGATCTCACATGGTTTTCTGCTCTGGAGTTATTTTTGTCTCACCACTCTCAACAGGGGCTTCTCTCGTGGCTCAAATGGTAAAGAATCTCCTGCAATGCAGGAGACCCAGGTTCAATCCCTGGGTTGGGAAGCTCCTGGAGAAGGGAATGGCTACCTACTCCAGTATTCTTGCCTGGAGAATTCCGTTGACAGAGGAGTCTAGCAGGCTACCGTCCATGGGGTTGCAGAGTCGGACACAACTGAGCAACTAGCACTATTAAAGTGTGAAAGTCACTCAGTCGTCTCTGACTCTTTGTAACCCCATAGACTAGATAGTCCATGGACTCCTCCAGACCAGAATACTGGAGTGGGTAGCTGCTCCCTTCTCCAGGGGAACTTCCCAACCCAGGGATCAAACCCAGGTCTCCCAGATTGTAGGCAAATTCTTTACCAGCTGAGCCACCAGGGAAGCCCTGTCAAACAAAAAGCAAATCCAGGCTTAGTAAAGAGAGTCTTCATTAGAAAGGATTATTTCAAGGATTGTTTCTCTGATTTTGTGGCAGGAGTTATACTATTACAATAAATAGAACTCTCTGATCATATGATCGGCAAGGTTTATGATCAAAGTTGGGCAAAAAGATTTTTCACTTTTATGGGAAGTGAATAAGGCTAGCTATAACCAGTGTGTAGAAGTGGGCTGAAAGAGTGGCTGGATCAGATAGCAGATCATAGAATGTTTTGCTCTAAGGTCAGCCTATTCTTGAGGGGGTGGGTTTAAAAAGAAGCTGTGTGCTGATTCAGGCTGAGGTCAGAATCTGGGGGTTCGTGGAGGAGGAAAGAAACAATCAAAATCAGGTTAACAAGCATTTTGTTCTGATTGATGGGGAGGAACGTGTCATAGTTAATCATTTATGTGACAAAGAGTGAAACTTGGGAGGTCTGTGTCTGCTCTTATCCTATGTATACGAGAGTCTTAGGTCTGTATCTAACTTATGTCATTTGAGGAAGGATGTTTCTTTGTAGTAAGCTGTTTTCCAGAACACAAAAGAATGGGTGGGAGGTTTCTAAGCCATGGTTTTTTTTGCAGGATCGAAGTGCTAGAGTGACATTGTCACCACATTTCTCACTGCTGTGAGATCACCATGTTGTTATGCGTGAAGATGCTGCTTCACTCCTCTGGGCTCCAGAAGGGAACTCTTCCCTTAGCCACACCTTCCTAAGTATGAAAATGTTCTAGTGATTCAGTCTAGCACAGCTGAGACCAAGCTTTGGCTTCCAGTAAAAAGGGACTAAAAGATGGGGAAAGGAAGAAGGAAAGCACATCACAGAGAAGATAACCCCTGTCTCTGACCATGGCTATTTATAGGTTCAGGTTCTAGTCCAAAGTGCCCTTCAATTAGAGGTGCGAAACATGAGCCTTCAGTTCCTGTCCCAGGAGGAACCTCTGCACGGGATGATAGAGTGGGATTTTCCACTGAAATAAAAAGTGCAAATCCAGCCTCACTTAGAGTGACCTTGCCTTTGGGCATTGAAGGAAGCTAGTAAGATAATCAAAGGCTTCCCTGGTAGCTCAGCTGGTAAAGAATCCACCTCCAGTGCAGAAGATTCCAGTTTGATTACTGGGTCGGGAAGATCCCCTGGAGGAGGGCAGGGCAATCTACTCCAGTATTCTTGCCTGGAGAATCCCCAGGAAAAAAGGAGCATGGAGGGCTGCAGTCCATGGGGTTTGCAAAGAGTCAGACATGACTGAGAGACTCAGTACAGCACAAGATAATCAAACCAAAAGACCACATTCCATAACATCCAGTATCTGATGTCCAGTCAATACTAGCCCACTCTTGCTCTTTGCACATCACCTCCTCCAGGATGAGACATAAAATATGCTGCCTCTCTTTGCCTTTACAGAGCCCTTTTCATCTCAGCTTGCTTCTGTTGATAACATCTATCCAGAGAAGAACACACAGAAATTGCTAAGAATAAGCAATTATTTATAGACACTGTAATCTAAATTCACCCAGAGGGGGAACAGAAAAACATTTATCTTCAAAGAATTACAAATAAACATTTCCTGAAACTTTCTGCCCTCATCTGGCATCTCCCACTCAGGTAACTCTTGTTCACCTTTCATCTGTCAAAGTTCAGGTTAAATATTCCTTTCCTAGGAAAATATCCACAGCTTTACTTTTAGTGGGCCTCTGCTTATAGATTCTCATAGCACTTTTTACTTCCTCATTGTCTTTAGGACATTTATGTTTAAAAATTATTCATGTAAGTTTTGCTTATTTTTTTCTGTCACTTAATATAACTTGTGAGGGGCTTTCCTGATGGTTCAATGATAATCTGTTTGCCAATGGAGGAGACACAGGAGACTTGGGTTTGATCCCTTGGTGGGGAAGATCCCCTGGAGAAGGAAATGACAACCCACTCCAGCATTCTTGACTGGAAAACTCCATGGACAGAGGAGCCTGATGGGCTATAGTCCATGGGGTTGCAAAGAGTAAGAAACAACTGAGTGACTGAACATGTATGCAGTATAGCCTGTGAGCACTACTAGGAGTACATAGGAGAAGGCGATGGCACCCCACTCCGGTACTCTTGCCTGGAAAATCCCATGGATGGAGGAGCCTGGTAGGCTGCAGTCCATGAGGTTGCTGGGAGTCGGACACGACTGAGAGACTTCACTTTCACTTTTCACTTTGATGCATTGGAGAAGGAAATGGCAACCCACCCCAGTGTTCTTGCCTGGAGAATCCCAGGGACGGTGGAGCCTGGTGGGGTGCTGCCTATGGGGTCGCACAGAGTCAGACGTGACTGAAGTGACTTAGCAGTAGCAGCAGCAGCAGGACTTGTCAATGCTGTAACTTGTCTGGCATTGAATTACTGTCAATAGGAGTTTCCCTGGTGTCTCAGATTAAAGAATCTGCCTTCAATGCATGACACCCAACTTCCATTCCTGGGTTGGGAACGTCTCTTGAAGAAGGGAATAGCAACCCACTCCAGTCTTCTTGTCTGGAGAATCCCATGGACAAAGGAGCATGGTGGGCTAAAATCCAAAAAGTCAGACACAACTGAGTGACTAACACTTTCTTTATTGTCCATAAGTATTTGAATGATAATTTCTAGAGGAAAAACTTTGAGAGAATATACAACTGATTAATTTAGGAGAAAAACAGTGAAATACTGGATCTGAGACATCAGCATTCATTGAGGATGACTTCCCTGTTCCTAAAAACGGTAGGTAAAACCTGGTTTAATTTCGGTTCAGTTCAGTTGCCCAGTCATGACAGACTCCCTGTGACCCCTTGGAGTGCAGCGCTCCAGGCTTCCCTGTCCATCACCAACTCCTGAAGCTAACTCAAACTCATGTCCATAAAGTTGGTGATGCCATCCAACCATCTCATTCTCTGTCATCCCCTTCTCCTCCTGTCTTCAATCTTTCCCAGCATCAGGGTCTTTCAAATAAGTCAGTTCTTCACATCAGATGGCCAAATTGTTGGAGTCTCAGCTTTGGCATTAGTCCTTCCAATGAATATTCAGGACTGATTTCCTTTGGGATTGACTGGTTTGACCTCCTGGCAGTCCAAGGAACTCTCAAGAGCCGTCTCCAACACCACAGTTCAAAAGCATCAATTCTTCAGTGCTCAGCTTGCTTTGTAGTCCAAATCTCACATCCATTCATGACTACTATAAAAAACAGTAGTTTGACTAAATAGACCTCTGTTGACAAAGTAATATCTCTGCTGTTTAATATGATATCTAGATTGGTCATAACTTTCTTCCAAGAAGTAAGCGTCTTTTAATTTCAGGATTGCAGTCACCATCTGCAGTGATTTTGGAGCCCAAGAAAATAAAGCCTCTCACTGTTTCCATTGTTTCCCCTTGTATTTGCAAAAGTGATGGCACAGGATGCCATGATCTTAGTTTTCTGAACGTTGAGTTTTAAGCCAACTTTTTCACTCTCCTCTTACACTTTCATTAAGAGGCTTTTTAGTTCCTCTACACTTTTTGCCTTAAGGGTGGTGTTATCTGCATATCTGAGGTTATTGATAATTCTCCTGGCAATCTTGATTCCAACTTGTGATTCATCCAGCCTGGCATTTCTCATGATGTATTCTGCATATAAGTTAAATAAGCAGGGTGACAATATACAGCCTTGACATACTCCTTTCCCAATTTGGAACCAGTCTGTTGTTCCATGTCCAGTTCTAACTATTACTTCTTGACCTGCATACAGATTTCTCAGGAGGCAGGTCAGGTGGTCTGGTATTCCCATCTCTTTCAGAATTTACCACAGTTTGTTTTGATCCACACAAAGATATTGACATAGTCAATAAAGCAGAAGTAGATGTTTTTCTGAAATTCTCTTGCCTTTTTGATGATCCAACAGATGTTGGCAATTTGATCTCTGGTTCCTCTGACTTTTCTAAATCTAACTTGAACATCTGGAATTTCACAGTTCACATGCTGTTGAAGCCTGGCTTGGAAAATTTTGAGAATTGTTTTGCTAGCATGTGAGATGGGTGCAATTGTGCATTAGTTTGAACATTGTTTGGCATTGCCTTTCTTTGGGATTGGAATGAAAACTGAGCTTTTCTAGTGCTGTGACCTCAGCTGAGTTTTCCAAATTTGCTGCCATATTGAGTGCAACACTTTCACAGCATCATCTTTTAGGATTTGAAATAGCTCAGCTGGAATTCTGTCACCTCCACTAGCTTTGTTCATAGTGATGCTTCCCAAGGTCCACTTGACTTCTCATTCCAGGATGCCTGGCTCTAAGTTAGTGATCACACCATTTTGATTATCTGTCATGAAGTTCTTTTTTGTATAGTTCTTGTGTATTCTTGCCACTTTTTCTTAATATCTTCTGCTTCTTTTAGGTGCATACCATTTCTGTCCTTTATTGTGCCTATCTTTGCATGGAAGGTTCCCTTGGTATCTCTAATTTTCTTGAAGAGATCTCTCATCTTTCCCATTCTATTGTTTTTCTCTATTTCTTTGCCTTGATCTCTGATGAAGGCTTACTTATTTCTCCTTGCTATTCTTTGGAACTCTGCATTCAAATGGTTATGTCTTTCCTTTTCTCCTCTGCCTTTCACTTCTCTTCTTTTCACAGCTATATGTAAGGCCTCCTCAGACAACCATTTTCCATTTTGCATTCTTTTTCTTGGGGATGGTCTTGATCCCTGCCTCCTGTACAATGTCACGAACCTCTGTCCATGGTTCTTCAGTCTCTCTGTCCATCAGATCTAATTTCTTGGATCTGTTTGTCATTTCTACTCTATAATCATAAAAGATTTGATTTAGGTCATACCTAAATGGTTTTTCCTACTTTCTTCAGTTCAAGTCTGAATTTTGCAATAAGGAGTTCATTATCTGAGCCACAATCAGCTCCCAGTCTTGTTTTTGCTGACTGTATAGAGTTTCTCCATCTTTGGCTGCAAAGAATATAATCAATCTGATTTTGGTATTGACCATCTTGTGATGTCTATGTGTAGAGTCTTCTCTTGTGTTGTTGGAAGAAGGTGTTTGCTAAGACCATTGAGTTCTTTTGGCAAAACTCTGTTAGCCTTTGCCCTGCTTCACTTTGTACTCCAAGGCCAAACTTGCCTGTTACTCCAGGTATTCCTACTTTTGCATTCCAGTGGCCTCTAATGAAAAGGACATCTTTTTTCCGTGTTAGTTCTAGAAGGTCTTGAAGGTCTTCATAGAACCATTCAACTTCAGCTTCTTCAGCATTACTGATTAGAGCATAGACTTGGATTATGGTGACATTGAATGGCTTGCCTTGGAAATGAACAGAGATAATTCTGCTGTTTTTGAGACTGTATCCAAGTACTACATTTCAGATTCTTTTGTTGAGTTTGGTGGCTACCCCATTTCTTCTAAGGGATTCTTGCCCACAGTAGTAGATATAATGGTCATCTGTTAAATTCACCCATTCCAGTCCATTTTAGTTCACTGATTCCTAAAATGTTAATGTTCACTCTTGCTGTCTCCTGTTTGACCACTTCCAATTTACCTTGATTCATGAACCTGACATTCGAAGTTCCAATGCAATATTGTTCTTACAGTATCCGACTTTACTTCCATCACCCGTCACATCCACAACTAGGTGTTGTTTTTGCTTTGGCTCCATCTCTTCATTCTTTCTGGAGTTATTTCTCCACAGTTCTTCAGTAGCATATTGGGCACTTTCTGACCTGGGGAGTTCAACTTCCAGTGTCCTATCTTTCTGCCTTTTGATACTGTTCATGGGATTCTCAAGGCAAGAATGCTGAAGTGGTTTGTCATTCCTTTCTCCGGTGAAACACATTTTGTCAGAACTCTCCACCATGACCCATCCATCTTGAGGGGCCTTACATGGCATTCCTTATAGTTTCATTGAGTTAGAAAAGGCTGTGGTCCATGTGATCAGTTTGGTTAGTTTTCTGTGATCGTGGTTTTCATTTTGTCTGCCCTCTGATGGATAAGTATAAGAGGCTTATGGAAGGTTCCTGATGGGAGAGGCTGACTGAGGGGGAAACTGGGTCCTGTTCTGATGGGCAGGGCCATGCTCAGTAAATCTTTAATCCAATTTTCTCTTGATGGATGGGGCTCTGTTCTCTCCCTGTTGTGTGACCTGAGGCCAAACTATGGTGGAGATAATGAAGATAATGGTGACCTCCTTCAAAAGGCCCCATGCCAGCACCGCTGCACTCAGTGCCCCCAACCCTGCAGCAGGCCACCACCGACCCGTGCCTCTGCCGGCGACTCCTGGACACTCCTGGGCTAGTCTGGGTCAGTCTCTTGTGGGGTCACTGCTCCTTCCTCCTGGGTCCTGGTGCACACACAGCTTTGTTTGTCTCTTCCAAGAGTCTGTTTACCCAGTCCTGTGTAAGTTCTGGAAGCTCTATAGTGGGATTAACAGTGACCTTCTCCAAGAGGGCTTATGCCACACCCAGGTCTTCTGTATCCAAACTGTATCCATTACTTGTCTGCTGTATGGTTTAATTTACATAAATGTATATGGCCCATTGCTGTGTTTTTCATTTTGTTTTGCCTTTTTTTTTTTTTTTTTCCATAACAAAGCCACTGCCTGCCTTAAAGGTAAATGGGAGTCCTCCCTTTTGAGTAGAAGGAAAAATATGCAAAAACTTTTGAAATGGCAGTTTTTCCAGCTTCTACACCCATCATGATGTTTAAAATAATACCCTAGTCTCTGCCAGGGTCTGAGGTTACATATGTGATTTTCAGAACTAATGATGTGTAATGTAGTTTGAGTTCTGGAAATGATAACACCCATATTCATTCCACACTTTACCATTTTCAAAGCAATTTCATGTTGGCTCACTTAATCCTCATGAGTACCTTTGGATAAAAAAAAAAAAAAAAAAGCACCCATTTTGCAAGTGAAGAAACTGCAAACTGTATCCATTATTTAACCAGCCCAAGACTGTACAGCTGAGAATGGTTTTGGGACTGCAACCCAGGTCTCCTGACTTTAAACCCAGTGCATTTGCCAAAGCTCTCTAGCTGCTGAGTCAACAACAAGGGTGGCACGGCCTATTTCTATTTTGGTTTTAAATAGATTGCATGTCTTTGGCCTCATTTTCCAAAGGAGAGTCAGTTGGGTTTATCTCAAAGTGGATTCTTGTCTTTGGCTCTGAGCCTTCTTTTTCAAAGGATAATCAGAGTTGGAAAGGATCTCAGCAGTAATTCAGTCCAATGCAACATCCCCACCATGTGGCTGCCCAGACTAAACTTGAATATCTCAGATGACAGAGAACTCACTCCTATACATGGATATGTTGGCTTAACATTTGTGACAACTACAAAAAGACTAGTTGTAATCTTTGTTACTTTATAAGAGGAGGAGATGAGGGCATGTAAAATTTAGGCAATGTGCTCAAGGTTACATATCTAGTAAATTATAGACTCCAGATTTGACCTCCAGCAGGCTGACTCTGGGCTGCCCAGGTGGCGCTAGTGGTAAAGAATCCACTTCCAGTGCAGGAGACACAGGAGATGTGAGTTCAGTCTCTGGGTTGGGAAGATCCTCTGGAGGAGGGCATGGCAACCTACTTCAGTATTCTTGCCTGGAAAATCCCAGGACAGAGGAGCCTGGTGGGCTACAGTCAATGGAGTCTTAAAGAGTCAGACAGGACTGTGTGACTTCACTTTCACTTTTCAGGCTGACTGTAGAGTCTTCTTGCTAAATGACCTATTACGCAGCCTCTATGCCTAAAATCTCCTCCCAGGTGGTGATAGTGGTAAAGAATCCGCCTGCCAATGCAGGAGATGTGGGTTCCATCCCTGGGTGCAGAAGACCCTTTGGAGAAGGAAATGGTAACCCACTCCAGTATTTTTACCTGGAGAATTCCATGGACAGATGAGCCTGGCAGGCTCCATTCCATGGGGCCACAGAGTCAGAAATGACCAAGCATGCATGCAGCCTCTGCCTGCCATACCTGAACAGTGTATCTCCATTGCTGCAAATGAGGGTTATAACCTTCCAAGTATTTGGATGCTAACTTTAATGCACATGCATATGTGTCCAAACAGAGGAGGATTAAGGAAGGGAACACATTATTTAGAGATCTAGGTTTTGGCTTTCTTGGCAGGGCTTGGCTGTTGGCAGGGCAGGATTCATCACTCCCAGAGGAAATGAGCTGGCAAAAATGCTTCCCTCTTTAAATGCTCCAAATCAACCCCTGGTGGTTCTGGAAATTATTCCTTTTGATGTAAGGCAATGAATAGAATAAAGATACAGATCTGGCTTCATCACAAAGTCTATCTAGATTCTAAGGCAACCCTGCGTCTCTGCCCTTCTCCCCAGCACCACCACACCCTCTGCCCTCAGTTCTCAATGTACTCAACTTTAACATCAGGCACAAAGTAGGATGCCTAGTTATACAGCCTGGAGTGGACAAAGCACACCTTCACATTTCTCAATGTCCAAATTCCTCTTAACTCATGAGCCATGTATATTTTCTGATACAACAATCTAAATCCTGCAAATTAAAGTAAGTTAGTCATTTTAATTTAAAATCCAATATCATTTGGGTACCTACAAGAGAATTTCATTTTTCCCAGTAGCTTTCCTTTCTTTCTCTTCCCCTGGGACAGAATCAGGGTGCTGGGATCTACATGGGCTCCTGGTTCAGGCCAAGGTGGGATATGGGACAAGGTGATCATAGTGTCCCAGCCCATTATTTGCTCTTATGGGCAACCACCAAGATGTATTTCATCCTTCCAGGTCTTGGTCACAACCCTGTCTCTGCTGGGCCTTTGTCCTCTACTTGCCATTCATCATGGCCTCCAGTTGTACACACTGTCTCCTTCTTGTCCTGGCTGGAGGGTTCTTTGTCTTCACTAGCACTTTCAAGACATGTGAATGCTCCCCTGTGACCATCAGGGCTGCAGAAGATTCCAGGGAGCTTTCTTCGGGTCTGCTTGGGGCCATTGCTGCTCTACCCACTGGCTCCTTGCAAAGCACAGGGATTCCATAAATGGATACACAACAGGGCAAGAGGTTCAGCTTCTCGGCTTTGAGATCCTTCAGAGTTATTTGAGGCTTTCCATCATCCTTTCCTGCCAAGGTTTTGATCTCAGAAGAAGAGCATAAAGGATTCCCCTTGCCCAACCTCACACACAGAGACACGCTTACATCTCTTCCCTAAGCTTTCCCTGTCACCCATGTCCAAGGCAGAATGGTATCATTTCCATGCATAGCTGCTGCATAGTACTTAGGTCAGCACTTCCTATTCCTGACTCTGTGGTGGGTAGCTGAACTCTACATTCTGAAAGCCAGAGTTCTTGAAGAGCTAAAATTGAACAACAGTGACAGTACGTCCTTTTCAGTTTTCAAAGCTGTTAACATAGGATATTGAATGAGGCTTTTCTTATTGTCTTAGAATTCTGGTTAAAGCCGCAAACCTGGAAAAGTATGTATGGTGACATTCTAAATAGAGCACAAAATTGTTGTCACTTTGCTCTTCCAGTGCTTGTGAGGATGTTGCTAAACCAGGCTTGTGATCCCCCATCCTCCCTTCCCAAACAACCTTTGAAAATAGGCGACTAGAAATTCCAGGGGGATTGGTTAGAGGACAAGAAAACTTTTCAGTAGTAGGCACACCTGAGACTTTTTCCTTGCTTCACCAGGTAAGTGTTCTCCAAGAGAGCTATCCAGAGAGTTTTATGAGGTCAGCAAGAAAGGGATTGGAATGTTACTGAGCTACAAAATTCACCAGTCACTGCAGGGCAGCCCATCAGAAGTTATTCTCGAGGGAGGAGAATACAAGTGGTCTAGTTACCATAGAAATGGGCGCCTGCTTCTAGTCCAGAAGCAGCAAGCAGTTGGAGCGAAGGAAGGAGGGCAAGGAAGCAAGGAAGCCAATGGCAGACTTAGTTGTTGTTGTTCAGTTTCTAAGTCATGTCCTACTGTTTGCGACCCCATGGATTGCAGCACGCCAGGCTTCCCTGTCCTTCACTATCTCCTGAAGTTTGCTCAAACTCATGTCCATTGAGTCAGTGATGCCATCCAACCATCTTATCCTCTGTCATCCCTTTTCTGCTCCTGCCCTCAAACCTTCCCAGCATCAGGGTCTTTTCCAGCTCTTTGCTGGAAATCAGCTGGAATCAGCTGGAATCAGCTCTTTGCATCAGGTAGCCAAAGTATTGGAGCTTCCACTTCAGCATCAGTCCTTCCAATGAATATTCAGGGTTGATTTCCTTTAGGATTGGCTCATTTGATTTTCTTTCTCTCCAAGGAACTCTCAAGAATCTTCTCCAGCACCACAGTTCAAAAGCATCAATTCTTTGGCACTCAGCCTTCTTTATGGTCTGACTCTCATATCTGCACATGACTACTGGGAAAACCATAGCTTTGGCAGACAACCCTCCTGCTATTTGGCTCATCAGGATATTTGAGAATGGCCTGCAATGGATACTTTAAAAGGCAGCTAGACTTGCGCCACATTTTAGGTATTTAATAGGGTGTCTCTCAGAGAAAAGGGAAAACCACCAGTCTATGCGATGCATTCCCAAGGGCAGAAATTGAGGAGGGAACAATCAGCTACTGGTTCAGTTGTTGAGGTCAGGAGTTTGTGCAGCTCACAAGGAATTCTGAAAAACCCACACAGGGGCTCCTTGGAACAACAGGTGTGAGATATCTGACACACAGGAAACTTGACTGGCTAGATGGCATTAGCCAAAGAAGACCATGAGAGTAGGACCTAAAGAGTGACAGAAGAATTTCTGCCCCTTTCCTGTATCCCTACTTTCCTTTTAGTA
Source organism: Bison bison bison (assembly GCF_000754665.1). Classification (NCBI taxonomy): domain Eukaryota; kingdom Metazoa; phylum Chordata; class Mammalia; order Artiodactyla; family Bovidae; genus Bison; species Bison bison. Next base: position 9,494,307 of record NW_011494879.1, read on the forward strand.
AGAACCTTGATGGGAAGGGGGAGACATTCATCCAACCCCCACTCTAGGTCCCTGAGTCAGGTTACAGAAGAACAGAATACAAAGCTTGCATTTGAATGAAAGAAAGGACCTTTTTGTTTATTTTCAGGTGGACACTTGCAGTACCGAAAAGGGAGTCTTAATTACTAAAACAAGACTTGCTCTTAAAACTAAGGTTGGCCATAAGTTCACAGATCTGCTTGAATTGTTATTAAAGGGTTGGAAATATGCGTGGGAAAGAATAACACTTTTCCCTACAGACTGGGCAATAATGGGTTAATTGCTGCCTCTGTGTCATAGGCTTTGAAGACCTATTTAGGAAGTCAAGACAAGGATTTAACTAGAAAGTCTCTCTGGAATCTTTTGTGACCTCCCTTTTTTATAATCATAAGTCTGAGCTTCACAAAAATTTACTAGTGGAATGGTGGCAAGTAAACTGGACATGAAACAACAGACTGGTTCCAAATAGGAAAAGGAGTTCGTCAAGGCTGTATATTGTCACCCTGCTTATTTAACTTCTATGCCGAGTACATCATGAGAAACGCTGGACTGGAAGAAACACAAGCTGGTATCAAGATTGCCAGGAGAAATATCAATAACCTCAGATATGCAGATGACACCCCCCTTATGGCAGAAAGTGAAGAGGAACTAAAAAGCCTCTTGATGAAAGTGAAAGAGGAGAGTGAAAAAGTTGGCTTAAAACTCAACATTCAGGAAACTAAGATCATGACATCTGGTCCCATCACTTCATGGGAAATAGATGGGGAAACAGTGGAAACAGTGTCAGACTTGATTTTTTTGGGCTCCAAAATCACTGCAGATGGTGA
>NW_011494879.1:9495338-9500222 GCF_000754665.1 Bison bison bison
AATTGATGCTTTTGAACTGTAGTGTTGGAGAAGACTCTTGAGAGTCCCTTGGACTGCAAGGAGATCCAACCAGTCCATTCTAAAGGAGATCAGTCCTGGGTGTTCATTGGAAGGACTGATGCTAAAGCTGAAACTCCAATACTTTGGCCACCTCATGCAAAGAATTGGCTCATTGGAAAAGACCCTGATGCTAGGAGGGATTGGAGGCAGGAGGAGAAGGGGACGACAGAGGATGAGATGGCTGGATGGCATCACCGACTCAATGGACATGAGTTTGGGTAAACTCCGGGAGTTGGTGATGGACAAGGAGGCCTGCTGCTGCTGCTGCTGCTGCTAAGTCACTTCAGTGTCTGACTCTGTGTGACCCCATAGACGGCAGCCCACTGCAATTCATGGGGTGTCAAAGAGTCGGACAGGACTGAGCTACTGAACTGAATTGAAATGAAGGGCAAATCACAAGGCAGGGAAAAAAATCAGTTAATATTTAAAACTGTTTTTCCTCTAAATGGGAAAACTGTGCTAGGTGCTAGCTATTTTTTTCTTTCAAGTCTAGCATTCTATTCACACTAGTGTTGTCACTTGCTTAGACAGAAGTGGAGGTTGAAAAAAGCATTCATTTTTCCTGGGATATCTTCATTTTTGGCCTTTTTCTTTTCCTTTTTTAATCCAACTAGCAAATTGATCCCAGATTATTTCACTTTGCACAGCATTTGCCAAGAGCCTGGTAAATGTCCCTGCCCCTTCAGACACTCCTCTAACCCCTGACACATATCTTTTGCTCCTTAGATGACTGTAACAGTGTTTTAACAAGTCTCCCTGCCCTGCCTCCCACATTTGTTTTCTCTAAAACATTGCCCATACTGCTGCCAGAGAAATTTTCAGAAATGATCTGATCATTCTTACATTTAAAACCCATCAATGGCTTTCCATTGCAAGATAAAATTTCAGCTGTCCATTCTAAAATAGTCTTCACAATCAAGCCTATGTCTAATCTCTTTATTCTCATTATATTTTTCCTCATGCACATTGTACTTTTTATTTTTTTCTGAATAGATTTTGTTCCTTCTTTTAACCAAGAATCTAACATCTCTCCCTTGCCATTCCCTATCTTCACACCCAACCCCAAAACACAAGTAACCCCACCACTTTCCTCCTCTTGAATGTTAATATCTGGCAGGGATTTCAGTCCTTCTTCAAGCCTTCTGCTGCTGCTGCTAAGTCACTTCAGTTGTGTCCGACTCTGTGCGACCCCATAGACAGCAGCCGACCAGGCTCCTCCTACACCTTTGCAATTCTTTAAGCTGGCTTGTTTTTCCTCCTGCCCCTGAGTTCTCTCCTTATTTCCACCATAGTGTTCTCTCTAATAGCTTTATCTCTTTGTGTATTTCCCTTGCACTAGTATTTGCAGAACCCACTCCAGTGTTCTTGCCTGGAGAATCCCAGGGACGGGGAAGCCTGGTAGGCTGCCGTCTATGGGGTCGCACAGAGTTGGACACGACTGAAGCGACTTAGCAGCAGCAGCGGCAGCAGCAGTATTTGCACATAAAGGGCAAATGCAGGGTCTTCTTCATCACTTTATTCTCACAGTCTGGCAAAATGTCAGGAAGATAGTGGAGGCACGACTGACGGGAGAGTGACAAAATGAAGGCAACTTTAGTTCTTTTACCAGAGAAAGAAAAGGCAACCCTCTCCAGTATTCTTGCCCGGAGAATTTCTAGGACAGAGGGGCCTGATGGGCTACAGTCCACGGGATCACAAAGAGTCAGACACGACTGAGTGGCTAACACTTACTTCTAGTTCTTTTACAGTTCCTATCTTTTTTTCAAATACAGTCAAGAAAACAGACTCTAGCCCACCATAATTACTTGAAAGAATGAGGATGCTCTATTGTCCCTCTACAATGAATGTGCTTCATTTTGGAAGTTCTTAAGTATTTTGAGCCACTGTTGTCTGCTTCATGAGTTCAGACTTTCCAAGCAAAGGAAAGCACCGCATGAAATGAGGCCAGATCCAAAGACATCTGTCTTAGGGCTAGAAAGAATTTAAATAAAGTAATTTTAAAAATACAAGTCAGTTCTCCTGTCTAGTGGCTATTTATTGTCTGTCACTCCTTACTAGAGTTGCTCTGGGAGGGCTCAGATTGCTGCTGAGAGTTAGAGGAATAACAGAACTGATTTCTGCCCACGATTCTCTTTTGTCCCACATTGTGTGACTGACAAGGACAAGATGTACGGCTGTGCCTCTCCCTTCAGAGTCTATTTGGAATCTATCCTCAAACTGAAAAAGCTTCAGGAAGAGAAGCCACTGCTACTGCTACTGCTAAATCACTTCAGTCGTGTCCGACTCTGTGCGACCCCATAGATGGCAGCCCACCAGGCTCCCCCATCCCTGGGATTCTCTAGACAAGAACACTGGAGTGGGTTGCCACTTCCTTCTCCAATGCATGAAAGTGAAAAGTGAAAGTGAAGTCGCTCAGTCATGTCCGACTCTTAGTGACCCCATGGACTGCAGCCTACCAGGCTCCTCCGTCCATGGGATTTTCCAAGCAAGAGTACTGGAGTCGGGTGCCATTGCCTTCTCCAAAAGAAGCCACAGCCCCCACCTTCCAGGGGCTCTGTTGGCAGGTCACCTCAGGATCCAAGGACCCAGACAGGAATCAAGACACAATGGGCTGGGCTTCCCTGATAGCTCAGTGCTAAAGAATCCACCTGCCAATGCAGGAGACTTGAGTTCAATCCCGGATCCAGGAAGATCCCACATGCCTTGGAGCAACAAAGTCTGAGAGCCACAACTCCTGAGCCTGTGCTTTAGAGCCTGGGAGCCGCGACTATTGAAGTCAGTACACCCTAGAGAACGTGCCCTGCGACAAGAGAAGCCGCCAGCATGAGAAGCCTGTGCAATGCAACTACAGAAGAGCCCCCATGCTCTGCAGCTAGAGAAAAGCCCATGCAGCAATGAAGACCCAGGACAGCCAAAAATAAATAAAATTATATATATATAAATTTATAAATGTATATAGAAATATATATAAATTTATAAAATTATATATAAAAGACACAATGGGCTGCAGCTTCTGAGACCTAGAGAGCCAGGTGCTGGCTGCCAAGCAGATGAGCCAGAAGGCTTGATGCAGGAAGGATTGTAGCCATGAGAAAAAGAAAGGTCCTTCAGTGAAGTGGAAGCACACTGGTAACCAAGGGAAACCACCCTAAGGCTATATTTTGATGCTGATCTTATAGTTGGAAGCAGCTCACAGAATTTTGCAGAGCGAGTGAACCCTTTCACGTTGTTTACTCCAGCTTTCTTGTATTTGTGTCCGGCCAGAAGAGCACAGCACGATCCTTTCTCCTCTGTCCCTTGCTGTTTTGGGTCTCTGGCAGGTCTAATTCTGGGTTTCACATCTTTTCATTTCCTCTCCCAGAACATGGTCTTACCAAAATTGACTTTTGCTGATTAACAATTCCCTAAGGCCTGATTTCTCTATTATCTAAATAAGAAGGCTTCGTCTGATTCATCCAGGGATTCAGGCTCTAAATATGCCTTTTAAAAAAAGCCTGACATTTATTCTGAGCTGATGGAAGTGGGAATTCGGCCTTGCCTTTCCTCCTGCCATCAGTATTACCTTCAACCCCAGATTTAAAATGTTTGAGTCCCGTCAGGCAACACAAATATTGCAACATCAAACGACTTCTGGCCTTGATATTTAGCCATTCCAACTGGCAGCCACTACTCAGAAGCAGTGTTTTTAAAATGTCACACACACACACACACACACACACACATATATATATGTGTGTGTGTATATATATATATATATATGAAGTGAAGTGAAGTTGCTCAGTCGTGTCCGACTCTTTGCGACCCCGTGGACTGTAGCCCACCAGGCTCCTCCGTCCATGGGAGAATACTGGAGTGGGTTGCCATTTCCTTCTCCAGGGGATCTTCCCGACCCAGGGATCAAACCCAGGTCTCCTGCATTGAAGGCAGACGCTTTAACCTCTGAGCCACCAGGGAAGTATATATATATATATATGTGTGTGTGTGTGTGTGTGTGTGTGTGTGTTAGTTGCTCGATCATGTCCAGCTCTTTCCCCATCAGGCTCCTCTGTTCATGAATTCTCCAGGCAAGAATACTGGAGTGGGTAGCCATTCTCTTCTCTAGGGGATCTTCCCAGGGATTGAAACCAGGTCTCCTGCATTGCAGGCAGATTCTTTACAATCTGAGTCACCAAGGAAGCCTATATATATTTATATGAATATGTATATATATACATATATATGTGTATGCATATTTCTACCACCCACCCCCAGAAGACTGAAAACCTTTCCTATAGCAGAAAAACTACTCATTTTTTATGCAGTTTGGAACGTCAGCTGCAGCACCCTTGGATCAGGATTGATGCAGGGGTGTGTGGGCCTTGGACGTTCTCTTCACAGTAAAGGTAGCAGGACAGAAATAGATAATCCCCAGAAGAGACTTATAGGGTGACAGTGGAGGAAGAAGCCAGGGGATTCAAACAACTTTGACTGACATTCTGTGAAGACAGACCCTGTTGTGATTTGATAGCACGTGTTCAGTCAGAGACTTCAACCCCAGGTTCTGTTTATGAAGAAACAACAGGAGTAAGCTCCAGAGAAGGAGCAAAGGAAGCACTAAGTTCCCCCCTCATTAGCCATTGTATTTATTTATTAGGAATGTTCTAAGAAACAATCACAAGCTGGGTGGCCTAAAGTAACAGCAATTGATTATTTTGTAGTCCTGGAGCCCAGAAGACCAAAATCAAGTAGTCAGCAGGGACGCTGCCAGGGGACTGCAGGTGGAACCCTCCCTTGCCTCTTCCCAGCTTCCAGCGGTGGCCAGCCGTCCTTGGGGCTCTAGCCTGC
>NW_011494879.1:9500322-9510028 GCF_000754665.1 Bison bison bison
GGCAGGCCGTCATTGGGGCTCTAGCCTGCAGCTGCACCACTGTAGTCTCTGCTTCTGTCCTCATGGGCTTTCTCCCTGGGTGTCTGTCTGTCCTCTGTGGGCCTCCCTCTTCTTATAAAGACAGGAGTCCAGTTGAATTAAGGGCCACTCTACTCTACCTCATGACTTCATCTGAATGAAGACATGCACATACACTTCTGCACTCCAAATGTGATATAGCTCATACTTTTCGCATTTTCTATGCTTATTCAAATCTAGGTGTTTTTTTTTTTTTAATTCCATACCAGTCTGCTGCTGCTGCTGCTCCTAAGTCACTTCAGTCGTGTCCGACTCTCTGTGACCCCGTAGACAGCAGCCCACCAGGCTCCCCCGTCCCTGGGATTCTCCAGGCAAGAACACTGGGGTGGGTTGCCATTTCCTTCTCCACCTACTTTAAAAATAGGCAAGTTCATGCCTTTCTCTGATCCATCAAGGCGTTAATTTCTATGTGGTCATCTGATTTAAGTACTTGGCACAAGATAGGTGATCAATAAATGATAGCTTCAATGATTTTATTATACCAGCTGCACCCATTTTTAAAGTCTCTCTTATCTAAAGCCTATGTTTTATCCCCTCACCTTCATTCTGTTTTTTTTTTTTTAAGGCTAAACAGAGTAAGTTCATACCCTCCTGCCCACAAAGTTTAGGCTCTTAAATCTTATTGAATTCTATAACAATATTTGTTACAGAGGAAATTCAGAAATTCACCAACAGTGAATATACTCAGTATTACACCAGACCACCTGACTGCCTCTTGAGAAACCTATATGCATGTCAGGAAGCAACAGTTAGAACTGGATATGGAACAACAGCCTGGTTCCAAATAGGAAAAGGAGTACGTCAAGGCTGTATATTGTCACTCTGTTTATTTAACTTATATGCAGAGTACATCATGAGAAACGCTGGGCTGGAAGAAACACAAGCTGGTATTAAGATTGCTGAGAGAAATATCAATAACCTCAGATATGCAGATAACACCACCCTTATGGCAGAAAGTGAAGAGGAACTAAAAAGCCTCTTGATGAAAGTGAAAGAGGGGAGTGAAAAAATTGGCTTAAAGCTCAACATTCAGAAAACAAAGATCGTGGCATCTGGTCCCATAACTTCATGGCAAATACATGGGGAAACAGTGGCTGACTTTATTTTTCTGGGCTCCAAGATTGCTGCAGATGGTGATTGCAGCAATGAAATTAAAAGATGCTTACTCCTTGGAAGGAAAGTTATGACCAACCTAGACAGCATATTAAAAAGCAGAGACATTACTTTGCCAACAAAGGTCCATCTAGTCAACGCTATGGTTTTTCCAGTGATCAATATGGATGTAAGAGTTGGACTATAAAGAAAGCTGAGTGCTGAAGAATTAATGCTTTTGAACTGTGGTGTTGGAGAAGACTCTTGAAAGTCCCTCGAACTGCAAGGAGATCCAACCAGTCCATCCTAAAGGAGATCAGTCCTGGGTGTTCATTGGAAGGACTGATGTTGAAGCTGAAACTCCAGTACTTTCGCCACCTGATGCAAAGAGCTGACTCATTTGCAAAGACCCTGATACTGAGAAAGATTGAGGGCAGGAGGAGAAGGGGATGACAGAGGATGAGATGGTTGGATGGCATCACAGACTCAATGGACATGGGTTTGGGTGGACTCCAGGAGTTGGTGATGGACAGGGAGGCCTGGCGTGCTGCAGTCCATGAGGTCACAAAAGGTCAGACAAGACTGAGCAACTGAACTGAACTGAACTAAGTCTACAGTGATGGAGATAGAAAGGGAAAAGGGAATTTCACTGACGGTGTCAGTGAAAATATATTCATACTGCTCAAAATATATATAAAGTTAATGAAATACATGCACACCTGGAAAGTACTTAGAAACATGCCTATGCACTAATATGTCCATCTTTTTAGTGACTTCAACTAATGGATAAATGGTTCACAATCTTTGTACTCTTGACTTGGTCTGGTCTTCCACATAGCAGAGTCCTCCTAAGCAGAGTGGAGCAGGAAATGTTCAGGTGCTTTTAATCAAAGCTTATAATTAATTTGCTTAAGAAGAAAAATGTGCTTTGGTCTTGAAAGCCGGTTTATAAATCCTTGAGTGGGCAGGAGGGAAGTTTTTCCATGGAAACTGCATTTTTAAAAAACAATTTGGTTGAAGTGAATCATATTAGGGATTGTGTTTTGAAAGAGTGAAGACATAAAGGCGGGCATTGACATTGGGTTATAGGAAGACAGCAGAAGGCAAGGGGAAAAACACATGATTTGGGCTGGAAACAATTTGGGTTTGAGTTTTGGTTTTGCTACTGGTTGTGCAAAAACTGGGTAAGCGGTTTCATTTTCCTGAACTTTGGTCATCTTATGTAAAGGTTGAGACTGTCATCATTTAAAAATTTTGTATTAAATGTTTCATATAAACTATAATAGTACCTTCAACATGTTGTAGATACTATAGAGGTGATTAGGATTTAAAAATCTAAATGGATGGTAAAACCAACTAAAGCCATCCAGCTTAAATATTGTCTACTGGAAATTTCAATTTCTCTGATCTCTCAAATTCTGGCAAATTATAAAGGTCTCTTGCAGTGAATGTATTATATGGGGGAAAGATAATTCTAGATTGAATATTAGATGCAGGCTGCTACTGTCTTTAAACAAGAGGCCATTATGTTGGTGTGGCTCTAATATCTTGGTAGCTTACATAAGTGAACCAAAACCTAAACCAGTGTTCATACACTCAAATCTGATAAATTCAAGAACAAGTAATCACAAATAGCCAATTCAGTTCAGTTGTGTCCAACTCTTAGTGACCCCATGAATCGCAGCACGCCAGGCCTCCCTGTCCATCACCAACTCCCAGAGTTCACTCAAACTCATGTGCATGGAGTCAGTGATGCCATCCAGCCATCTCAACCTCTGTCGTTCCTTCTCCTCCTGCCCTCAATCCCTCCCAGCATCAGGGTATTTTCCGATGAGTCAACTCTTCTCATGAGGTGGCCAAAGTATTGGAGTTTCAGCCTCAGCATCAGTCCTTCCAAAGAAATCCCAGGGCTGATTTCCTTCAGGATGGACTGGTTGGATCTCCTTGCAATCCAAGGGACTTTCAAGAGTCTTCTCTAACACCACAGTTCAAAAGCATCAATTCTTTGGCACTCAGCTTTCTTCACAGTCCAAGTCTCACATCCATACATGACCACAGGAAAAACCATAGCCTTGACTAGACGAACCTTTGTTGGCAAAGTAATATCTCTGCTTTTGAATATGCTGTCTAGGTTGGTCATAACTTTCCTTCCAAGGAGTAAGTGTCTTTTATTTCATGGCTGCAGTCACCATCTGCAATGAATTTGGAGCCCCCCAAATAAATTCTGACACAGTTTCCACTATGTCCCTTTCTATTTCTCATGAAGTGATGGGACCAGATACCATGATCTTAGTTTTCTAAATGTTGAGCTTTAACCCAATTTTTTCACTCTCCTCTTTCATTTTAATCAACAGGATTTTTAGTTCCTCTTCACTTTCTGCCATAAGGGTGGTGTCATCTGCATATCTGAGGTTATTGATATTTCTCCCAGCAATCTTGATTCCAGCTTGTGCTTCTTCCAGCCCAGCATTTCTCACGACGTGCTCTGCATATAAGTTAAATAAACAGGGTGACAATATACAGCCTTGATGTACTCCTTTTCCTATTTGGAACCAGTCTGTTGTTCCATGACCAGTTCTAACTGTTGCTTCCTGACCTGTATACAGGTTTCTCAAGAGGCAGGTCAGGTGGTCTGGGATTCCCATCTCTTTCAGAATTTTCCACAGTTTATTGTGATCCACACAGTCAAAGACTTTGGCATAGTCAATAAAGCAGAAAGATGTTTTTCTGGAACTCTCTTGCTTTTTCAATGATCCAGCAGATGTTGGCAATTTGATCCCTGGTTCCTCTGCCTTTTCTAAAACCAGCTTGAACATCTGGAAGTTCACAGTTCACATATTGCTGAAGCCTGGCTTGGAGAATTTTGAGCATTACTTTACTAGCTTGTGAGATAAGTGCAATTGTGGTGGTCGTTCGAGCATTCTTTGGCATTTCCTTTCTTTGGGATTGGAATGAAAACTGACCTTTTCCAGTCCTGTGGCCACTGCTGAGTTTTCCAAATTTGCTGGCATATTGAGTGCAACACTTTCACAGCATCATCTTCCAGGATTTGAAATATCTCAACTAGAATTCCATCACCTCCCCTAGCTTTGTTCGTAGTGATGCTTCCTAAGGCCCACTTGACTGTACATTCCAGGATGTCTGGCTCTAGGTGAGTGATAACATCATGATTATCTGGATCGTGAACATCTTTTTTGTACAGTTCTTCTGTGTATTCTTGCCACCTCTTCTTAATATATCCTGCTTCTGTTAGGTCCACACCTTTTCTGTCCTTTATGAAGCCTGTCTTTGCATGAAATGTTCCCTTGGTATCTCTAATTATCTTGAAGAGATCTCTAGTCTTTCCCATTCTGTTGTTTTCCTCTATTTCTTTGCATTGATTGCTAAGACTTTCTTATCTCTCCTTGCTAGTCTTTGGAACTCTGCATTCAAATAGGAATATCTTTCCTTTTCTCCTTTGCTTTTAGCTTCTCTTCTTTTCACAGCTGTTTGTAAGGGCTCCTCAGACAGCTAGTTTGCTTTTTTGCATTTCTTTTCCATGGGGATGGTTTTGATCCCTGTCTCCTGAACAATGTCACGAACCTCTGTTCATAGTTCATCAGTCACTCTGTCTATCAGATCTAGGCCCTTAAATCTATTTCTCACTTCCACCGTATATTCATAAGGGATTTGATTTAGGTCATACCTGAATGGTCTAGTAGTTTTCCCTATTTTCTTCAATTTAAGTCTGGATTTGGCAATAAGGAGTTCATGATCTGAGCCACAGTCAGCTCCCAGTCTTGTTTTTGCTGACTGTATAGAGCTTCTGCATCTTTGGCTGCAAGAATATAATCAATCTGATTTTGATGTTGGCCATCTGGTGATGTCCATGTGTAGAGTCTTCTCTTGTGTTGTTGGAAGAAGGTGTTTATTATGACCAGTGCGTTCTCTTGGCAAAACTCTATTAGCCTTTGCCCTGCTTCATTGCATACTCCAAGGCCAAATGAGCCTGTTACTCCAGGTGTTTCTTGACTTACTACTTTTGCATTCTAGCCCCCTATAATGAAAAGGACATCTTTTTTGGGTGTTAGTTCTAAAAGGCCTTGTAGGTCTTCATAGAACTGTTCAACTTCAGCTTCTTCAGTGTTACTGGTTGGGGCATAGACTTGGATTACTGTGATACTGAATGGTTTGCCTTGGAAACAAACAGAGATGGTTCTGTCGTTTTTGAGATTGCATCCAAGTACTGCATTTCGGACTCTTTTGTTGGCCATAATGGGTACTCCATTTCTTCTAAGCGATTCCTGCTCACAGTAGTAGATATAACGGTCATCTGAGTTAAATTCACCCATTCCAGTCCATTTTAGTTTGCTGATTCCTAGAATGTCGATGTTCACTCTTTCCATCTCCTATTTGACCACTTCCAATTTGCCTTGATTCATGGACCTAACATTCCAGGTTCCTATGCAATATTGCTCTTTACAGCATCAGACCTTGCTTCTATCACCAGTCAGATCCACAACTGGGTATTGTTTTTGCTTTGGCTCCATCCCTTCATTCTTTCTGGAGTTATTTCTCCACTGATCTCCTGTAGCATATTGGGCACCTACCGACCTGGGGAGTTCCTCCATCAGTATCCTATCATTTTGCCTTTTCATACTGTTCATGGGGTTCTCAAGGCAAGAATAGTGAAGTGGTTTGCCATTCCCTTCTCCAGTGGACCACATTCTGTCAGATCTCTCCACCATGACCCATCCGTCTTGGGTGGCCCCACACGGCATGGTTTAATTTCATTGAGGTAGACAAGGCTGTGGTCCGTGTGATCAGATTGGCTAGTTTTCTGTGATTATGGTTTCAGTGTGTCTGCCGTCTGATGCCCTCTTGCAACACCTACCGTCTCACTTGGGTTTCTCTTATCTTGGATGTGGGGTATCTCTTCGTGGCTGCTCCAGCAAAGCGCAGCCGCTGTTCCTTACATTGGACGAGGTCGCCCCTCCTGGCCTTGAATGTGGAGTAGCTCCTCTCAGCCCTCCTGCGCCCACACAGCTGCAAATTAGGCTTTTCCAAATAAGACACTACTTAAGCTCTAACCAGTCACATCGTGTATTTGCTTTACTTTCGTGTCTTCTTCATTAAAGACTTGCCTTTAGCTCCTGTTGACGAAGCACTACTAACCCTTTTCGGTTTGGCATTGCCTGCTTTGAATCACTGTATGCTGATAACTCTTTTGGTAAAATGTGATGAAAGGCATGGGGAGGACATGGGGATTTTGGTGTACTGCTTTGGCATATTGAAGGTATTTGGCACGTCTTCCCAAGACATGACCCCAACATCACATAATACTGTTGAGCAGGAAGAAATTTTCCTCTACCCTTCTGGGTTCTTTTGTCAAGTCTAATAATTGACATGAAGCAGATTCACTGGAGAAAGTCAAACAAAACTTTAATAACACATATACATGGGGAAGATGCAGGAAAATTGAGTAACTTTCCAAAATGTCTGAAACTCTCACCTTAAATACCATCTTCAGCTAAAGACAAAATAGGTTTTCAGGGGTAGTGGTTTGGTTTCAAAGGGGAGAAAGGCAATTGACATGGAAATGGAGAAGCAAATGTTTGGTAAAATAAGTGTGTGTGTGTACACATGTGCATACATGTGTGCTGGACCAGGCAGTGACAATGGGACACAGACAGGAATTTTAACAAGCAGACTTTACTAGGCTCCTCCCTGTCTACATACCTAGTGTAGGTGCTAAGTCACTTCAGTTGTATCCAACTCTTTGTGACCGTATGGACTTTATATACTATCTATGTACTATCTGTGGTGACAGCTTCCCTCCCAGAACTGGTGCCCCATCTGCGGTTAGGGAGAAGGTCAAGGTTTCTTCCTGAGTCTTTGGGCTTTGGTTGTTTTCAGCTCAAAAATTTTACATGCCAAAGAGACACTTTCTGGTGGCAAGTTTTGTTCCTTTATAACTTCAGTGTCTATCTCTTTATATGTAGGATAAACTCACAGCCTATCCTGTGAATGAATGAATGAATGAGGAGGATCATTCTTAATTGCTTGTGTGTTCTTTCTCTCTTTCTCACTTCCTAATCCTTCATCACCTGTAGTTTAATTTGCTTTAAGTAAAAGTATGTCTTACTGCAACTGTATTTCAGTCATGGTGCTAGATGGTAGGAATAAAATAATTAACAAACCTAGGCTTTTCCTGGAGGGAAAAATCAATCTAAGTGGAGTGAACAAAAATACAAATAAAATATAGTTGTGAGCAAAAGCATTTAGATGGAAAACCACCAAAGTAGATGTATAGAGGCTTATAAGAGGACCTCAAAAATCAAAAGAGGAAGTTGTCCTTTACAAATTGTAAAGACCAAATAGAATTTGCTGGTTGGGTGAGTGAAACAGTATTACTGGCAATGATTATGATGTGGGGAAAAACATGATTGAAGACAGCAAGCCTGAAATTGTATTTAGGCTACTGGTTGATTTTGTGGGAGAAATAAATGGTGAGGCTGAAAATATACTGTGGATTAGATTCTTAGTGAGCATGTGTTTTATGGCGAGACATAGAGGGATAGGGTCGGGGGGAGGGCAGGGTAACACTCTAGGTGGGTGTCTGGTTAGTGATTAACCCTTAATGCCTCCTTCCTTGCCCTGAGGCCAAAGCTCAGACCCCTCCTTAGGCCTCTGACAGCAGGAAGTTCTCTGGCTGCTCACTACTTACCCTCGCCATAGCCGTCCCTGACTTATTTGTTGAACCTCACCTTTTAGAGTTTCTCTGGTTCCTGAAATGCACAAGCAACTGATCAGAGTGATGTACTGGAAGAAGTCCTACTACTGGACTGGCCAAGAAGTTCATTCTGATTTTTGTAACATCTTGCAGAAAAACTCGAATGAACATTTTGGCCAACACAATACATAGAATTTCTCTGAAAACCTGTAGGAAACAGGCTCCTGAGGTCCTAATGATGGCAACAATTGGGGGACATTCAGGAGACACAACGGATAGAAAATTGTCATTGGATGTGGGTGATAAGGAAGATGGAAATATATGACTTGCATGCCTGGATGAAGGGCTTTCCAGGTGGCTCAGTGGTAAAGAATCCACCTGCTGGTGCAGGAGATCCACATTTGATCCCTGGGTCAGGAATATCCCTGGAGAAGGGAATCGCAACCTACTCCAGTATTCTTGCCTGGGAAATCCCATAGACAGACGAGCCTGCAGGGCTGTAGTCCAAGGGTTCACAAAGAGTTGAACACGATTTAGCGACTTAACAGCAACAATACTGGGGTGAAAATGATGACACTAAAACAGGGAGGTAATAAACCTGGTTTAGTCTTAGTTGGTTTTACTTTATCAGCCTTCTCAGGGGAATTGTTCTCATCTGTTTTCCCTTAAATCCCTGAAACCAGTCGCTGAGGAAAAAAAAATTTGCAGTTACACTTTCCAATGGATCCTGCTGTATACATGACGGGCGGGACTTCTACCCTCTAACATAGTTGTCTCTTTTCACTTGATGGACTGGGCAGGTAAGGGGAAGATGCCTGGTAAACTGGGAGGCAGCACTCTGATGTTACCTCCCAATTTAACCCTGGCAGTAGCTTGCCAGCCGCCTCCACAGGGCACGTCACAGCTGCTACTGTCTTTATGATGATATTTACTCAAGCCATGTGGGGGGTCCTGCAGTCAAGGGAGTGTGTCTGCCAAGTGCTTCCTGCCTCAGGCCTCTTTACCTGAGTGGTGAATGGAGCTGCTTTCAGGTGCCCTTACAAACCAGTTATAAATTACTTTCACTGAGCTAAGGTCAAATGCATGGGAAGAATAGAAAGTGACAGCCCTGAGGATTTATATAGCCCCTCTCCTACAAGGAGACCAAGTACTTCAAATATATGATCTAATTTGCACTCCTCTGATGCCTGGGAAATGGAGGACTTGTTGGCGACGCAGAGACTCAGAGTGGGTGTGAAGGCTTTGGTTAACAACCTTGAATTATCAATAAGGGAGCACGGTTTTCTTCTCTCATTTTTCTTTAGGTATTTTGCTGTTGTTGCCGTTTGTATGTTTTGAGAAACTGAAGCTGACTGGCTTTTTGGGTTTTCTCCTTTGGCTTGATGGTGAGAATGACTCCACATTTAGTGGGGTGCCTTTGATTCAATTCCTTAAGGAAGCAACACACTGATATGGTGAAAAAATGTAAGTTAATGATAAGGTAAATAAGCAATCTCTGATATGGAGAAATCTATGAGTATGTCATTTCTGAAAGAAAATTAAATATTGAAGATAAGTATGGCCAGAATAAGTTCTCAAGATTGATTTTCATGCATTTGCATTCCCCCAGTAGAAAGAAGGCTGAACGCTGAAGAATTGATGCTTTCAAACTGTGGTGCTGGAGAAGACTCTTGAGAGTCCCTGGGACAGCAAGGAGATCAAATCAGTCAATCCTAAAGGAAATCAACCCTGCATATTCACTGGAAGGACTGATACTGAAGCTCCAATACTTTAGCCACCTGATGCAAAAAGCTGACTCATTAGAAAAGACCCTGTGGCTGGAAA
>NW_011494879.1:9510128-9527893 GCF_000754665.1 Bison bison bison
GAGGAGAAGGGAACTACAGAGGATGAGATGTTTGGATGACATCACTGACTCAATGGACTTGAGTTTGAGCAAACTCCAGAAATAGTGAAGGACAGACAGGAAAGCTTGGCGTGCTGTAGTTCACGGGATCACGAAGAGTTGGAAACGACTTATGGACTCAACAATAACAGCTTGTTGCATGAAGCTATCTAGTGAATGAGAATTCTATTCCATGCTTCTGCCCAGATATAGGGAGGTTTTAAGTGAACCTTGGTTGGTAGCACCTTTGTGACTTGCCCAAGATCTTGCAGGAAGTTGGTGGGAACTCAACTTACCCCAGGTTTCCACCTGGGTCTCTTTCTCTGCACTTGTATGTAAGGCTAGCTTTGCACTGCCTGAATCTGGCTCCTGTTGCTACTTTCTATACAAAGAACAGGAAGTTGATAATAGTAGAAATAAATATCACAAAGGCAAAGGAGACTAATGAAAGGATTAGAGGAATGACACAGGGGAAGAGATTACAGCCGTTACATGCAGCTTTGGGCAAAGGAGAGCAGGGGAGGGTGACTATTTACAGATTATACAGGGCTGGAAAGGGAGGATTTGGGGACCCCAGGCCTGGTAATGGGTAAATGAATCTATTCAGGACACTGGCTTTCAGAAAAATCACCTGGGAGAGGAACAGGTTGAAGACAAGGCAAGCATCACTCAACAGCAGTAACTAGGGGTAACAGAAGAGAGACCATGAGGCAGTGGGTAAGGCAACCTTAGGTATTTGCTAGTTTAGTAACGTGCATTTTTAAATGAAAAACCCTTGCAACAAAGATAAGATGCTTGGAAAGAACTGCCAACATGAATAAGAGATAATAAACTACAAGGAAATGGAGTTCTTGCATCTGTTGGTATCCAGCTGATGGAGGTCAGAGTGAAGATATTGACAGGTAGTATCTTTCCCGTTCTCATTGTTCTTCACTCACTAAGTTGTGTCCAACAATTTGCAACCCCATGGTCTGCAGCATGCCAGACTCCTCTGTCCTCTGCTATTTCCTGGAGTTTGCTCAAATTCATGTCTATTGAGTCGGTGATGCTATCTAACCATTTCATCCTCTGTCATCCCCTTCTCCTTTTGCTTTCAAACTTTCCCAGCATTAGAGTCTTTTCCAATGAGTCGGCTCTTCGCACCAGGTGGCTAAAGTATTGGAACTTCAGCTCCAGCATCAGTCCTTCCAATGAATATTCAGAGTTGATTTCCTTTAGGATGGACTGGTTTGATCTTCTTGCACTCCAAGGGACTCACAACAGTCTTCTCCAGCACCACGATTTGCAAGTGTCAGTTCTTCGGCCTTTATGGTCCAACTCTCACATCCGTACATGACTGCTGAAAAAACCGTAGCTTTGACAATATGGACTTTTGTCAGCAAAGTGGTGTTTCTGCTTATTAAGCTTTGTCATAGCTTTTCTTCCAAAAAGCAATTTGGAAGAAATTTCATGGCTTCAGTCACCATCAACAGTGATTTTGGATCCCAAGAAAATAAAATCTGTTTTCAGGGCTATGGTAATGGAACTCAGTAGTCTCCCCACTGTAGACAGGTACTCTGGAAGCTTGCTCCTTCAGGCAGATAGACAGTGTGCTATCAAACAATTGCATGAGCCCAAGTTTTTTTTTTTTTTTCAGAGACAGGGTTGACATAAAAAGCTGATATATTTTATTTAATCAACCTCCTAATCTATTCTAAATTTTCATCATGTTCTTAGTCACAAATTCAGAATACAGAAGGTAGCATCATATTTATGCCTAGCAATGGATATGTATATCACAAAGACAGTTCCTCCCTGGGACATCTAAATCTCTTGAAATGGACTTAATTTTATCTTAAAGTTAAAAATTGTAAAATGTCAGTTAGTTGTCCAAACTGCTATGAGCAAGGAGAAATCTGGAGCATCTTCTGGACCAAAGCCATCACACAGATAAGGCTCAGAGAGGTCTATTCTTCACACAAGGCTGCACAGCAAGAGGTGGACTGAGTTTGGCTACTACTCTCTGACCAAACCATAGTGCTTTTTTCTGCCTCACTTGTTCCAGCAGGAGCTTCCCTTGTTTGGTAGTCCCAGGGCACGTAATAGCTTAAAAGATACTATTTTAGTTAAACACCATGGTTTCATTTTTTTGGAACTATCGTTCTTTTAGTCTTTATTAGTTTTTTTGTGAAAATTGTAATTTTCAGTTTGAAATTGAAACTACCCAATTATATCTATGGTACTATGATGCAATTGCTCAGTAGTAGTGTGATTACTGGAGAAATATGGAGCTGTTCTTGGTAACTGGATGCAAAAGATAGAGCATGAACACAAAGCATTCCTCGGAGTGAACGGCATTGATTTGAGAGCTCTTTTGAATGATACTTCTTTGAGAAATAGCCATGAGAATCAAACTGAACTGTGTTCAAAAAATAAAGGTAATCCTACCTACTTCTTTGAAATTACACAAAACCTTGATTTAAAAAGAAAGAAAGAAATAAAGAAAACTGATCTAAAAACAACATTTCTAAAGCACTCCTCCAGTGAAACAGTTTAAATTAGTAGTAACCTTTAAGGAAATGAATTAAACTACAATCTGATGGAGTATAATTCTAGCAGAAATTAAGGTATGGGTATCCAAATATTTTCTAAAACTAGATGAACCAATTTGATGGTGAGGAGTAAAAGGGTTTTAGAACTTACAAAACAAAATTATCAGAAGTAAAGCAAAGACCAAATCACATTTGTAGCCTGTTGGAAGTACTATTGGATTTTAGGTGGGTAGATCACCTCTGGAATATAAAAGACTTATTGAAAACAAAGAAAAGAAAAAGCAGACCAGGTAGATATAATGCATTCTTCAATGAGATGTAAAGAAAACAAAAACAAATCACCAACAGAGAAGAGCATGCCTGAAAGTTTTCCTCCTACAATATTCAGTGTTAAAGCTCATGACATGTATTTTTAGGAATGTTCCAAACAGAGCAAACAAGGATAGACTTATTCTTCCCCCCCACTTTTTTTTTTTTTAACTTTTGAGGGATTTCTTATTGGTGAATTCATTTTGGACAACTGAGAGCTGATGATCCTATAGAATGTGGATTTTTTTAAAAACTGAAATCCTTAAACTTACACAGTGTTTCATGTCAATTATATTTTAATAAAGCAGAGGAAAAACAGACAAAAATAAAATAAGGTTTTCTTCAACTGCATGTTGTTGACTACTTTGGCTAGTGATCATCATTTTTCTTCACATTATTGCAAATACAGGAAACAACTCAGCTAGCTCTCTATGGGGATATCCTATGTTGGCTGCAAAGACCCAACTTTTCAGTTACATTTTGATGAAAAGAAATTTCTCAAACTTCATGGTTTAGGTAGGAGAAAATGACTTCTTGGCTTAATGTCAGTACTTTATGGGTCTTTCTCTTTATCCCATAAAAAATTAGCAATGACATTATCTAGTATATTCCAAGTACTGATAGGAGTTTGATATATCAAACTGGTCCTGAAATAGCAGTAATTTAATAAACCTTTGCTGAGAATAATAGCCACTTCTTTACAACTAGTGACAACCACCAGAATGAATAGCTCTCAGCCTCCTTTTCTGCATGAGGAGAGGAATTAGAGGAGAGACCAGTTACGGGAGTTTACAACCACAGAAAATTATAGCAATAAAATGAAACTTGCCTGTTTAAAATATTTTAACCACTTATTTGTGGTTACATTATTTAGATTTCCCAACCACGAGTAGTTCTGATGTTCAGCAGGCATGGCCATTTATCAAGATTATGAGTAGTAGCAAATTGCCATTTGAAATCTTTAAACACCTTAAAAGTAAGCAGAAATACTGTGAAATCATCTCTGTTTCTACTCCACTTAGTCAAAAACCCATGCATATTTTACTTAGGAAGACTCATTTTTATAAATAAATTAATAGCCTAATACATAAGACAGTGAATTTAGTAGGAGCTATTTCTCAGCTCCTATAGTAAACAAAAGTAATAATTACAAGTGAATCTTATTTATTCATTAAAGAATTCCATGTATATTCTCAGTAGATAGGTATCTGATTTGATAACTTAAATATTTATATTTCTTTGTCTTTTGTTCTTATCCAATATTAATAAAATGAAAGAATGAGAGAATAAATTCAATTGTAGAAGTAATCTGTTCTGAACTTTCAGTGAAAAGTAGGGCTACTTTTGGACTTGTAGGAAAATGTAAAAAAAAAAAAATGAAAAAAAAATGTGAGTGATTGGCAAAGACAGCAGTCTGAATTCTTGAAAAGTCAAAAGCATTTTCATAATGAAACAGGAAGCGTTTGCCTCATAAGGTGATTCTCTTGATGGAAAGATGTTCTTGCCATCTCATTCTTCTTGCTGGCTTTCTTCCTCCCTCCAAAAGAGAAGCTCTTTTCTAGTGGTAGTGGCCCCACTGTTGCCTTCAGCTGTGAAAGCAGCCTCTTATTAGCTAATCAATTATTAGAATTGATTGGTAAATAAGTGTTCTCTATAACCAGGAGCAGGGAATGAGATTCTATAGATTTCTCTCATTCCTCATTATGTTTGTAAAGTAATTTGGGTTTGACTCCTGCCTGGATATACAGCTTTGCTCATTTTGCATTTTTCTCCCCTGACAGCCTTGCAAGAACAGAAGCTTCCCATTCTCTCATCATAGTTCTTACTGACACAGGGGACTGTGACTTGAGCTTGGTCTTCTAATGACTCTGATTATTAGGTTTTCTCTTCTTTCTTTCTTTTTTTTTTTTGTTTCTCTTGGTTTCTCTCACTTGTTTTAATGAAGTCTTATTGTAGAAGTTGACCCCACCCCCAGCTGAGTCTTAAATGATGGGTGGAAGATAACCAGGGAAAGGAATGAAGGAAGTTGGGGGCTGGGCTCATTATGACTTTGTGGACCCTGAACATTTTTGTCTTCACAAGCCCCTTCTTCCATCAGTTTCTCTCCTTTCCCCTCCCTCTTCCTCCTCCCCTCTTCTCTCTCTTATTTTTCTCTTTCTGCTTTAATGTGATGGTATGAAGATGAATATAATCCAGGCTCATGTTACTAACTTTTCTGATGTTACAAGAAATAAAACATTTTCATGTGCCCCTAAATGTATTGTGAAAACCGTGTACATGGCCACTGTGTGTAAGGGATAGATCAGCCCTGAGTGCAGAGTCATGAGGGCTTCTTGAAGAAGTACAGCTGAGCAGAGATAAAGTAAGAAGGAGGGGGAGCACTGAAAATCTTTCCTTAGAAATGTATGGGGGATGGACCATGAAAGCCTTGCTAAAGGGATTAGTGTTCACCTAAATGTAAGCAGGTGGATGAAAATGAGGTATTCAGCAGATTCAACACATAATTGATAAATTTCTTTTTAATGCCAAGTCCTAGCCAAGGAACCTATCTAAATGATGTCATTTAGTCTTTACAATGTCCCTATGATCTTTGATACTTGCTTTATTTACAGATGAAATAATGGAACAGAAAGGAAGGTCAGACTCAGGTGGTGAGGAATGAAGCCCAGGATCTGAATTTTAATAAGCTCTCAAGATTGTTCTTGATGGATCATTCTAGGGAAACATTGAGTTCTGTTGATTTGTTTCCTGGTTCAAAAGTACTTGTGTGTGTTGCATTGAGATCAGTTACCTCCCTGAATCTCTGAGTACCCAGTTTCCTCATTTTTAGAATGAGGGAGGGTCAAGTGCAAGGATTGCTATAAAGATCACATGAGATAAAGTAGATTTAAATACTTTATATTGTAAGTGCTAAGTCTCTTCAATTGTGTCCAACTCTTTGCAACCTTAGCCTGCCAGGCTCCTCTGTCAATGGGATTCTCCAGGCAAGAATACTGGAGTAGGTTGCCATGCCCTCCTTGAGGAGATCTTCCCAATCCAGTGATTGAACCCATGTCTCTTAAGTCTCCTGCATTGGCAGGTGGATTCTTTACCACCAGCACCACCTAGCAAACCCTTAAATTATAGAGTTGGCCAAAGAGTTTGTTTGAGTTTCTCTATAAGATACTATGGATAAATAAAACAATGAATGAACTTTTCATTCTCTTGGCTTCAAGCCTTTCATCAAAAACTATGACACATAAATACACAGTTATTGATACATTTATAACTAAATATGGGCTTCCCATGTGTTACTGTGGTAAAGAATTTGCATGCCAATGCAGGAGACACAAGAAATGTGGGTTTGATCTCTGGATCAGGAAGATCCCCTGGAGAAGGAAATGGCAACACACTCCAGTATTCTTGTCTAGAGAATTCCATGGAAAGAGGAGCTTGTTGGGCTACAGTCTATGTGGTTGCAAAGAACTGAATATAACTGAATGCACACACACACATAACTAAATATGTAAATTTATATATAGTACAGATTATTAGTGATGACCTTCTCTCTAAATTTTTCAAGAGAGAAATCTACCCTTTATTTGGAGAAGACTTGGGACAGGCTCCAAGAACGCCAGCCCACACTGCTTTGAGAGATCCTCCTTGATAATACATGACAAGGGCTTTGACCAAGTAAGGGATTCAACATGGTTTGTTATTTAGTTTGGAAACCAGTTCCTATTTTAGCTTAGTGAGTCCAGTGCAGTTGCTATTAATTAACAAACATGCATGAATGGTAATATTTAACAACAGTAATATTATAAGAACCCAATATATGGTATTCTTCTTTTGGGAAAAAAATGTACATACACAGACAAGCCTTCAGACAACTTTTTATTTATGTTTTTAATTTTTTAAATTTTTTATTGGCATATAATTGCTTTACAATGTTGTGTTAGTTTCTTCCATATGGAAAAGTAAATCAGCTATATGTATACATATATCCTCTCTCTTTTGGATTTCCTTCCCATTTAGGTCACCACAGAGCATTGAGCAGAGCTCCCTGTGCTATAGTGTAGCACAGACAACTTTTGTTAGATTGGTGTAAGGATACCTGACCTCTGTCATCAGAAGAATGTGATTAGAAGTTTGGGTTGCCAAAAACTCTGGGGACATAATGAGGGAGAATAAAATTAACCCACAGAAATGACAAAATTTTATTTTTAAACATTTTTCTTCAAGTCATTATCTCAGGGAAATTTCAAAAGTGTTCCTTGAGATCAGGGATAGATGTAAGACTATTTTAAATGCACATTCTCATTGGTTTCCCGTGCCCCCCCCCCGCCCCGCCCCCAAGAGAGAACCAGTTAATTCTCCCTCAAGGACCTACTCACAGTCTGTTAAACTTTTAGAGAACTTTTCATGGGGCTTTAGAGCCTGGTGCACTCAGAGGGACCCTTTCATGAAAGCTGTTTATGATCTGAATTGATAACTGTGATGTGTGCAATCCAGCATTTTGAAACTCTATCCCCAAGTGGAAGAAGAAGATGCACAAATTTCAAGATTTCTGTGTTTTTGTTTTTCAATCTGTGTCTTTATTTACATAAATTTTGAGTACATTATTGCACTCCATGTTATAATTTTACTTCAATGCTTAAGACTGATGGTACTGTACTATTTACATCGTTCTGATCTACATTTTCAGGAGTTTATTCCTAAGGCACTTTCACAGTAATTCAGACAGGAAGATGTAGCAAGTGATCCCCTCTTCCTTATGTGATTAAGGAACCTGAAGCCCTCAAAAGGAGTTTCTCCTGTTACTAAACTGAACTTGGGTCTGCTTGTCTGCTGTGCAGCAAAGCTGGTCTACTGACCCTGGGTTGTGGTAGAGGAAAGCACAGCATTTATTTCAGGGTGCCAAGCAAGGAGAATGGGCGGCTCATGCTCAAAAGACCCAAACTCCTCGATGGCTTTCAGGGAAGGGGATTTTTAAAGGCAAGATCTGGAGATGAGGAATGCAGCTCGTGGCCTTTCTTCTGGTTAGTTGTTGGTGAGGTAACAGGGTAATGTTTCAGGAATCTTAATCATCAGTCTCCTGGTTCCAGCCAGTCTGGGGACTCCATGCTTGTGGGAAAAATGGGTAGTCACGGTCCTCCACCTGGGTGTGGGGATCTTTGGTTCTGCAGAACAACTCAAAGATTCACATCAGATTGTTATATGTACGCCCTGAGGAGGAACTAGGACTCTGTTTTATCACTGAACTATTTTTTACGATGTTATTACTTTTTTTTTCTTGGTTTGCTGTTCCTTTGTTTCTGTGTTCTCTCACTTCCCTAATTAGTAACTGCTTGAGTCTGCTGTTTGGGATTCAGGAAAGGCCAAGGAAACAAGAGACTTTTTCTACAAACAAGAAACGGGGACACAATGGGGCTTTTGTACCTAGGAGGGTGCCACGAGGTCCTGCTTGGTTTCACTCCTTGCTTAATACCAGAGTTTAATGTCTACACCTAGGACCAAAAGCTGGTTGTCTTAATCCTCACAGACATGGTTGTGGTTGGGGACATGGTTTGTAGTGGAGACAAGAGGACCTTCAGAGTAGATGTCCTCCTGAGGCCCAGCCTGGAGGTCACTTCCTGCTTCTCCTTCCTTGTCCCTGCCAGAGACTCAGTCAGACAATTCTCTCCTTGTACACTGGCATTGAGGTGGGGCCTGTGAGCCCTGCTTCTCCCTGCTACTTAGTAAGGGAGACCCAGGCCCTTCCTCTTTGGCCTTGAGAGGGCTCTGACCCACGGGATGTTGTTAGGAAGTTTAGGAGCACTAAAAGCTTGACTCCATCTGCTTCTGTTTTACACTACTCACAACTCCAGGTTTGAATCAGTGCCTTCTCCTGGGTTGTCACTCCACATGACTGGCATCTCCAGCCAGCTACAGGGCCCAAGGGAATGCCCTTCCTGTCCCACAGGGTCTCTGCCATCTCTGACCCTCCCACAGAGAACACCTTGACAGAAAGGGAAAGTAAATTGTAGCTAATACTTCTCTCTTTTGAAGGAAATGATGCCCACTTAAAGCTCCCCAAGGCTAGTTCTTTTTCCCTCAGGAAGAAATGGGTTTATGGTATTTTAATTTTTTTTTTTAATTTTTCAAGAAAAAATTTTGCTTCATTTAAACAACAGAAGGACTTGGAAACTTTGTCAGTTTGGTCACAGTGTTTGAAAGGTATATTAGAAACAGTTTTAGCTCTGGGCAGGAAAACATGTTTTGACAGTTCAGAATTGAGTCAAGCCTACATTTGGGTACACATTGAACCTTTAGCTCAAAAAAAAAAAAAAAAAAATGATTCACTTTTCAATGGTGAAATGTGGAATTATTCCAACTTCTTTTTCTTCTCATCTCTGCATTTATAAAATGAAAAGCTTTAACTTTAGGGCCCCATAATAAATAATTAACCTCAGACTATTCAAAAATGTTGTCATATTCCAAATAGATCTAGTGATGCCTTTGAGGGTAAATGTTGAATTTTAATTCACTGTACAGTAAAAAATGGATTCTGTTGATCATTAATCTTAAGAGAACGTGTACATGTGTAAAGAACATGAGATTTGGAGTCAAGGCAAGGATTTGGCCCTGGCTTTGCGCTCTCCTACTAGCCCTGTCCCTCTGGGCAAACTCAGTTTTACTTCCTGGGTCTTAATGATGTTAACTGGGAACATTAATGTTGATTTCAAAGACTTGTGAAGATCTAATAACATAATATATGTGGGTTGTATAAACATTATAAAATATTAAAACATTATAACTGTAAAACATTATAAAAATATTAGTTAATATTTAGCATTTGCCATCCCCAAAGCAGGAACAATTTGTGTTATGAAAGTTTATATTCTGAGTTTGACACTTCTCTAATCCTCAGTGAACTGAGTCTAAGGTTATAGAGAAAAATTACGTATCATGCCAATTCATTTCCATTCATTAATCATTGATTATTAATATATACAATTTATATTTTATGTCAACCTATAGAGTTGTGATAGCCCTCTGTATTTGAGGATGACAAACTCAGAGTATTAGAACTGTAGAGTCTTGCAGATTCTTTATTCAGAGTCACCCTTTATGGATGTGCAAATTGAGGCCCAGGGAGCGTAACCAGTCGCTTGGAGTCACCAGCTTCTTACTGACTGAACGAAGGCAGGGATTATCAGGACGCTGCTGTTCTGCCTCACAGCTCACTAGACCTGTGTCCACTCTGGGTTTAGAAAGGGGAAGAGGACAGCTGAGGTGGGTGTGAGTGTAGGATTGTACTCCTTTAGGAGAAATCCTACACTTCTCAGGTTCCCTGGCACCCCCCCGCCATACTTGCCTGTGTCTCATTCTTATACCCTCTGTAGGGGTTTTCCAGGATGGCACTTCGTGCCATAAAAAGAGAGCTCTGCCCCCAGTTGGCTGCCAGTGTTAAACTTCTTAAGCTACACACGCTGAAGCCCAAGACTCTCCTGTGCTTTTCCACAAGGCTTAAATGCAGTCATTTATAAAGAGCATATGGGATCGTGTCTGATAATGGTAGATTCCAACATTGGTTATTTGACTGAAGGTTTTCTACCTGGTCTAAGTCTCCCTTGGAGAAACCACTTGCCTTTAAAATAAAGGAGGTTTCTGTTTGCTTGTTTTTGTAACTAAAAGTGAAAATGTTAAATATTCTCAGAGGTTAATGGAGGGAAAGACCTTGGAGTTTTTCTTCTTAAATTCTTCATCCACAACGGGTCACGTCCATGCTGACAAAGTCAGAGAGACGGACAGGCAGCCGGCCTCCAGCTGACCTGCGGAGGCTACTCTGGCTCTTGAGGTAATCAGGAAGAGCCTCTGACTCTCTGCTTCTGATTGAGGAAAATGTTCCATTGGTCTACGGGGCATTTTAGCAGGCAGGTGAGTTCCCTAAGTGCTTGCTGACAGTACGCTGATAACAGAGACAAGGTCATCATTGATTGAAAAGGTCTCTGAGACAGAATTTCTGAAAGGTGTCCCCAAACATCCTGTTTTTATGGCTAATGGGCCCCATTCAGGGTTTCTCCCAAATGACTGATGGTCTTCACTAGTACCTGTCTCTCTCCATTCTGATGCTGACAGAAAGAAAGGAAATGTCTTAGAGCCGGACGTGGCCACTAATGCGATGTGACTTTGTTCTTATTCTTTGAAAGGAGAAAAATGCTGTGGAAACAGGCCCAGCTTTTGGAGGGTTTGACTCTTAGGTCAGATCCTTTAAGTTGCGAGATCAGTTGTAGCTTAGGCCTGTTATTTGATATCTCTGAGATTCATTTTCCTTTCCTCTTAAATTAGGGTAATTATATAGTTTGGGATAATAGGCAGGATATGGGCCTTAGCCTTGAGTAAGACTGGTTCAAATCCTGCCCTAAACCCATACGGCTGCAGTTTTAAGGAGGCAACTCAGCTTGATGAGTCATTGTCTCTGCTCAGTTGCTAAGTCGTGTCTGACTCTTTGCAACCCCGTGAACCGCAGCACGCCTGTCCTTCACTACCTCCCAGAGTTTGCTCAAACTCATGTCCATTGAGTCAGTGATGCCATCCAACCATTCATCCTCTGTCACACCCTTTTCTTCTTGCCTTCAATCTTTCCCAGCATCAGGATCTTTTCCGATGAAGCAGCCCTTCGCATCAGATGGCCAAAATATTGGAACCTCAGCTTCAACATCAGTCCTTTCAGAGAGTCACTGTTTATTCATAACAATTCATCACAGTATTATTTGGGAGGATCAAAGGAGATCATGTAAGTTAAATGGCACTAAATAGATGCATTGATAGCTATCGGTTTTCCCTGCTCTTGTATAGTGATATAACAGATTGACAAAATAAGTGGTGAGTGGGAGTATAGCACACAATGGTAAGTAGAGAGTATCATTTTGATAAATTACTATCTTTTCAGAAAACAGGGAAAACAAAAGTTTCTATTCTTAGTGTAACCAGATGCTTTACCAGAGGGTTTCCCTGGAGGTGATCAGAGTTTCATTTTTCTTTCTTCGGCAACAGAGTGCTTTTCTTCTTTGTACAAGCCAGAGTGGAGAGTCACCTTGAAGTTCCTAAGGATTCTAAGAAGTTCCATAGCAAATCATCTTTCCATCATTTAGTTAGGGCCCCTGACAAACTTGGGTGGAGAAAAAGTATCTTTAATTGTCCAGGAATGTGATTTAATGGGGCTTCCCAGGTGGCTTAGTGGTAAAGACTCCACCTGCCAATGCAGGAGACACAGGAGACTTGAGTTCGATCCATGGTCTGGGAAGATCTCCTGGAGAAAGAAGTGGTAACCCATTCCACTATTTCTGCCTTGGGAATCCCATGAACAAAGGAGCCTGGTGGACTACAGCCCATGGGGTCACAAAGAGTCAGAAATAACTTAGTGACTAAATAACAACAACAAGAAGGTTTAATGAGGTTCTTATTTTCCAGAAAATTTGAAAAGGTGGTGACCCATTGCTTTTGGAAAGTTGATTAAGTGGGATAAGAGTGAAGAGACATAATAATTCTAGATTATTGCTATGAAGCTTCTGGACTGTTTTCCTCTGGGACATGCACGCTAAGATTGAAAGTGCTATCAACTGGGTACCACATTCAAAAATGTGGAGTCATGCCCCTGTGATGAACTTGGGCTTCAACAAGCAGAAATTATCATTGCTATGGTAGATGAGCATCACCAATCTGATTGTGTAGGTAAACTTCAGTAAAGAGATAGTGTGATCCAAGAGCTCTGTAATAGTAACAGGCTAACTGGAATCCAGTTTACTCCATGTGTGGCATTAACACAGGGTTTAGCTCTTTGGGTCAAGCATGAACCCGAGGTTCTTGAACAATTCAAGGGATAGGGTACACATATTAAGATTTAGAGCAGAGTGTTAGACTTCTTGCTAGTAAGAAAATGGGATTCCAGTGATTTGCAGGGAAAAATAAAAATACGACTTTATTTATATTCTCATTTTGTGGAGAATCCTACATTGGGCTTCCCAGGTAGCACAGTGGTAAAAAATCTTCCTGCCAGTACAGAAGAGACAGAAGATGCAAGATCAATCCCTGGGTTGGGAAGATCCCCTGGAGAAGGAAATGGCAACTCACTCCAGTATTCTTGTCTGGAAAATCCCATGGACAGAGGAGCCTGGTGGGCTACAGTTCATAGAGTCACAAAGAGTCAGACACGACTGAGCACTATATTGGTTACATTAGACACTGTTCTTTTATGTTTGCTTTAAAGTATCTTATTTCCAGTACGCTTCTTATCCTCCATCCAAACTTTGAAAATTACGCACTGCCTAGCAAATGGACCAGTTACCTCATGCTGTGTTAGGAGAGCCTGACAAGCAGAGTGTCCCTACAGAGCAGCGGTGGGAGGGCTATAAGGGAGACAGGTGTTTATTTTGAAGACTGTGCATGTGAGTTACTACCATTAGGAAGAGGGAAAATGAGAAAAAGACTAAATTCATTTCCTTTAACATTGATCTGACCTTCAGTTAGGTATCCTGAGCACAATTTTCTATGCAATATGGTATTTATCATATTAAACAAATTACTAAAAAATAATACTTTTTCTGTAACTGAGACTGATTGTCCTTTTGTTCTCTTTGCAATTGTGGTACTTTATTTTTAAAATTATGAAAAAAGCTAAGCATACCCTGAAATCAGAGGATTCTCAGTTTACTTTATTATACTTTGAATTTGATTAATTCACTTCTGAGTTGCCTTACTAAATGTTTGAACTTGTAAATAGAGAAAAATTTCACATTCAGAAAAAATGGATTTTTTACCAGTTCTGTAGTACTTATTTGCTTGACTTGGCCAGGAGTAACTTGCTGCAAAACATGGAAGTAAATCTTTCAAGTGACAAGTAGAGTTTTGCTTTCCAGTTCTTTCCAGAAATTAAATAAATTGAAGTGATATAAATAGTTGGAGAATAGATGTGAAGTAAAAGAAGATTTTTCCCAATACAGATGCTTTGGATTTCAGGATTTGGTACATACTGATCTGTGCATAGGACTCTTGAATCAGAATACAAACAAGAGTTTTATTTTTTAACCATAATTTTCTGTGATTAACTCTTTTTCAAGTCATAACTAGGTTATCTGATGAGTAGGATTTTTTTTTAATAGACTTTACTTTTTAAAGCAGTTTTTAGTTCAGAGCAAAATTGAGTAAAAGGTACTGAGATTTCTCATATACTTACTGTCCCTACAGAGTCACAGCCCCCTCTATCATCAGCATCCTACACCAGAGTAGTGCGTTGATGAAACTACATGATGTTTCATGATCATCCAAATTCCTCAGTTTACATTAGGGTTTGCTGTTGCTTTTTGTACATTCTATGGGTTGTATAACAATATATGTTCACCATTATAATATCATAAAAAGTAGTTTCACTGCCCTAAAGTGTCCTTAATGTTCTACTTGTACATTCCTCTTTCCCCTCAACCTATGACAATCTCTGATCCTTTAATTATCTCTAGTTTTGTTTTCTAGTTTTGTTTTCTAGGATGTCACATAGTTGGGATGATAGAGTATCTTTTTCAGACTGGCTTATTTTGCTTAGTAATATGCATCTAAGTTTCTTCCATGTATTTTTCATAGTTTGATTGCTCATTTCTTTTTAGAAATAATACTTCATTCAAAAAACACTTCATTGTCAGGGTGTACCACAGTTTATCCATTAGACTACTGAAAAGCATCTTGGTTGCTTCCAGGTTTTGGCAGTTATGAATAAAGCTGCTGTAAACATAATCAATTTGGGTAAATATAAAGGAGAGCAATTGTTGGATTGCATGCTAAGAGAATGTTTAATTTTGTAGAAAACTGCAACTGTCTTCAAAGTAGCTGTACCATTTTGCATTTTCACGAGTAATAAAATAGATTCCTGATGCTCCATGTCTTTGCCCACATTTGATGTTATCAGCATTTTGGATTTTGGCTATTTTAATAGGTACATAGTAGTATCTTATTGTTTTAATTTGCATTTCCCTGATAACAGTTGATGTGTGGCATCTTTTTGTAGGCTTATTTGTCATCTGTATGTCTTTTTGGTGAGGTGTTTGTTAAGAGCTTTGGACCTTTTTTAATTGGGCTATTTGTTTTCATATTGTTGAGTTTTATGAATTATTTGTATACTATGCAGAGCAATCTTTTATCAGGTATCTTTTGGAAATATTTTCACACTGTCATTTGTCTTCTCATGCTTTTGACAGTACTTTTGCATTTCAGAAGATTTTAATTTCAATGAAGACCATATTATCAATCCTTTTTTTCATGGATTTTGCCTTTTGTGTTGTATCTAAAAAGTCATTGTCATATCCAAGGCCATCTAGATTTTCTCCAGTGTTGTATTCTATGAGTTTTATAGTTTTATGTTTTAGTCTGTGATCAATTTTAATTTTCACGAAGGGTGTAAAGTCTATGTTTGGATTCTTTTTTTTTTTTTTACACATGGATATCAGCTTGTTCCAGCACTATTTGTTGAAAACATTGCCTTTGCTCTATTGTATTGTCTCAGCTCTATTGTCAAAGACGAGCTAACTGCATGTATGGATATCTGTTTCTGGGCTTTCTATTCTTTTCCATTAATTTGTCAATTTTTTCACCAAATCTATACTCTCTTGATTGTTGTAGCTTTGTAATAAGGCTTGAAGTTGGGTAGTGTCAGTCCTTCAATTTTGTTCTTCAGTATTGTGTTGGCTATTCTGCTTTTTATTTTGCCTTTGCATATAAACTTTAAAATCAGTTTGTCAGAAAAGATGCTTGGAATGATTTCAATTTTTTTGAATTTACCAAGGCTAGGTTTATGGCCCAGGATGTGATCTGGGTTCCATGTGTGCTTGAGAAAAAGGTGAAATTCATTGTTTTGGGATGAAATGTCCTATAGATATCAATTAGGTCTAACTGGTCTATTGTATCGTTTAAAGTTTGTGTTTCCTTGTTAATTTTCTGTTTAGTTGATCTATCCATAGGTGTGAGTGGGGTATTAAAGTCTCCCACTATTATTGTGTTATTGTTGATTTCTCCTTTCATACTTGTTAGCATTTGTCTTACATATTGCGGTGCTCCTATGTTGGGTGCATATATATTTATAATTGTTATATCTTCTTGGATTGATCCTTTGATCATTATGTAGTGACCTTCTTTGTCTCTTTTCACAGCCTTTGTTTTAAAGTCTATTTTATCTTATATGAGTATTGCTACTCCTGCTTTCTTTTGGTCCCTATTTGCATGGAAAATCTTTTTCCAGCCCTTCACTTTCAGTCTGTATGTGTCCCCTGTTTTGAGGTGGGTGTCTTGTAGACAACATATGTAGGGGTCTTGTTTTTTATCCATTCAGCCAGTCTTTGTCTTTTGGTTGGGGCATTCAACCTATTTACGTTTAAGGTAATTATTGATAAGTATGATCCCATTGCCATTTACTTTATTGCTTTGGGTTCGAATTTATACACCCTTTTTGTGTTTCCTGTCTAGAGAATATCCTTTAGTATTTGTTGGAGAGCTGGTTTGGTGGTGCTGAATTCTCTCAGCTTTTGCTTGTCTGTAAAGCTTTTGATTTCTCCTTCATATTTGAATAAGATCCTTGCTGGGTACAATAATCTGGGCTGTAGGTTATTTTCTTTCATCACTTTAAGTATGTCTTGCCATTCCCTCCTGGCTTGAAGAGTTTCTATTGAAAGATCAGCTGTTATCCTTATGGGAATTCCCTTGTGTGTTATTTGTTGTCTTTCCCTTGCTGCTTTTAATATTTGTTCTCTGTGTTTGATCTTTGTTAATTTGATTAATATGTGTCTTGGGGTGTTTCGCCTTGGGTTTATCCTGTTTGGGACTCTCTGGGTTTCTTGGACTTGAGTGATTATTTCCTTCCCCATTTTAGGGAAGTTTTCAACTATTATCTCCTCAAGTATTTTC
The DNA here is from genome assembly GCF_000754665.1 of Bison bison bison. Taxonomy (NCBI): domain Eukaryota; kingdom Metazoa; phylum Chordata; class Mammalia; order Artiodactyla; family Bovidae; genus Bison; species Bison bison. The sequence goes on from NW_011494879.1 coordinate 9,526,895, forward strand.
TTATGGTCTTTCTTTTTGTCTTCTTCTTCTGGGACCCCTATGATTCAAATGTTGTAGCATTTAATATTGTCCTGGAGGTCTCTGAGATTGTCCTCATTTCTTTTAATTCGTTTTTCTTTTTTCCTCTCTGATTCATTTATTTCTACCATTCTATCTTCTAATTCACTAATCCTATCTTCTGCCTCTGTTATTCTACTATATGTTGCCTCCAGAGTGTTTTTAATCTCATTTATTGCATTATTCATTATATATTGACTCTTTTTTATTTCTTCTAGGTCTCTGTTAAATCTTTCTTGCATCTTCTCAATCCTTGTCTCCAGGCTATTTATCTGTGATTCCATTTTGATTTCAAGATTTTGGATCAATTTCACCATCATTATTTGGAATTCTTTATCAGGTAGATTCCCTATCTCTTCCTCTTTTGTTTGGTTTGGTGGGCATTTATCCTGTTCCTTTACCTGTTGGGTATTCCTCTGTCTCTTCATCTTGTTTAAATTTCTGAGTTTGGGGTGTCCTTTCTGTATTCTGGCAGTTTGTGGAGTTCTCTTTATTGTGGCATTTCCTCACTGTGTGTGGGTTTGTACAGGTGGCTTGTCAAGGTTTCTTGGTTAGGGAAGCTTGTGTCGGTGTTCTGGTGGGTGGAGCTGGATGTCTTCTCTCTGTACTTCACTGCAACGAAGTGTCCAGTAATAAGTTATGAGATGTCTATGGTTTTGGGGTGACTTTGGGCAGCCTGTATATTGGAGCTCAGGGCTGTGTTCCTGTGTTGCTGGAGAATTTGCTTGGTATGTCTTGCCCTGGAACTTGTTGGCCCTTGTGTGGTTCTTGGTTTCAGTATAGAATGGCTGTGATCCAAAAGTCTACAAACAATAAATGCTGGAGAGGGTGTGGAGAAAAGGGAACCCTCTTACACTGCTGGTGGGAATGCAAACTAGTACAGCCACTATGGAGAACAGTGTGGAGATTCCTTAAAAAACTGGAAATAGAACTGCCTTATGA
>NW_011494879.1:9527993-9542371 GCF_000754665.1 Bison bison bison
TTGCTGGGCATACACACTGAGGAAACCAGAATTGAAAGAGACACATGTACCCCATTGTTCATCGCAGCACTGTTTATAATAGCCAGGACATGGAAGCAACCTAGATGTCCATCAGCAGATGAATGGATAAGAAAGCCGTGGTACATATACACAATGGAGTATTACTCAGCCATTAAAAAGAATACATTTGAATCAGTTCTAATGAGGTGGATGAAACTGGAGCCTATTATACAGAGTGAAGTAAGCCAGAAAGAAAAACACCAATACAGTATACTAATGCATATATATGGAATTTAAAAAGATGGTAACAATAACCCTGTATACAAGACAGCAAAAGAGACACTGATGTATAGAACAGTCTTTTGAACTCTGTGGGAGAGGGAGAGGGTGGGATGTGGGAGAATGGCATTGAAATATGTATAATATCATATATGAAACGAGTTGTCAGTCCAGGTTCGATGCACGATACTGGATGCTTGGGGCTGGTGCACTGGGACAACCCAGAGGGATAGTATGGGGAGGGAGGAGGGAGGAGGGTTCAGAATGGGGAACACATGTATACCTGTAGCAGATTCATTTTGATATATGGCAAAACCAATACAATATTTTAAAGTTAAATAAAATAAAATTTTTAAAAAATATTAAGAATTTTAAGTACATCATAGACCTAAATATAAAAGAAAAATAAAATCTTTAGAACTACAACAAAAAAAAATCAGTTTGTCAATGTCCACAAAGGAAAAAAAAACACTGAGACTGGGTTTATGTTGAATCATTAGATCAAGTTAGAAAAAATAATATCTTGAGAATATTGTCTGCCTATCCATGAAAATGGAATCTCTTTCTGTTCATTCAGTTCTTATTTGATTCCTTTAATCAGAGACTTGTGAAGTGAAAGTCACTCAGTTGTGTCTGACTCTTTGCAAACTCATGGACTGTATAGTCCATGGAATTCTCCAGGCCAGAATACTGGACTGGGTAACCATTCTCTTCTTCAGGGGATCTTCCCAACCCAGGGATTGAACTCTGGTCTCCCACCTTGCAGACAGATTCTTTACCAGCTGAGCCACCAGGAAAGCCCAATATATTACAATATACATTATATATTATAATATTATAATAAAGTTTTATATAATATAGTAAATGTATCATAAATATAGTGTAATATAAATAAATATATAATATTATAATATAAAGCTACCAGGGAAGCCTGATATTATATAATTTCTCATTATAAATATTGTAGATATTTTGTTAGGTTTCTCAGTTCAGTCCAGTCGCTCAGTCGTGTCCGACTCTTTGCAACCCCATGAACCACAGCACATCAGGCCTCCCTGTCCATCACCAACTCCCAGAGTTTACCCAAACTCATGTCCATTGAGTTGGTGATGCCATCCAACCATCTCATCCTCTGTCATTCCCTTCTTCTCCTGCCCTCAATCTTTCCCAGCATCAGGGTCTTTTCAAATGAGTCAGCTCTTCACATCAGGTGGCCAAAGTATTGGAGTTTCAGCTTCAACATCAGTCCTTCCAATGAACACCCAGGACTGATCTCCTTTAGGATATACTAGTTGGATCTCCTTGCAATCCAAGGGACTCTCAAGAGTCTTCTCCAACACCACAGTTCAAAAGCATCAATTCTTTGGTGCTCAGCTTTCTTTATAGTCCAACTCTCACATCCATACATGACCACTGGAAAAACCATAGCCTTGACTAGACAGACCTTTGTTGTTATGTTTATATATACCTAAATATTTCATTTTTTGGTATACTAATTTAAATGGCATTGTGTTTTTAATTTCAAATCCACTTGCTCATTGCTAGTATATAGGAAAACAGTTGACTTTCATATATTAATCTTGTATTCTGCAGCCTTTTTATAATTGCTTGTTAGTTCCAGGACTTTTTTTTATGATGGTTCTTTTGGATTTGCTACATAGTCATGTCATCTAAGAACAAAGACAGTTTATTTCTTCCTACCCAGTTCTGTGTACCTCTTATTTCCTTTTCTTGTCTCATTGTATTAAGTAGGAAATTTGGTATAATATTGAAAAGGAGTGGTGAGAAGGGACATCCTTTCCTTGTTCCTGATCTTGATGGGAAACCTTCTAATTTCTCACCATGAGGCATGATTTAGCTGTATGTTTTCTATAGATGTTCTTTATCAACTTGATGATGAGGACTTCTAATGCAATTTTTAAACCATGCTAAGTTAGACAAAAGAAGTATTAATGTTCTGTTTTAAAGATATAAAGACTTTTTATCTCATGAAAGAAATAGGTGCTTATTATACCACTTTACAGCAATTGAAACACTTAAAAAAAAATCCCCATAAATCATGTCTAATTTTTGGATCCAGAATGCTTTCTACTGATGTTCATGTATGTATATCTATTGTATTATACATTTACCCACTCACCCATCAATGTCATCCATTCATCATTTTTAAAGCATCTGGTTTTCCCTCCCATCTTTATAAAAGTATGCCTATCTTTCATTGGAATAAACTAAAGTTTTGATTCTGCTATCTCTCTTGAGCTCTTTGAATTTGCTGCCATTTTGGGAACACTTCATTCTCTTTTCAGTTCCATGAGGCACTACCATTCTCTTCTGCCAATTACTGCCTTAAACTGGTCACCACAGGGTGACTTTAATTCCATGGAGCTGTCAAGCTGATTGGGTGTAGGTGTCTTACCTTCCCTTCCCTTCTGTCCTTGTAGTCTCCCCAAGACTGCCAAACTGGACTACAACTATATATATTATTGATTTTTCTACTCAGGTACTAACATGAAATAACCCTTTTTTTCCCAGAAAGATTTGTGAATGTGTTCTTCTGAGGTTTTACATGGATTTAATTTTTTTCCTTAATAATAATATAGTTTATAACAAACTTTTGACTCACAATTCTCTCCCTTCCCCCAAATCCAGAGTTATTTTTTTATTTTTTTCTGGTTTATTATACACATCTCCCATAATTTTTAATCCTCTATCTGTGTGCTTTGAATTTAGGGAGAATTTTGGCCATCTTTTTGTTAATTCAGTATGCAATTCTTTCCATTATGATACTCACTACTTGATGCTTTTAATTTTAGGTTTTAATATATTTTTAAAATTTCTCCTTTGCCAAAAGAAGCCAGGTTTTTTTTTAGCACTTTATTAGCACCTCAAATGTGTCTATATGTATATATAGATTGAATTTATTTCCCACTGTGGTTTTCCTGTATCTTAAATTATTTTTTATTAGGTGACATTTAGTATGGCTTCTCAGGTAAGCATCTTTAAAGTGGCTTATTTTCTTCACGTGTCTGGTGGTTTTTGCTTGTCTGTTCACTTTTACAAATAGAAATCTCTGATCATATTGACAGTCAGCTTCTGTGATTCCCTTTAGCACATACATAAATCATTGTTGAATCCCTCAGCAGGTGTCTCAGGATGGGAGTTCTGTTATAACGAGGTGAAGTGCAGCACTTTTTAGCACAGTCATGAAAAACATAGCAGATTCTTGCAGAAATAGATTTCTTCATACAAAGTAAAATTTGTCATGGTGCTGCTACCTTGGTTTGCCTATTCTGCAACTGTTAAGTAGGATCTGCTCAGGTGAGTTATTTGAATATAGTTATGAACTCTGGGAAAATATTCCAATTTAACTGTTTCTTAATTAAAATGAAACCATTTAAAGCTTCAGGGTTTTGTTTTTTTTTCCCCTAGAATATTCTTCGCTTTATTTCATAACTTAGTTATTCAGTGCTGGTATGAACTATACAAATTGAACTACAGTGATGTCATTGGCATTATTTACTAGATATTTTGCACTAGATACATGACCTTGCTTGGTCCAAGAATGGTCAAGAGAAAGCTTTTAAAAAATAATTGGTTGCTTTTAAAATTTTCTACTTTTGCTGTTTGTGTTGTTATTAAGTTGTGCTGTTATTGAGTTGCAAATTTGATTATTTCTATTTCTAAACAATTATTGTTCTTTAAAATGCAGTACATGAATGGTAGCATTTGATAAGAGGATACAGTCTCCATGTAAAGGGTATAGAGTTTTATATGTGTGCAAATGTGTGTAAAAACGAATTGGCTTAATTGAGATGGGAGTATTGCTATTCAGATACTTAATACTAGGGGTTCGCAAAGTACTACATGCTGGCCATATCCAGATGCAACTGTTTTATAAATAGTTTTCTTAGACCACAGTCATGCCAATTTGTTTACACATTGTCTATGTCCATCTTCATACAGCAGCAACAGAGGTAAGCAGTTTTCAGTAGAGACCATAAAACCACAAAGTCTAAAGTATTTACGGTCTGTCCCTTTACAGAAAATATTTTCCAGCCCCAACTCTATATCTATGCATGATTGCTCTATATAATCTGTAAGCAATGAAAAAAATTATGTTAAATATTCCCATTCATGTTGTATTTTTATCATTTGTTTTTATAGTATTTAATTTCTAATACAATATTACCCTTTATTGTTTAACATGTACAAACATGAAGCCATAATTTCTCTGATTATCTCATTAATAATTATAAAGTGGAGTTTTTTCTTTTTATGATTCCTAATATTAAGTGTTGAAACAGTGACAGATTTTATTTTGGGGGGCTCCAAAATCACTGCAGATGATGATTGAAGCCATGAAATTAAAAGCCACTTGTTCCTTGGGAGAAAAGTTATGACCAATATAGACAGCATATTAAAAAGCAGAGACATTACTTTACCAACAAAGGTCTATCTAGTCAAAGCTATGGTTTTTTCAGTAGTCATATATGGATGTGAGAGTTGGACTATAAAGAAAGCTGGGCACCAAAGAATTAATGCTTTTGAACTGTGGTGTTGGAGAAGACTCTTGAGAGTCCCTTGGACTGAAAGGAGGTCCAACTAGTCCATCCTAAAGGAAATCAGTCTTGAATATTCATTGGAAGGACTGGTGCTGAAGCTGAAACTCCAATACTTTGGCCACCTGATGCAAAGACTCATTTGAAAAGAACCTGATGTTGGGAAAGAGTGAGGGCAGGAGGAGAAGGGGATGACAGGATGAGATGGCTAGATGGCATCACCAACTCAATGGACATGAGTTTGAGTAAAGTTTGGGAGTTGGTGATGGACAGGAAGGCCTTGCATGCTGCAGTCCATGGGGTTGCAAAGAGTCAGACATGACTGAGCGACTGAACTGATTAAGTGTTGAAACTGCTGCTCCTTTTTGGTTTACATTTGCATTTTTTTTGAGGTCTTATTTCCCTAGCCTCTAACATTTTTGTTTGTTTGTTTTGTTTGTTTCTTTAAACTTTTTATTTTGTATTGGGGTATAGCCAATTATCAATCTTGTGATAGTTTCAGGTGAATAGTGAAGGGACTCAGCCATACATATCCATGTATCCTTTCTACTCCAAACTCCCCTCCTGTTCAGGCTGCCACATTATATTGCAACCTACAACTTTTTAAGGTACTTTGTTTAGCAATATATCACCTAGTGTGGTTAACTAATTGTGGCTACCTATCACATAAATTTGTGTATTGTTTAAATCAGTTTCCTTCCAGCCTATAGCTTGTCTTTTCATTCTATTGACAGTGTTTTATTTTTTGTTTTTTGTTTTTTTTTGCAGACAAGAAGTTTTAAATTTTAATAAAATCCAACTTACCATTTTTTTCTTTTATTTATCCTGTTTTTGTTGTATCCAGGGAGTCTGCTGCTGTATGAAGATGTACATAGACAATGTGTATACAAATTGGCATGACTGTGATCTAAGAAAACTCTTCTTAAAACAGTTGCTGCTGGATTTGGCCAGCAGGCAGTATTTTGCCAACCCTTTGCCATCTAGATTTTCTCCTGTTATCTTCTAGAAGTTACATATGTTTGCATTTTACATGCAAGTGTATGATCCACTTTGAGAAAATTTTTGTGGAAGATATAAAATCTGTCATTGTTTAGCTACTAAGTTGTATCTGACTCTGTTGAGATCCCATGAACTATAGCCTGCCAGCCTCCTCTGTTCATGGGATTTCTCAGGGATGAATACAGGAGTGGGTTGCATTTCCTTCTCCAGGGCATCTTCCCAACCCAGAGATCAAACCCACATCTCCTGCATTGACAGATGGATTCTTTACCACTGAGCCACAAGGGAAACCCCAAGATCAGTCTTTATCCACTTTTTCCCACGTGAATGTCCAGTTCTAGGTCATTTGGAGACTATCTTTTCTCCATTGAATTGCTTTTGCTCCCCTGGCAAAGATCAGTTGAATGTAGCTGTGTATGTCTATTTCTGGGATCTTTTATTCCACTGATCTGTTTATTCTTTCCCCAGTACCACACTCTTGATTCCTCTAGTTTTATAATAAGGCTATAGTAGTTGGATAGCAATAGTCCTCCAACTTTGTTCTTGTGTTGGCTGCTTGGTCTTTTGCCTCTCCATTTACACTTTAGAATCAGTTTCTCAGTGTACACACAGTAACTTACAAGGGTTTTTATTGGGTTTCTGTTGAAATCCTTGCCCCTAGGCAGCAACTACCAACGTTGTTTTTCTCCCCTACTGCCCTGTATAGGTCCCCTCATCTGAATCAGTTGTCCACTTTTTTCTCCAAATCTTCCATTTGGTCAGATTCTGAACTGTTATCTCTAGTGTTCTTACTGTGAACCTCTTTTTCTGAATATTCTTTCTACTACCTGACTGAATTAAAAATAAGGCTGCCCATGAGGACATTATTTTGCTTGCAGCTCTTTACAAAATTAAGCTGATTGTGGGTTTGTGTTTTCCCCCCTGTCATCTGAGGGCCAAGAGTTTGGTTATGTGTCCACTTGTTCCTTATTGCTAGTTTCAGATCATTTATGCCCTTCCTTCTTTGGGGGAGTGTGGACAGATCTTCTGCTCTTTTGAAGCTTCTGTTACCAGTTTTGGACCCCTTCTTTCTCCCTGGTCTCTGTCTTCTATGAAGGAACTTATCTTCTCTTCATTTCTTTTTACCTCTAGGACCATAGTCTTTCTATCTCAATTCCTGTTGTCAGAGACCTCAATATCTATATGAATTAATCCTCCAACATTCTTTCAGTTCGTTATCTCTTCAACCCCACTAATTTATTTGCACCCCAGTAGGCACTTATATTCTGTGATTTATCATCATCTCACACTAGGTAACATCTGAAGTTACAACAGTAAACATCCTAATTTTCATCCATGATTTCCTATTTTTCTTGCTTTTAAGAACCCCTATTTATCCCAGCACCTTTTTTTTTTAAGCCTCATCAGGTATTCAAGCTGATGATGTCATCACTTTCTCACTGCCATTGAATTACTCACTTTGCAGCTGTTTGGACATGAATTGCTTGGTTCATTATTATCGTTATTACTAATTTCTTAATTTGATCTTTATATTCCTCTATTTTCCTCATCCTAGATAAAAATTATGATTCATATCCTCAAGATCTACACCTGAGCAGCTGATTCTGGCTGAGAAAAGTCACACATGTATGCTAACAAGTTTTGTTTTCCCTACATGATCATTAACTTGAAATGAGAATTTCCAAGAGTCCTTGCATGTGTCTCTAATATCTCTTTTTTTCATGATCCAAGATGACTATCTCAAAGGTAATTCTCTTCTCAAACCATCTCTTCATCACTCTCAGCTGATGACCTGGGTTCATATTTCAAACCGAAAATTGAAGTCATCAGATGTGAATTGCTTTATCTTTTTGGCATGGGTGCCCTCTTAATATATACTGGGTGACAGCTAGCATTCATCTCTCAGGGGTAGAAGTCTAGATTCATAAATTTTAAAGCTAAGACATGTCTCCATTCACTACTTCTAAGCTTCTTATGTGTCCCATTAACATTCTTTTTGAAATAAGTTTCTAAGAAAAGAGAAAGGAAGTTTAACTTTCCTTGTACCAATGGTTGCTGCAGATAGAAACCTTTTGCCGGAGGAACAGATGTGGACATGGGAGTAATTACAACACAAGAAGCCAAAAAGCACCTGCATGCATGCATGAAACCTGACCCTGGGGGTAGGACATGGCTTAAGGTCTGCACAATTTTTGTGTGAAGTTCCCTTCTCTGTCCACCACAGTATACTACATATCAACCCACTGTCTTTGCAGACTCATATTTTCTACCAGGACTGGCCTTCAGTCACAGTGACAGCAGAACTGGGCAACTTCTGGCTTCCCATGGTGATTACAAGACACTGTTTCAGCTGACTTCCCCAAATCTGTCAGGAGAAACAGCCACCCAGAAAGGGGAAGACTATAACATTCTTCACATCACCAAACCTAGATAAACTTCCACCATTGTTTCTTTCTCTTTTCAATGGAGAAAGCATCTCACTACCTTTCAATGACTCCACAATGAGATGTCTTTCCTTCTTGCTTTTCAACAGCTTTTGTCTTTAGCTAGTTACTCTTTACTGCACCATTAAAAGAATATATATATATATATAATTTTAATATATGTATGTGGTGATTTAGTCATAAGTCCTGTCTACCTCTTGCAACCCCATGGACTGTACCAGGTTCCTCTGTCCATGGGATTTTTCCAGGCAAAAATACCAGAATGGGTTGCCATTTCCTTCTCCAAGGGGTCTTTCTGACCCAGTATCAAACCCAGGTCTCCTGAATTGCAGATGGATTCTTTACTGACTGAGCCACCAGGGAAACCCATGAGCTTTCAGGGAAGCCCATTATATACAACAAATACATGTATATAAGTGAATCACTTGTGTGTGTGTGTATAAAACTGAATCCCTTTGCTGTACACCTGAAACTAACACAATATTGTAAATCAACTATATTTCAATTAAAAAAATCTTAGCTTCTCTAGTGAATCTTTCTATTTCTATTATTTTCTAGTGAATGTTCTCAGGAACATTCTCTTGCCTTTGCCATATAGAAAAAAAAAAAAAATCCCTTGACTCTATATCTCCCACAGGTTTACTCCACGAGCTGTCCCATTTCTCAGTTCTCTGCTAATAATCAGACTTTTCAAGAGCCAGTCTCCACAGTTTTCTTCCATTCTTTAGCAGTCACTGAGAGCTCTGTGTGTGTTTTAATTGTGAAAAGTTGAAAAAAATTGAGAAGTAAATGCCAATACCCGACAACAAGAATTAATAAAAATATTTTACCATGTAAGCACCAATTATACAATGCATGGGAGCAGGTAATTCCTTTGTTACACAATTATTAAGTCTCCCTCTCTTCAGGAAGCTTCTATTTTGACTTGGGTGTTTCCTTCCATACCACTTTTTAGGTGTGTGTGTGTGTGTTTTTCCCTCCCCTATTAATTTGCCTCAATACTATCATGTTGTATATGTCACTCCACAGTTTATTTGATTTAGCACATCCATCACCTCACACAATTATTAGTAATATTTTTTTTTGGTTGTGAGAATGCTAAAGTTCTACTCTCTTAGTATGTGAATTTTTCTGTAGCGTAAACAAAGGATCAGATTGGCTTTATAACAGGATATGTTCATTTCAATTTCATTAGGTTTCTAATTGTTCTCTAAATTAGGTTTATAAGTTAATATTCATGCTACAGAGAGTATGAAAACGTTGGTTTGCCCTCATCTTGACTAACACTGTGTAATATCTTACTGAGTTTTGTCAGTCATCTGATGCAAGTGCAGAAGCCTCTCCTTGTTTCAATTCCTACTTTCCTGATTTCCTGCGAGGTTGCCTGTGTTTTCATATCTATTGGCTATTTCCACGTCTGGGACTGGTAGTTCAGTTCAGTTAACTCTTTTGTTCCTTTTTTTTCTGTTGGATTATTTTTCTTTTAAATATTGATTTTTGCTGTTTAATGGAAATATCCTCTCCATATGTGGCCTTTTTCAAACTTTGTATATGGTATTTTTATCCTACAGCCATTTAAAATTCTGGTATAATCAGAATTATTGATCTTTTATTTTTCTTTGTTTGCTTTTTAATCTGTCTTAGGTAAGAAACATTTACATTTTTAGACATCCTAAAGACATTTCTTCTACATTTTACTTATTTATTCTTGGCCATGCTAGGCCTTTGCTGCGGTCTGCGGACTGTCTCTAGTTGCAGCAAGCACGGACTACTCTCTGTGGTGGCTTCTCTTGTTGCAGAGTGCAGGCTCTCGGGTGTGCAGGCTTTAGTACTTGTGACACATGAGCTCAGTAGTTGTGAATCCCAGGCTCTAGAGTGCAAGCTCAGGGGTTAAGTGTGGGCTTAGCTGCTCCACGACATGTGGGATCTTCCCTGATCAAGGCTCGAACGCTTGTCTCCTGTGTTGGCAGGTGGATTCTTTACCACTGAGCCACCAGGGAAGCCCTGCATTTTCTTTTAAGTATATTACCATTTTGATTTTATAAATTAGGTATTTTATGTATTCGCAGTTTATTTTCTGAATGATGTGAAGTAGTGCTTTAGGTTGTATTTTCTATGAGGCAAGCTAACTGTGTCACTATATCTTTTATTGAACAGTCATCGCACAGGATTTGTATGCCATACGCACCAAGAACTAATTTCCATATGTGCCTGAATCATCTTCTTGTCTCTCTAATTGATTCCCTTTATCTGTTGACCTCTAAGCCTCTGCCTGAATGCTTTAATTACCATAGTTTTATAAGGTCTTAAGTCTAATAGGGCAAGTTATCTTGGTTATTTTAAATATATACTTTATAATCATTTTGAAAAATATTAGATTATTGTTTTGTCCAGTAATTTTAGAAGTAGATTACTTAGTGACATGAAAAACCATGCTGAGATTTTGTTTTACATAGTCTTGAATATATGGATTATTTTAAGGGAGAACTGACCAGCCTTGAATATATGGATTATTTTAAGGGAGAAATCACTAAAAACTGATTATTTTAAATGAGGTTTCCTATCCATAAACAAATTAGATTGCTACATGCTCATATGCTTATTTAAATAAATCTTGTTTAAATTAATCTCTATCAGTGGTGTTTTACAACTTTTTCAATATGGATATTATAAGGTTCTCTTAGGTTTCTTTCCATATGCCTTACAATTTAAGTTGCTGTTGTGAATAATATCTTCTATTAAATGTTGGAGTATAGGGTTGTCATTTACTTTTGAATGTTGATCTTGAATTCAGTAATACTTCTTAATTCTATTACCAGTTTCTGTATTTATCCTGCAAATTATCAAAATATTCTGCAATAAACAATGCTTTTCTTTCTTTTCTGGTTCTGTGGAACTCTTTGTAAGATGGTTTATGGAGTGCAGTGAACTTATTTGATGAAATGTCAAGGTGTGCGGAAGGATGTCTACTAGTGATGAGTAGCCTAAGGATGAACTCTTAGAATAGGCACAAAGTATGACGATATTTGTTTCCTGTTACTGCTTAACCCAGAGCATCTACTGCAAAAGAAATGGACAAAATGACTGTTTGTGTGACTCTTTGTATCTTGCCCCAGCCACCTTAGTACTTGCTTACTGGGTCTAGAAATCAATGATTCTTGGTATTTTCTGTCTGCCAGTTTATGGCGAGAGGGTGAGAGTGTATTTATTTCTTTGAAGGACAGTTCTATAGGAAACAATATAAAATTGTTACGTATATTGAGTGGAAGTTCAAATATGCATATAAATTGAATGGACTCCCAGCTTTGCCTCCCATATTCATATCCTATAGGAACAACCTTTAGATATAGATTCCTATGCAAACCATCTTCCACCAAGGACTTTCCATTGTTCTTCAGTAAATCCAAATGCTTGACCAAAGGACCACAAAGCTATGCATGATCTGATCCCCACTACTCTGCTTCACACCCACCTTGGCACAATGCCAGGTTTACTTTGGGTGCACATGGAGGTCATGGAGCATGAGATAGAGGCTGTGCATGGGCTCAATAACATGTGTTTCCTCAAGGATGACATGGCTACTTCCAGTGCTGATTGCCTTCCTTTCCAACAGCAGAGACCAATAATGAGCCCTAGTAAGTGACACCATTCCCTCAGAGGACCAACTAGCCACCTTGATTATAGTGGACTTCATCCAACAAGGAGTGCCTATAATTTTTCATCCCCAGAATAATCGTATACTTTGGATATGGAGTTACCTCCCCTGACTACTATCAGTATGCTAGCCTAACCATCCTGAACCCACAGAAAGCCTTCTTCTTTGACATGGTATTCCACACAACATGACTTGTGACCACAGTACTCACTTAAAGCATAAGACATCTATCAGTAGGCTCACACTTATAAAATTCTCTGCTTTTTCCGTATATCCTCTCACCCCCAAATCATCTGGCCTGACAGGCATAGAATGGACCATTAAAAGTTCAGTTCCAGTCGTAATTGTGAGACAGCATTCCTGGGGGTGCAGTATATGGTTTGAATCAGCCATCAGTCTATGAGTTTACTTCTCTAGTGGTCAGAAACATGGACCTTGGAATGAGGTGGGAGAAAGAGAAGTAACCACTTTCATTATTCGCTATATTTTTGATACCACTTAACAGTTTTGAGCTTCCAACAAGGGTCTAGTTTGGAAGTTAAGATTGCCCTTTGGTCATTTTTTTTTTTTTTTACCATCTTAAATGCTCTTTTATTTATAACCTCCCAGTCACTCAAATATATCATGTCACATAGTGCCATATTGAACCATATGTCTAGGTTACAGAGCTGTTCTGAGCTTCAGAAATGACCATTTTTTAGCCCCGTGGTCAAAATAGGCTTCAAAGTATGCAAGTTAGGTGACACTTTATGACATCATTTGAATGCAATACTAGCTATCTGGAAAGGAAAGAAGTCTTAAACTTCCTCTCCATGGAGCCTCAGGGATTTCTGAAGGCATAGGGTACCCAATGGCAACCCACTCCAGTACTCTTGCCTGGAGAATCCCATGGACGGAGGAGCCTGGTAGGCTGGACTCCATGGGATCGCTGGGAATCGGACACGACTGAGCGACTTCACTTTCACTTTTCACTTCCATGCATTGGAGAAGGAAGTGGCAACCCACTCCAATGTTCTTGCCTGGAGAATCCCAGGGATGGGGAGCCTGGTGGGCTGCCATCTATGGGGTCACACAGAGTTGGACACGACTAAAGTGACTTAGCAGCAGCAGCAGAGTACCCAATATCAAAATAGGGTCCTTATGCAGTTGGTGGAGGTTTGCTTAGCTGTTCCTTTAATTAACCCCCTTGGCCATTTTAAACTCCAGATGTCACTAAACCAGTGGCTCCAGAATTGGCTGGGAATGATTGATTTAGTTTACCAAAGAGGGATTATTTGTGATCCAATTTAGGGTAAGAAGGCCTTTGGTTAGATGGGAGGCCTCTTTGTTGTTGTTATTCAGTCACAGTTGTGTCCAACTCTTTGTGACCCCATGGACTGTAGCATACCAGGGTTCCCTGTCCATCACCATCTTCCAGAGCTTGTTCAAACTTATGTCCATTGAGTCAGGGATGCCATTCAACCATCTCATCCTGTCTCCCCTTTCTCTTCCTGCCTTCAGTCTTTCCCAACATCAGGGTCTTTTCTAATGAATTGGCTCTTTGCATCAGGTGGCCAGAGTATTGCAGCTTCAGCTTCAACATCAGTCCTTCCCATGAATATTCAGGATTGATTTCCTTTAGGACTGGCTGGTTTGATCTTGCAGTCCAAGGGACTCGCAAGAGTCTTCTCCAACACCACAGCTCAAAATCATCAACTCTTTGGCATTCAGCCTTCTTTATGCTCCAAGTCTTACATGACTACTGGAAAAAACATAACTTTGATTATACGAACCTTTGTTGGCAAGGTATGCCTCTTAGTACTCTCATATATAACAGTAGAATTCATGAAAAATTACAAATAATTCCAAGTCAGGACCATGTGCTTTGTTTTTTGGATTTTTTTGAGGGATCATTTCTGCTGCCTGTTTTTTTTTTTTTTTCCTTATTGAGGTATAGTGGATTTATAGTGTTGTGTTTATTTCTTTTACACAGCAAAGTGATCAATTACACATATATATACATAATTTTTAATATTCTTTTCTATTATGGTTTATCACAGGATAGTGAATATTGTTCTCTGTGCTCTACAGTATGATTTTCTTGTTCATCCATTCTGTATATAACAGCCTGTAACTGCTAACCCAGTCTCCCACTCCATCCTTCCCCTAAACTCTTTCTCCTGAGCAACCACAGGTCTGTTTCTAGGTCTGAGTCTGCTTATGTTTCAGAGATAAGTTCATTTGTGTCATATTTTAGATTCTGCATATAAGTGATATCATATGGGATTTGTCTTTCTCTTTCTGATTTACTTAGTATAATAATCTTAGTTGCATCCGTATTGCTGAAGATGGCATTTCTTTGGAAGGAATGATGCTGAAGCTGAAACTCCAGTACTTTGGCCACCTCATGTGAAGAGTTGACTCATTGGAAAAGACTCTGATGCTGGGAGGGATTGAGGGCAG
>NW_011494879.1:9542471-9548959 GCF_000754665.1 Bison bison bison
GAGGATGAGGTGGCTGGATGGCATCACTGACTCGATGGACATGAGTCTGAGTGAACTCCAGGAGCTGGTGATGGACAGGGAGGCCTGGCGTGCTGCGATTCATGTGGTCGCAAAGAGTCAGACACGACTGAGCGACTTATCTGATCTGATCTGATGGCTAAGTAATATTCTATTGTGTATATATATATATCACATCTTCCTGATGCATTCATATGTCAGTGGAGCATTTAAGTCATTTCCATGTCTTGGCTATTGTGAATAGTACTGCTATGAATATAGGAATACATGTATCTTTTGAATTACAGTTTTGTCTGGATCTATGCCTAGGAGTGGGATTACTGGATCATATGGTAATTCTATTTTTAGTTTCCTGAGGAACCTCCATACTGTACATAGTGGCTGTACCAACTTACATTTCCAACAACAGTGTAGGAGGGTTCCCTTCTCTCCACATCCTCTCTAGCATGTGTTATTTGCAGGCATTTTGATGATGGCCATTCTGACTGATGTGAGGCGATACCTCATTGTTGTTTTGATTTGCATTTCTCTAATAATTAGGACCATTGTGCATCTTCTCATATGCCTACTGGCCATTTGTATTTCTCCTTGGAAAAATGTCTGTTTAGGTCTTCTGCCCATTTTGTATTGGGCTATTTATGTTTTGTTGTTGAGTTGAAGTCTATTACCATTTAAGTTGAGGTCTATTGCCATCTATTGTCTGTTGTCTTTCAGGAAGCCAGGTGAGGAACTAGGTGAGGAGAAAGGGTATGTGGAACAGATAATGAAAAAATAAATTACAGGCATCACCTAAAACTTCATGGCCAGTTACAATGAACAGAACTGTAGTGACTTTGCATGTTTTATTTCTTGCTTGTTGTGTAAGTGTGTGTAGTATACAGTTGTATATACAACTCCCCTACATGTAAACATATTACATGTAAATATTAATCACTTTCCTCTCTCTTCCTTTCCTCCTAGTGTGTTTATTAAGAGTTTGGTGGTGGTTTACAGTTTAGTTTTTAGATTATAGTATGTTCAAGTGGGATTTGAGTTTGAGGAGTAAATATCATTGCCCAGAGGCAGATATTCTGAATGTTATTTAAATTGGAAATCAATGATGGTTGGTATTTTTGTCTCCTCTTTATGGGGAGAGGGTGAGAGTGTATTTGTTTCTTTGAAGGGTAGTTTTATAGGAAAAGATATAAAATTGTGAGAGCTATGACATGGAAATTGAAATATGTGTATAAAGGTATGTGTGGAAATTGAGTAGACTCTCAGCTCTGCCTCCCATATTCATATACTGTAGGAAGAATCTTTAGATATAGATCCCATCATTTCTATGCAAATCACCTTCAACTGATGACTTTCCATTGTTTTTATTAAATCTAAATTCCTGATCAAAGAATTACATGATCTGATCCCCACTACTCTGCTCTGTACCTACGTTCGCAAAGTTCCTGGTTTACCTGGGTGGATACTGATTAAGTGCAAATCCCACATCCCTTGGGTCTTTGGAAGTATCTTCCTAGGGAAGTTGTAGGATACTGCATCCTTCTATCCTCAACCAGCCCTTGAGAAGAGTGTTACCCAGTGGCCCTCGAGGACACATTGAGGATCTCTTGTGTTTGTGCAGCCTCATCTGTATGTTCTGACCTCTCATCTACCCTAAACATGACTGCTCAGTGAGAAAGAAAACACACTGAAGGACTTGAGTTGGGAGGATCCTGTCACCCACTTTTCCCAGAGCATCATCTAACTGTTCCTACTTCTTCCTGAGAGAATAAACTCTCACCAGCAAACATTTTTCTCTAGAAATCATAGGTCACACACCCAGATTCACTCTCTTATAAACAGACTCCCATAAGAAATTGCACCATAAAACACCACCACTACAAAAAAAAAAACCTTTACTGAATAGGTTTTAAATAAGCAGCAGTTTGGCTGAGGCCCAGATCTCCTCTTGTGGCTTCTTACTTGCTCTCTGCTCCCAAAAGGTGCTCTCTGAAACTACTATACTATTATACTACTACTATACTACTACTCGGAGAAGGCAATGGCACCCCACTCCAGTACTCTTGCCTGGAAAATCCCATGGACAGAGGAGCCTGGAAGGGTGCAGTCCATGGGGTCGCTGAGGGTCAGACACGACTGAGCGACTTCACTTTCACTTTTCACTTTCATGCATTGGAGAAGGAAATGGCAACCCACTCCAGTGTTCTTGCCTGGAGAATCCCAGGGACGGTGAAGCCTGGTGGGCTGCCGTCTATGGGGTCACACAGAGTCGAACATGAATGAAGTGACTTAGCAATACTACTACTAACTACTATACTACTATACTAACTACTAAACTACTATACTGACATGGACATTGTCATATTTCGGTCATGAGGCCACCACCCGTGACTGAGGGGACGCTCCCCAAGTCCCCAGGTTGTTATCCAATCCAAAACCATAAGCCCTTTTATGAATAATTGAGAATCCACATCAATGGTCATTCATTTAAAAACACATAAGTTGTAAATAATTTATTGTTTTTGTGTGTCTTCAGTCGCTCAGTCATGTCCAGTTGTTTGTGACCCCATAGACTGTAACCTGCCAGGCTCCTCTGTCCATGGGATTTTCTAGGAAAGAATACTGGAGTGGGTGCCATTTCCTTCTCCAGGGCATCTCCTTGACCCAGGAATTGAACCCGAACCGGTGTCTCCTACGTTGTCAGGCAGATTCTTTATCACTGTGCCACCTGGGAAGCCCTTAAATAATCTATTAAGCAGCTAAAATGTCATTTCCATATCAAAATTATTATCCGAGTTTTATGAGGACTCTAAATTCAGTATTCTACCAATAAATCTGGCCCCTACGCCTGGTAAATTTGGAGAGTTCTTATAGCATAAGAATACTTGCCAATAATCAAAGTTCCTATGTGTTGTGTTATGTACAAAGCATCAGACTGTTCTGAGTTAGTTGTGCTTTTCAATTACTGTTATTCTTGCTTTTAAATTAAAAACTGTTGTTAATTGACCTCTGCTGCTGTCAGTATTGCAGGTGCTTTGATTAACTCTCTGAGGTGTGGAGGTACACATTTAAAACAATAATGTGGTTTTCCATTTGTCTAATGACTAGATTGTAAAACACTATTTTCACAGTGATTCATTCAATCACAAAAAAAGATTTCCCTGAGCAAATGTTTTGGGTCAGTCCTGTTCTGAGTGGGAACACAGCCTTGAGGAAAGTGGGCCAGGGTCACGGTCCTCATGGCTCGTACATGACTCATCCGTACCCTACTGTTAAGTCATGTGTATAACAATCTCTCTTCTAAGGTTTGCTTTTATTTTGACTTCATTTTGATACCCGAGTTTGTTGTCAGATGCAAGTTTGTGTGCCTGATGCAGAGTGAGGCCAAAAGATGGAAACATTGGAATTGGGAGCAGAGAAAGTTTTATTGCTGTGCTGAGCAAGGAGAACAGGTGACTCATGCTCCCCAAAACCCCAAACTCCTGAAGGATTTCAGCAAAGCTTTTTTAAAGGCCAGGTGAGGGAGTAGCATTCTGGGGATGTTATTTACTTGTGAACAGTTCCTTCATTGGTTGACGATGAATAGTCTTTAGGTGCCAGAAGGTCTGGGGGCTCCTTGCTTTTTGCCATCAAGTAGTTCATTTCTGCCATTCGGTGGTGGTTTTCTGATGATCTTCCCAACCCAGGGATTGAACCCAGGTCTCACGCATTGCAGATGGATTCTTTACCATCTGAGCCATCAGGGAAGCCCATGAATACTGGAGTGGGTAGACTATCCCTTTTCCAGGGGATCGTCCCATATGCAGGAATTGAACCTGGGTCTCCTGCATTGCAGGCAGATTCTTTACCAGCTGAGCTACCCGGGAAGCTATGATTTTAGCATCTGAAAACTCAGGAAATAAGTGTCAGATCCTATTGTCTAGGTATTGGGTTGGCCAAAACAGTTCACTCAGAGTTTCCCAAAATTTCTTAGGAAAAGCCCAAAGGAACTTTTTGGCCAACTCAATACTTCAGAAAGGAGCTGAAGCATAGGATTTGAGGGAGGACTCTTTCCTGGGAAGGCCCCACAGGGTCCTGGTCAGTTTCAGGTTCCTGTTTTTTATTTTTGGCTGTACTGAGTCTTCATTGCTGTGCACGCTTCTCTCTAGTTGCCTTGAGCAGGGCCAGTCTCTAGTTGTGGTGCACGGGCTTCTCATTGTGGTGGCTGCTCTTGTTGTGGAGCACAGGCTCTAGGACGTTCAAGCTTCAGTAGTTGTGGCTCCTGAGAGCTAGAGCACAGGCTCAGCAGTTGTGGCACACAGGCTTAGTTGCCATATGGCATGTGGGATCTTCCTGGACCAGGGATCAAGTCTGTGTCTCCTGCATTGGCAGGCAGACACTTTATCAGTGAGCCAACAGGGAAGCCTTCGGGTTCTTTTTCAACTGAATAAAAGATGGTGTGTTGTCCAGGGAATTTTTCTCATCAAAGTGAAATACAATCAAAACAAATTGACTCTTCGGCACTAAATGATGTCCAAGTTCCTATGTGTTCCATCCTCAGGGATGTAGCTCATGACACTCTGTTTGGGACAAGATACTAGTACTAAAACATAATTCTTCAAATGATCTGAAACTAAAATCCACAAAATCCCACTTTACTGCCTGCCTGCATCTACTGCTTTGCATTTTGCATCCAAAGTTTCTTTTGTAAATGTGATTCAACAGAGCCATCAAGAAGCTCTGTGTCAGTAACTGAACTCCTCAGATCCCCACCTAACCCCCCACCCCTCTTAAGCCTGCTCCATCTCCCTCTTTCCAGGACCAAGCTGGGCTTTGTTTCCTGCTGGGTAGTTTAGCTAAAGCCCTCCTGCCGGTTTTCTGGGCAGTGAATACAATTCCAATATAGGCAAGCCAGCTCAGTAAAAATTGCTCCTGGCTCAGCAAATGTGAGTTGCATAGCACAGGAACAGGCTTTATAATCATTCCATTCATTGGTCTGAACTGAACCTCTGATGGGAAATTGTAATGAGGCTGTCAGAGTCACTGCTACTCTCCAAATAACAGATACATCTTACAAATGAGGGGTAGAGAGGTGTTTCCGAAACTGCCCCATTATTTTGTGTATGTGTGTTTTAATTCACAGAATCTATTTGTATTGATTTAAGTGTCCTCCAAGAGAAGGAGTGCGTGCTTTTAGGCTGGTCATACCTGATTTCTGTTAGGATTCACCTCCTCTTGGCTGTTTGATAGGATGCATTTTTACTCTATTTTCTTTGTCACATGTAAAATGTGAAAATGTACATCTATGATGTAGATTTTGAAAGTAGATATAACCTAAGTAAAATTTCTAGCACTGAACTGGAGCTTAGTAGGTACTCAAAGGGCTTCTCCAGTGACAGTAGTAAAGACTCCAGCTGCCAATGCAAGAGATGCAAGAGATGTGGGTTTGATCATTGGGTCAGGAAGATACCCCTGGAGGAGGGCATGCAACCCATTCCAGTATTCTTGCTTAGAAGATTCCAGGGACAGAGGAGCCTAGGGGGTAAAGTCCATGGGGTTGCACAGAGCTGGACACCTTGAGCACAGTGCGCAGCACAGGTACTCAAAACACATATTAACTATTCAGGAAGCTCTATGGGTCTGCCCCTTCATTTCTGAATTTGAAGAAGTTTTGAAACAGTCCCAATTATTATGGAGCAGCATTCTAAAATGTCTCTCAATGTGTGTGCATTTATGACAGATTGAGCAGTGCAAAATGGAAAGATCCTCACAGATTCACCAATCTCATAGTTTAATTGGTTTCATGTATAAAATATTTTCTTTAAATAAAAGCTCATCTGGGTATCCCTGACATGAATAGCTGAAAAATGAACTTGGCTAGTTGAAACAGGAGAAGCAGCCTGGAATTTCCTCTCACCCCAGATTTGAGCCAAAAGGACTTCACTGAACTTGTTTGGCTTCAGTACAGTTCAGTTCAGTTCAGTCGCTCAGTCATGTCCAGCTCTTTGCAATGCCATGAGTCGCAGCACTCCAGGCCTCCCTACCCATCATCATCTCCCAGAGTTCACTCAAACTCACGTCCATTGAGTCGGTGATGCCATCCAGCCATCTCAACCTCTGTCATCCCCTTCTCCTCCTGCCCCCAATCCCTCCCAGCATCAGAGTCTTTTCCAATGAGTCGACTCTTCTCATGAGGTGGCCAAAGTACTGGAGTTTCAGCTTTAGCATCATTCCTTCCAAAGAACACCCAGGGCTGATCTCCTTTAGAATGGACTGGTTGGATCTCCTTGCAGTCCAAGGGACTCTCAAGAGTCTTCTCCAACACCACAGTTCAAAAGCATTAATTCTTCAGCGCACAGCTTTCTTCACAGTCCAACTCTCACATCCATACATGACCACTGGAAAAACCATAGCCTTGACTAGACGGACCTTTGTTGGCAAAGTAATGTCTCTGCTTTTCAATATGCTATCTAGGTTGGTCATAACTTTCCTTCCAA
>NW_011494879.1:9549059-9566770 GCF_000754665.1 Bison bison bison
AAACCATAGCCTTGACTAGACGGACCTTTGTTGGCAAAGTAATGTCTCTGCTTTTCAATATGCTATCTAGGTTGGTCATAACTTTCCTTCCAAGGAGTAAGCGTCTTTTAATTTCATGGCTGCAGTCACCATCTGCAGTGATTTTGGAGCCCAAAAAATTAAGTCTGACACTGTTTCCACTGTTTCCCCGTCTATTTCCCATGAAGTGATTGGTGAAGCCTAATTTTGAAAGCTGCTGACCACATTTTCTATTGTAGACAAAAGACTTTCCCAAGATCACAGAAATACCAACTAGGATTAGAATCAAGGTGAACAACTCTGGGGCCAAAGTTTTTATGTTCCACTTATCTATTTCATTCAGTCAAACATTTGCTGAGGATAGACCACTGTACCAGGCCCTGTGCCCAGTTTAACAGTAGTTAGAGTTAATGAAATCTCAGGTCTGTTCTTGAGCCCATGAACTAAAAGGAAGTAGCTGACCACACCCTCAAGTAAGTTCAAGGTGGAATACAAGACATTCTGATAGAGGGAGCACAAAATACCACGGAGAAGTGAAAAGGGGAATAATTTGTGTTTGTTGAAACATGAAGTTGTGGAGGCCAAGGGTAATTGCTTATAAAGAGAGGCTTTCAGGAATGGACTAATCACCAGGCAGAGAAATACAGAGAGAATGTGCCAAGAGTAAGACACAAGAGGCACAAAGGCATAGAATCAGGAAAGTATCTTATAGGAAGGAATAATGAATATTTCTAGTTTGCTGGACCATAATTACACAAGGGGAAGTGATTAGGCCTAGGACTTTAAACATCATTCAATGTTATGTAGGGTCTTGAATGCCCAGCCAAGAGTCTTGGACTTAATCCTGTAGGCTGTGAAGAGCCATGGAGAGATGATGAGAACTTGAAGGAAATATTTGAAGGTGTGTTTTAGCAAGATTGTTCTGATGCTAACTTGGAGCAAAATCTGCATTTAACAACCTAAAAATAACTTTGATGAGGCTGTTAACTTATTTTAATTCATCTATCCTAAGGAGTTAAGTTCTCAGCAATCAGTATTTCCTGTTCTTCCAATTAATCACTAAGTATGTATTTTTTTAAAAGTCTGGAGAGAAGAGAATACACTACTAATTATTGAGTACTAACTACCCAATAAATTTTATTCATTCTTCATATCTGTGATCTCTCAATATGGGACATTTAACCCTAGTGTTCAGATAAGGAAACCAGTAATGAAATTCCTTGTCGAAGTCACACAGTTAGTAAGGGGTAAAGGTAAGAGCCTGACTCCAGTGTGTATAGACTCCAAAATGTGTGTTTCTGCTCTCTCGGAGTTTCTTGAACAGATTTAAGCACTTAGAATTACAGCTTCTCAAGTAGTGCTGGAGCTAAGAATGATCTAGAGGCAGGGTACAGATTTTCTCTTCATAAGGAAAGTGTTTCTTTAATAGACTTCCCAACAGTGTTAGCCACTGACGATTCACTCCCTTCAGATCCTATTGTGAGGTTACATTAAGACCTGGGAACTTATGCAAGGTCCTGAGGATAACAGGCAAAATATATGGAACCAAAATCAGGGGAGTCTTGGGGGATAAAACAAAAGAACCTTCTGGGAAATGGCATGCCTGGAGACTAGCACATGAACGCTTTGAAAAAACATTTGATGTTACTTGAATCTGGGCCAGAGGGTCTTCTGAGTGTGTCTATTTAGGGAAGAGTTCGTGCATCTGCTGGTTGGAAGTTTACTTGGACTTACGCCTAGGAAAAGAAAAACATACAAGCTCATGATCTAGTATCACTTCTTCTTCATCTTAATCTTCTCTGTTGTAAACAAAGTTTCATCTATGTAGATGACTTAAACATTGAAATAGGAAACTCTTCACCTCATAAAGAATACTCACACTGTATTAGCATGAGACAGTTGTGAGACCAGGAACTATTGATTTTGATTTTCTGAGTTTAAATATTGTCTCTCAGGTTTACTTTGTAGATGATTTGAGGTTTATTTATAAACTTCTCTAGTCCTCAGTTTTCTCATCTGTAAAATGGAATGCTAAAATCGTTTACCTCATAGAGCAGAATAAGTTAATATATAGAAAAGGACTTAAAACAATGGGTGGTGCATTGCATGTGCTATATAATTAAAAAATTCCCTATTGTTTAAATATTATTATTGCCACTAATGATGTTATGATGTAGTCACCTTCCTAGAACATGACTGTATAAAACAGATATTAAATGATACTTTTTGAGTGAATAGATGGATTAATGAAAATTCTACCAAAGTGATTTCTACCAGAAATTTAATTAATTTCTATCAAGATAATATCAAACCATAAAGATCTCAAGATTCACTGTTCACTGAGACAAAGCTAAGCATTCAGAGTATTAGGATTCTTGTTACTCACGAGACAAGGTGATTAGAATACATATTCTTTAGACCGTGTATAGAGCACTTAAATCAAAAGTGGTGTTTGGGGTAAGCACCATAAATAATGTTGCACTCTCTACAACACCTGAAGGTTTCCTATGATGACCAAAATAAATTATATGTACATACAAATTAAAATCTCTATATACAATTATGCATAAAATATATATAACTGATTTAGCACTATGAATTAACAACAAAATTATTTTTGTGGTCCAAAATTTTATTTTTTAAATTTTTATTGGAATATAGTTGATTTGCAGTGTTGTGTTAGTTTCAGGTGTACAGAAAAGTGAATCAGTTACACACACACACACACACACACGCACACTCTGTTTTAGGTGCTTTTCCCATTTAGGCCACTATGTAGTATTGAGGAGAGTTCCCTGTGCTCTACAGTAGGTCCTTATTAGTTGCCTATTTTATATATAGTAGTGTGTATATGTCAATCCCAATCTCCCAAATTATCCCTCCCCAACCCCTGCCGTTTTCCCCCAGTGACCACAAGATGTGATCTATCCTGGAGAATATTCCATGTGTACTTGAGAAGTAAGTGTATTCTGTTGCTTCTGGATGGAATGTCCTATAACTGTGAATTAAGCCTATCTGGTCTAATGTGTCTGGAGAAGGCAATGGCACCCCACTCCAGTACTCTTGCCTGGAAAATCCCATGGACAGAGGAGCCTGATGGGCTGCAGTCCATGGGGTCGCTAAGAGTCAGACACAACTGAGTGACTTCACTTTCACTTTTCACTTTCATACACTGGAGAAGGAAATGGCAACCCACTCCAGTGTTCTTGCCTGGAGAATCCCAGGGACGGGGGAGCCTGGTAGGCTCTCGTCTATGGGGTCGCACTGAGTCGGACACGACTGAAGTGGCTTAGCAGCAGCAGCAGCACGTCTAATGTGTCATTTAAGACTCTGTTTCCTTATAGATTTTCTGTCTGATCTGTCCATTGGTATAAGTAGGGGTGTAAAGCCCACCACTATTATTGTATTACTGTTGATCTCCCCTTTTATGGCTGTTAGCATTTGTCTTATATATTGAGGTGCTCCTATGTTGGATGCATATATATTTACAACTGTTTTATCTTCTTCTGGATTGATCCCTCAATTGTTATGTAGTGTCCTTCTCTGTCTCTTGTAACAGTCTTTAAAGTCTATTTGTTCTGATATGAATATTGCTATTCCAGCTTTCTTTTGGTTTCCATTTCCATGGAAACCCTTTTTCGCCCCCTCACTTTCAGTCTGCACGTGTCCCTAGATTTAAAGTGGGACTCTCATAGACAGCATAAAAACGGCCTTGTTTTGTATCCATTCGGCAAGTCTGTCTTTTTGGATAGAGCATTTAATCCATTTATATTTAAGGTAATTATCAACATGTACGTTCCTATTGTTTTGGATTTGTTTCTGTAGGTCTAATTTCTTCCCTTCCTCTTTTGTTCTCTTGCGATTTGATAACTATCTTTGGTGTTGTGTTTAACAAAATTTTTAAAATCTTTCCTCTTTTGATTCTTGGATCCAGTTATTCCACT
This sequence comes from Bison bison bison, assembly GCF_000754665.1. NCBI lineage: Eukaryota > Metazoa > Chordata > Mammalia > Artiodactyla > Bovidae > Bison > Bison bison. The sequence goes on from NW_011494879.1 coordinate 9,553,022, forward strand.
GATGAGAAAAATACTTAGTCACAAAGCAGAAAGTTTTATACACAAAGATGTTCACCATATTATTTATAATAGCAAACAAACTCAATTAGCTAAATATCTAAATATAGCAAAATCAACAAATTGGCAAACACTCCATGAAAGGCATATTAGCCAGACTTTTAAAATTTCATATGCTAAGAATGCTGTTCACTTTACCCAAAGTTCTCTTAGAAAAAGATATCTGTATCACTATTTGTGTGTTTGGCGGTGGGGGCAGGGGATTAAAAAAAGAACCATCTAGAACATGTTTTCCTTAACCTAGAACCTATTAATAGATCTAGACATTCAATGAGCCTTCTGAATTTTACGCAAAATTCTCTTTTTACAGGTAGTGTATAAGCTATATAGTAAATTTTATGTCCATGTTTATGACCGCTTCAACAAATTAAGCACCAGTGTTTGGGATCACCTCTAAGTTCAGATTGATGTATTGTGAGTAAATTAGTTATAGACTCATGTATGAAGAGAAGACAAAATAATCTGATATCAAACCTACAGGGCATGTCACTCAGACTCATATAGGGATGAGCAACCTATTCCCTGAGGGACAAACCTGGCCATGTTTGTTTTTGTGTGACCCATAGGTAGAACTTTTAAAAGTATTTTTAAAGAGTTTGGGCAGGGGTTGGGTGATAGGGATAAGGAAGAAAGAGATATGAGACAAAGATCATATGTAGACTGCAAAACTTAAAAATATATTCTTTTACAGAAAAAGTTTGCCAACCTCTGTATTTAGAACACTGCTAAATTGCAGATAAATTTCAATAGAAAAATCTCAAGCCTGTCCTTCAGTTTTCCACAGAAAATTAAACTTAATTTGTTTCAAAATCCATCGAACTAGTTGAGTGACTGGCAAATGGTATTAAAGATTACTGAATTGAATTGTCTGAAGTTGAATTTTCCCAACATTAAGTTCATTGAATCTTAGATTGAAAAACAAAAGGGAGATAATAATGAATATTCATTCTTTGGGCTTCCCAGGTGGCACTAGTGGTATAAAGAATCCACCTGCCAATGCTGGAGACACAAGAGTCACAGGTTCAATCCCTGGGTCAGGAAGATACCCTGGAGTAAGAAATGGCAACCCATTCCAGTATTCTTGCCTGAAAAACCCCATGGACAGGGAAGCCTGGTGGGCTACATTCATGGGTGTGCAAACAGTTGGACATGATTGAGCAACTGAGCACACACACATTCATTCTTTACACAAATAGGAATCTGTGTACAACCAAACTAAGTCTTTGATATAGACCTACTAGAACCTTTATTAGGTAAGAATGTTCAAGGCTAATTCAGTTCAGTTCAGTTCAGTTGCTCAGTCATGTCTGACTCTTTGCAACCCCCATGGACTGCAGCACTCCAGGCTTGCCTATCCATCACCAACTCCCAGAGATTGTTCAGACTCAAATCCATTGAGTCGGTGATGCTATCCCATCATCTCATCCTCTGTCATCCCCTTCTCCTCCTGGTTATTATATACAACTAAAAAAAAAAGTTTATTTATATTTAAATATTGCATAATGCAGACTAATTTAGGACTAAGCAAGGAATTTGAATCTAATAAAATATCTGGAAATACTTCAGTGTTCTAGTTCCACAGATTGCTGTTGGTGTTTCTTTGCACTCCTGGTTTTGGGGTCAAGGATTAGCTTGGCTCAAATACCTTATCTGATAGGTCTTCACTGATGCACTCAAATTAATGAGGCTCTCCTGTATTTGGATAATGAAAGACCTTTGCAAAGCCTATAAGTTCTGCTCCACTTGTCAGATGAGACCAGAAGATTCCTAACAATTTCAAGAGGAAAAACAACATCATTTGGTGGTACAGTTTGGAGTGTATTTTAGGAGAAGGCAGTCTAGCAGGACACCATGGAAACTTTTGAGGCTGCCACAACCCAAGGGCTTTTCTGGGGTCTTGTCAATTTATGGGTGAGCCAGTGTGAACTACTGGAAAGAAGATTAGAAAACTCAGACTCATTTCTCTATTTATATGAACTCGAGCAAACCACAATACTTCATTGGGCCTCAGTTTCCTTAAACATAAATTGAGAGGGGTGTTAGGTGGGGCTCAGTGACTTAACATGATCTCTACTCCTGGGTTCATTCTTGCATGATAAGGCCCTATTCTGAGACCATCATTGGATCTCCTAGTAATTGGGGCCCCAGATCCTGTTTTTCTCCGGCTCCATACCAGGTCTGAGCTGTACCTATGTGTCATTAAGAATCAAGGATGCCATCTATACATCAGTGCTGTGATATTTCTTTAGCAGGCTGGCCTCCCTCACACCAACCTTAGAGAATGTTACATAATATGGCCATACTCTATTGTCTCTGTCTGCTCTGAAGTGAAGTCGCTCAGTCATGCCCGACTCTGAGACCCCATGGATAGTAGCCTGCACCAAGCTCCTCCGTCCATGGGATTTTCAAGGCAAGAAGTACTGGAGTGGGTTGCCATTTCCTTCTCCAGGGAACCTTCCTAACCCAGGGATCGAACCCAGGTCTCTAACATTGTAGACAGACACTTTACTATCTGAGCCACCAGGGAAGTCCAGGAAGTCTGTCTGCTCTACTCCACTCCATTCTCAGGATGATGAGGATGCCACAGCCATTCTCTATTCAGACTTTACTTGAATTCTTCTACAGATGTTAGATCATCAGTTGACGAATTAGCGATCATTCACGTATCTAATCTAAGTCTTGAAATTCCAAATAATCAGAACAGTTTAATCAACATTCATTTTTGTTTCAGTGGTTACATACCAGGCTTCTGAAGACTTGAGGTCCTTTCTCACACTTACCTCAGGAATAACAGAACCCATATCAACTTTTTTTCTTAATTTTTTAAATTTATGTACAGTTGACTTACAGTGCTGTGTTAATTTCTGTTATACAACAAAGTGATTCAGTTCTATATATATACATACATACATACATATATATATGTACATTCTTTTTTAATATACTCTTTTCCATTATGGTTTATCATAGGATATTAAATTTAGTCCTCTGTGCTATACACTTGGACCTTTTTGTTTATCCATTCTGTAAGTTGTAAGTTACATAATAACTTACATCTGCTAACCCCAACCTCCCTCCCCCAGTGCCCTCCCCAGTAGCAACCACAAGTCTACTCTCTATGTCTGTGAGTCTATTTCCGTTTCATCTAAAGGTTCATCTATGTCATACATTAGATTCCACATAAAAATTATACCATATGATATTGTCTTTCTGACGTAGTATGATAATCTGTAGTTGCATCCATGTTGCTGCAAATGGCATTATTTCATTCATTTTCATGGTTGTGTAGTATTTCATTATATATATATATACACACACCACATCTTCCTTATCCGTTCATCTGTTGACAAACATTTAGGTTACTTCTTTGTCTTAACTATTGTGAATAGTGCTGCTATGAACATAGGAGTGCATGTATCTTTTTGAATTATAGTTTTACCCAGGAGTGGGATCAATGGATCATACGGCAATTCTGTTGCTAGTTTTCTGAGAAACCTCTATACTAATTTCCATAGTGGCTGCACCAACTTACATTTCCACCAACAGTGTAGGAGTTTCCTTTTCCTCTACACTCTCTCCAGCATTTATCTGTAAACTTTTTGGTGATGGCCATTCTGACCAGTATGATGTGGTACCTCATTGCAGTTATGATTTGCATTTCTGTAATAATTATGTCGAACATTTTTCCATGTACCTATTGGCCATCTTTAATTTTGATTAGGTCCCATTTGTTTATTTTTGTTTTTATTCCTTTTGCCTTGGGAGACTGACCTAAGAAAACATTGGTACAATATATGTTAGAATATTTTGCCTATGATATCTTCTAGGAGTTTTATGGTGTCAAGTCTTGTGTTTAAGTCTTTAAACCATTTTGAGTTTATTTTTATGTACAGGGAAAGGGAGTGTTCTAACTTCATTAATTAACATGTAGTTGTCCAGCTTTCCTGACACCACTTGTTGAACTCATTCTTTCTCCCACTGTGTATTCTTGCCTCCTATGTTGATGATTAACCATAGGTATGTGAATTTATTTCTGGGCTCTCTATTCTGTTCAACTGATCCATAAATCTGTTTTTGTACAATACTATGCCATTTTGATAGTATCTATAATAGCTCTGTAGTATTGTCTGAAGTCTGAGAGGGTTATGCCTCCTGCTTTGCTCTTTTTCTTCAGGATTGCTCTGACAATTTTGGGTCTTGTGTGGTTTCATATACATTTTAGGGTTATTTCAAGTTCTGTGAAAAATGTCATGGGTAATTTGATAGGAATCACATTATATCTGTAGGGTGCTTTGGGTGGTGTGGCCATTTTAACAGTATTAATTCTTCCAATCCAAGAGTGTGAAAACACGTATCAATTTACTGCCCCAGCTGACCAGACACACTGCACCAGATGGAATTTTCTCACCTTACACTGAATTAACATTATATTAAAGTAACTTTATGCCAAAATATTGTTTCAAACCTTGGGATTAGTTACTCTACCCCATGACTGTCATTTTAGGTTATTCCACATATTGTTGGTTCTTAAATACTCTCTTCATATTTTTCTGTACTTCCCCAATGCCCCTTCTTGGGTTCTCTATGCTGTTTCATTCAAGTCTGCATTTTTCTGGTGAACAAACTTGCCTGTATATGTGCATCTCCTCTGATCTAACCACAGCTTGGCTAGGCCCTAAGAATTTTCCTTCCCCTGTATCTCGAACAAAGGACTATGGCGTCAGCATCCTTTCCTAACCCAACGTTCCTCCAGATCTGTTTTCTTTATCCTTATGTAAGGTCATGTCACAATTGGAAATCTTACATTTACCTCCACACAGATCACATGAAATAATAACTGAAGTTTGTTGCTTTCAACTAGAGTGTCACACTGGTAATCACTGTTCTACCAGGAGCCCAGATAAACAGTTTAATATCCCTTTGTTAACACAAATATAGGAATAAGAATCATTCCAAGAATAACGAAGTTTACTTAGCAAAACTTTAAAAACTAAAGAAATTCTTAGAGGAGCAACTTAACACAATTAAAGTTAAGTTAAACTTAACTTTAAACACAGTTAAAGTTCTTAATGGTGAAAATTTGGAAACCAGAAACTTTCATTTCAGCATATTTACCTCTTCCAAGACCACCTAGGCAGAATGCTTGAACATTAGACGGGCTGCCAGGAAGTTTGGGTGGGAGCCAAGCAGGCAGCCAAGCTGAGATTCTAGGCCAGGAAAGATATCAATCAGGTCAAACCTGCCGGGCTGGTTTATGACTTCTGGAAACCTCCAAGGTTGATACACACTGGCACTCAGATATAACCATACCACTTTTCCTTGCCTGGAAATTTGAGAGTTGGTCAAACTGTAACACTTATTTAGAGTAACTCATTTTACAGGTGAAGAACTTGATTCATAAGGGGAGAAATGGCTTGTTCAGTATCACATTCAGTATATGGTAGAGAGAAACTAAAACTCAAGTCACTTGCTGTCTCATTTGTTTTTGTGAAGCAACATGATGAATTGAAACAAATTTTTAAAATACCACCAAGGGAGAAACAAAAATTAATTACCTAATAATTAAAGAACGATAGCTCTATATTTTTATATGAGTGAGTGAAGTCACTCAGTCGTGTCCGACTCTTTGTGACCCCATAGACTGTAGCCCACCAGGCTCCTCCGTCCATGGGATTTTCCAGGCAAGAGTACTGGAGTGGGTTGCCACTTCCTTCTCCAGAGGATCTTCCTGAACCAGGGATCGAACCTGGGTCTCCCACATTGCAGGCAGACGCTTTACCGTCTGAGCCACCAGGGAAGCCCTAATAGTTTGTCATAAAATACATATTGATACATAAAATATACAAATTGTAAATTTGCTAAAAATAACAGATTCATTGAAAAGATAATTCAATATAATAAAATACCTAGGACTGAGATTATCTGGTAAGAAATGTTGGTTTCCTGTTTGGGTTTATTTACTATATAAGACGAGCATCTACAAATACTAAGCCTTCACAACAGGGAATGATCCACATTAACCTAAATGTGTCGGATTGTTTAACCACTGTAAACAACTGAATCCACTGATTTTCTTATCTTGCGAAAATTTTTGAAATGCCTAGCTGTTTATTGTGCTATAGATGTAGTCACAGTTCTTAACCTATACTTCACTTAAGTATATCGAGAGGTTATATCAAAATCTAGAACTTAGGAAAGCATATTTTTTAAAAAAGCAATCACCTTAGTCTCAAACATCTCTCAGCTGGGTATGAGAGAGAGACACCAAATAGATCATTCCAGGATACAGCCATCATTCCTGGGAGGGTGTTGTTATATAGTATGCAGGATTTGAATAGCTGTGGTTGTGCATGTGAGAACGGGTGACATCAAGGTGGAAAAAAAAAGGAATTTAATTACAGCCTGCCTTTCAAAATTCCAAAAGGAAAATATAAAGAAACATATCTTACCCAGAGCACCCCAAAAGGCTTATAGGCATGTTAGATCATGAGATCACCATGGTGGAATTCAGTAAAGAGATGACTTCAGTTAATAAACAAAAGAAGAATCCTCTTCTTCCTACTGAGGGTATTTATTATGCTCCATGTTCTGATTCCCTTTCCCAGCCTTTTGGGAAGAGTGGAGGTGGGTGATTGGAACATGTTTGTGTGTCTGTGAGGAGGATGTGAGCTCTGTTATTGGAACTTGTGGTGTGGGGGTTGAATTGGGACATGCAGTCACTTTTTGCTCATGAGTTCCTAGCAGCCTGACAAAGTGGAAAGAACAAGAGATTTAGAGCCAAGAAAAGTTCTACTAAAATAGTAGTCTTTTGACTTGAAGCTCATTAAAATACTTGCCCAAGCTTCAGTTTCTTCATCTTTAAAGTAAGGAGAGCCATATCCATTATGCAGGATCTCCAAAGGATAAAAATGGGATCTTGTATGGAAGGCATTTAGCCTTTAGTAGGCCACATATTTGTTCTCATGCTCCTTTTTCTCCCTGTTGGGTCAATTAAATGACCTTCCCAGCTGGACATCCCTATCCTCTGTCCCTCCGTCACCCAGAGTGTCACATTTACCATCACCAGCGCTCCTCAGCCCATGCTTAAAGGAAAACACAACTTGCCAAGTGCAGCCTTTACCTGTAGAACTAGGTGTAGACTTTTGCAAGAACACTCAAGGCCTTGCCTAATCTGCCTTTCCTACCCCTTTCTCATTCCTCTCGTTAAAAAGCCTCAACTTCATCCAGACCTGCCTGGGTACATGTGGATAGGCATGTAGCAGCCTTGCCACTTAGAATGCCCCTGTTTTTCTTCCCTACCCCTTCAACCTCTGCTGATTTCCTTAAAGTTCAGCTTATACACTCACTGCCTTCTGGAACATTCCCAAGTAATTCTGACTCCTAGTGCTATGTCCTCCTTTGGAAATATGACAGGCATTGGCCATGACATTAATACAGCAGATTCTCTTTTATACTCAAATAATTCTCAGTTCTTTAATGTGTTAAGCCACTGTGATGGTTGTTTAGTTGCTAAGTTGTCTCCGACTCTTTTGAGACTCTATGGACTGTAGTCTACAAGGCTCCTCTGTCCATGGGATTTCCCAGGCAAGAATACTGAAGTGGATTGCCATTTCCTTCCCAGGGGATCTTCCTGGGCTCAGACGGTAAAGAATCTGCCTGCAATACAGGAGACTCAAGTTTGATCCCTGGGTCAGGAAGATCCCCTGGAGAAGGGAATGGCAACCCACTCTAGTATTTTTCCCTGGAGAATCCCATGGACAGAGGAGCCTGGTGGGTTACAGTCCCTGGGGTTGCAAAGTCAGACACGATTGAGCGACTAACACTAACCCAACCCAGGGGTCAAACTTGCATCTACTGCACTGCAAGCAGATTCTTTACCACTGAGCTGCTTGGAAATCCCCAAGCCTTCCTTAGGTGTTAAGTGCCACCTTCCTGTGGTAGGTACCTTAAATACCTCTAGGTTTTGCCACATGTGAGGCCTTTTCTCCCCAGTTAGCTAAGTTTCTCAAGGGCAGGGTAACAGTTATTTATGTTATCCACAGGATGTGTGGAAGTGGCATGGTCTAGAAAGAAGAAAAAAATACAATATTTTCTTTGTAACAGGAGGCACTTGGCTTTTGAGTACATTGAGTATATTTAATTACAACGATTAACATAATAAAAGCATGACTTCTCATCTCCAACGTCTTGGGGATATAATATATAGATTAATCGTAAAAGATTCAAATCTCTTATCTGCTGGTTCCTGAGTCACTATCTTCCCTTCCAGGTGAGTGTGCATAGAATGAGATGAAAAGAAAAACAAAAACAAAAAAACCCTGGTGGCAATCTAGTCAAGTTTCGACAAGCAGGTGTGCTCAGCACCCTTGTCAGTTTCCAGCACAGCATGAGGTCATGGGGAGCACTGGACTCAAAACACAATTGAAACAGAGTAGTTGGTGAATTTCTAGCCTGACAGCTCCCAAACCTATTCTTTCTTGGCCTCCCTTTGAAGTCCTGCAAAAAAATAAGGTTGATGAAGGAATCCTTTCATGCTCCCTAGGCATCAGGAAACCTACCATAACACCTCCCACATTCCGCGCCTTTTCAGAATCTGCCTAAGGAAAGCAGACACACACACATGCCCCCTAGAGTCCTCCATCATGGTGTGGGCCTTTCATTTCACAGTCCTCTGCAAAGTGTTATTTGTGAAGCTTAAAATATGTGAGCTTTCAGGGGGAGGAGACAAGTGCTCCGGAGAAAATAACACACCAGGATAAGCCACATCACATTGTTTCTTCTGGGACACACTTTGTTCTGGGAAAATGTCCTAATCACCTCTGAGTTTAGTGTTACTGTGTATATCACAGCACTGTGCCTGGGAAAATACAATGACATTTTGTGTGATGACATTGTAGTGAAATAATAGCTCTTTGTTACCATAAGCAGCAGATTGACGTCCAACATTTATTAGAAATAGTGAGCATTGAATATCTAATGTATCAAATAGCTCTGTGTACAGGATTGGTTTCATGGCAGGGGGGCAGATTTCATAACCTAAGGTGTGATACAAATTTTAGCACAATTCCAGTTGCTTTTTTATCCCAATATGAAAAATAGACATGTGGCTTGTTAGGAAAACAGTACAAAACAGTATACAAAGCACAGTCTTGGGTCACAAAGACCTAAATATGGGTAATAGCCCCATGATTTATGAGTTCTGCACCTTTGGGTGAGTCACTTAGCCTCTCTGTATTTTAGTTTCCTATTTTACAAATAGGCAAAAGGAGAAGAGGGAGGCAGAGGATGAGATGGTTGGATGGCATCACTAACTCAAGAGACGTGAATTTGAGCCAACTCCGGGAGATAGTGAAGGACAGGAAAGCCTGGCATGCTGCAGTCCATGGGAAAGAGTCAGACACAACTTAGCAACTGAACAGCAACAAATAATGTCTCTTTCATATATTTTTTCTCTTGTAATGGTGAAATCTAATAATATACAGCCCCTGAAATATGCTAAACAATTAATGGTCGTCATTGCTCGTCATTGTCATGTGAAATGATTAACACATGTGCAGCATCTTACAGAACTGCTTCCCTAACATCTCTTTCTCACCAGCATTAAATTTACCCTTACACACAGGGAGAGCAAGACCATGGCAGGCCCTTAACATTCTCATGACTGTTGAAGGCACTTTGACTTTCCCTGCAGACTGATGACAAAAATATAAAGAATGAGAAACATATAAGCTGTTAGGATTTATGTGCTACGAACATTCATGGTCTCAAGAAATCCATTTCCTTACTTTATAGGCAATTTTGTTTAATTACTGATACAATGCCCTATAATCAAAACTTGAAACTCCTGTCCATCAGAAATTCCAATGTTTTTTCCTTCAAACATTGTGTATTAATTTTATATTACTGCTGTAACAAATGACTGCTGACTAAGTGGTAACACAAATTTATTATCTTAAAGATCTTTCAATCAGAAATCTGACACAGGTCTCAGTGAACTAGAATATTTGCAGGGCTCCATTCCTTCTAGAAGTTCTAGGGTTACATCCATTTTCTTCCTTTTTAAATTTCTCTAAAAGCCACCCACATTCCTTGGCTCATGGCTCCATTCTTCTACCTTCAAAAGCAGCAACATTACTTCTCTGTGACCGTACTTCTGTTGTCATATTTCTTTCTCTAATCCCCTTCTGCCTCCCTCTTCCATGCTCAAGAACCCTTACGAATATGTTGGGCTCACATGGATGATCCACGATAACCACTCTGTTTTAAGTCAGCTAATTAGCAACTTAATTGTATCTGCTTCCTTAATTTCCCTTTGCCATGTAATCTTACATATTCATAAGTTCTAAGTATTAAGATGTGGTCATTTTTGGGGTAGCCATTATTCTACCTACTTAGTTTGGCATTAGATCTTTTTCCAAGAAAAGAAACGACCACAAAGAACCAAGTTTTGTCATCTACCTCATAAAACAGAGAGAAGGCAGTCTATACATTTAAGCATCAATTATGTGTCAGTCACTTTACATTTGTTAATTCAACCTCAGGACCGAACATTTATGTGGACTAGAAGGACCTGCCTACTTCTCTCTCCCTATTTCTCTAACACTAGTGTGGACCTTCATAGAACACATATAAATTCTGAGACCCCAAGAAAAAAAGAAAATGTTATGAAAGAACAGAAATCAGAGTTTGTGACTGAGAAGGTTGAAAAACATTTAATTTGATATATTATTTCTAATATTTATTGATCAACATATATTTCCTTGTTCTAAATACTTTTTTACTTTTACACATGATTTAATTTCTTAACAGAACTCTAATTGACAGTATTATCTGTGTGCCAGAGAAAAAAAAATTAATTTCCACAGTTAGGAACATTGTTTAAAGACACATACGGGTAGTTTGCAGAACTGAATTTGAACCCAGTTTGTGTGTGTGTTAGTCGTTTAGTCATGTCTGACTCTTTGCGATCCCATGGACTGTAGTCCCCCAGGTACCTCTGTCCATGGAATTTTCCAGGCGATAATGCTGGAGTGGGTTGCCAATTCCCTGCTCTAGGGGATCGTCATGACCCAGGGATTGAACCTGGGTCTCCTGCTTTATAGGCAGATTCTTTACCGTCTGAGCCGCCAAGGAAGGCCCTGAACCCAGCTGGCCTTGAAAATGCATTTGGAGAGAGAGCAAGGTGGCAGAGCAGGAAGACCCTGTGCTCACCTTCTCCCACAAACATGCCTGATAACATAGAGAATAACTTTCCCTGAGAACGACCTGAAGAGTAGCGGAACAGCTCTTCTACAACCAATGATATAAAATACACAAAGAGACTGGTAGGAGAAGAGTAATGACTTAATTCAGATCCAACCCCCCAGCAGGCAACCCACAAGCTCAAATTTCTCTAAAAAGCGAGGGATTCAGACCCCATACTGGGCATCCCAGTGCTGAGGTCCTGCACAAGGAAGAAGAGTGCCCTTGATTGACTTTGAAAATCAGTGAGGCTTACTGGAAGCCTTTAGGAAATTGAGACTGCTCTTAAAGGCACACACACAGACTTACTCTCTCGCAGTGCCAATGCAGAGGTAGCAGACTGAAAAGTGCCTGGTGCTCTGTCTGGCATACCTAGCTGCCCCAGCATTCCACTTGTCCCATATCAGGCTTCTGTTCCAGTTCCTCAGCCCAAGGCAGTGACTGCCATCATGCCCCAGGAGAAGCAGTGGTTCACACCAGGCTCCAGCTCTGGCCTCACCCACTGCCAAGGCAGCGGTCACCAGCAAGCCTTGGGAGAAACCCCAGCCTGACCTGGGTGCTATTTCTAACCCCTTCCACCTCTTCCTAGATCCAAATAACACCCTCCAAGGCAAGGACCCTGGAATACTCCAGGAAAAGCCTCAGCCTATGCTCTTTTTAGCTCCAACTCTTCCAGAAGAGCCACTGGGCATATGCAGACTGCATACATAAGGATACTACTTCAAGAGCAGAATAGGTAACTGCTTTGTCTGATTTCACAGAGAAAAACAGGGAAAGTGAAACAAAAGAAGTAAGACAGACTATATTCCAAACTAAAGAACAAGATAAAATCTAAGGGGAGGGGGGAAACTAATGAAACTGAGATAACTAATTTACTTGACAAAGAATTCAAAATGATAGTCCTAAGAATTCTTACCGAAATCAGAATTGAGGAATGCAGTAAGAACTTTAAGAAAGAATTAGAAAATGTAAAAAAAAGAATGAATCACAGCTAAAGAGTACAACAATCTAAGTGAAAATCACATTAGAAAGAAGAAACAGCAAATTAGACAATCCAGAAGAACACATAAATGGACTGAAAGATAGGATAGTGGAAACCAGGACAGAAAAAAGAAAAAAATAATAATGAGGATAAGGGCCCACTGGGACAACATATAATATACTAACACTTTCATTATAGGATTCCCAGAAAGAGAAGAGAGACAGAAAGTGTCCCCTTACCTGAAAATGTCCCCTTACCTGAAGAAGAAATGCAGGTCTAGGAATCAAAGAGAGTCCCAAATAAGATGAATCCAAGGAGGCCAACACCAAAACATATCATAATTAAAATAGCAAAACTTTAAAAAAGAAAATTTTAAAGGCAGCAAGAGCAAAACAGAGAGTCACAGAGTAGGGAGCTTCCATAAAGCTATAAGTTTATTTTTCTTCAGAAATTTTATAGGCCAGAGGGGAGCAGAATGATTTATTTAAAGTTCTTAAAGAGGGGGGAGGGAAAAAAAAAAAAACTACAACCAATGATATGACCCAGCAAAGTTATCATTCAGAATTGAAGAAGAGAGAGTCGTTTTTCCAAAAAGACATGTGGATGGCCAGCCGGCACATGAAAAGATGCTCCCCACCACTAATCATCAGGAAAACGCACATCAAAACCAGTGTGAGATACCACCTCACAGTTGTTAGGATGACAGTAGTCCTAAAGACAAGAAGTAACAAGTATCAGAGAGATATGAAGACCAGGGCTCCTAGTACACTGTCGATAGGAATGTAAATATGTAAATTGGTGCAGCTGCTATGGAGAACAGTAGGCAGGTTCCTCAGAAAAATTAAAAATAGAACTACCATGTGATCCAGCAATTCTACTCCTGGGCATACATCTAAAGAAAATGAAAACACTAATTTGAAAAGTTAGTTTTAATTTTTATTGCAGCATATTTACAATAGCCGAGATAACAGAAGCAACCTAAGTGTTCATCAACAAACAGATGGATAAAAAAGATATGAGATAGATGTACACACTGGAAAATTATGCAGCTATATAAAAGAATGAAATCTTGTTATTTGCAACACATATAGACCTGGAGGTTACTATAGTTAGTGAAAAAAATCAGACAGAGGAAGATAAAAATCTGTTTTTACTTATATATAGAATCTAAAATGGAGAAGGCAATGGGAACCCACTCCAGTACTCTTGCCTGGAAAATTCCATGGATGGAGGAGCCTGATGGGCTGCAGTCCATGGGGTCACTAAAAGTCGGACATGACTGAGTGACTTCACTTTCACTTTTCACTTTCATGCATTGGAGAAGGAATGGCAACCCACTCCTGTGTTCTTGCCTGGAGAATCCCAGGGACAGGGGAGCCTGGTGGGCTGCCGTCTATGGGGTCGCACAGAGTTGGACACAACTGAAGTGACTTAGCAGCAGCAGCAGCAGCAGAATCTAAAAACAAAAT
>NW_011494879.1:9566870-9580924 GCF_000754665.1 Bison bison bison
TTCACTTTCATGCATTGGAGAAGGAATGGCAACCCACTCCTGTGTTCTTGCCTGGAGAATCCCAGGGACAGGGGAGCCTGGTGGGCTGCCGTCTATGGGGTCGCACAGAGTTGGACACAACTGAAGTGACTTAGCAGCAGCAGCAGCAGCAGAATCTAAAAACAAAATAAATGAACAAATACAGCAAAATAGAAGCAAACTTACAGAGAACAAGCTAGCACTGAAAGGGAAAGGGATAAAAAGAGAGGCAAAATACATGAAGGGGATTAAAAAGTACAAACTGCCAGCTATAAAATAAAATAAGTCAGAAGGCTATGTTGTACAGCACAGGGAATATGGTCAACATTTTATAATAACTTTGTATGGTTTGTAATCTGTGAAAATACTAAATCATTATGTTGTATACCTGAAACTAATATAATATTTTAAGACCAATATACCTCAATTTAAAAAAGTGAAAGTTGCTCAGTCATGTCTGACCCCTTATGACCTCATGGAATATACAGTCCATGGAATTCTCCAGGCCAGAAAATTGGAGTGGGTAGCGGTTCTCTTCTCCAGGGGATCTTCCAAACCCAGGGATTGAACCCAAGTCTCCTACATTGTAGGCAAATTCTTTACCAGCTGAGCCACCAGGAAAGCCCAGTTGAAAGAAGTATGTATTAAATCATTATAGAAACTGTCTCTCATATGTTCAGTCACAGAGCATCTATTGAAAACCAAAGCTTGAAAGGATCTGAATTCAAATTTAAAACAACATATTGAAGCCAGATCAGAATCAATGTTTAGTCCTCCAATGATGATTTCACTGAAGGAGAAAATCCTTTGGGAAGGTAAGCATAGGATGTTCCCAGGGAAAAACAGGACCCTGAGCCCAGCAGCGTAGGGGGAGACATGCATTTGAGAAGAGTTGATGGCTGAACAATGTGGAGGAGGAAGGACAAGGTTGCCAAAAAGACAACAGTGTGGGTAGAGGCCCAGAGATGTCAGTACCAGAGGAACATAAAATGCAAGAAAGAGAATGCAATGGGACAGGTAGACAGAGACCAAAACATTTATGTCTTTGAAGGCCATGCAGAGAGTTGAAACATTCTGAGAATAAACATGACCATATTTATAGTTTAAAAGAATTTTGGGGCTCAAGAGTGTGGGGCTCAAATTGTGACTGATTTGCACTGTTGTATGGCAAAGACTAACACAACTTTGTAAAGCAATTATCTCCCAATTAAAAAATAAATTAAAAAAAAAAAAGAATGTTGGGCATTTGTGATTGAGTGGAATGGGGACTAGATGCTGGATAGAGACCTATAAGCCTGATGCCAGAGCCTAGAGAAGAAGTGGTAAGACTTGAGCTAAAATTAATTCGTAGTGATGAAGAGAAGGGTCCAAGCTGAGAATCATCCAGGGGATTTTAGAATCTCAGCCGCTGAATCAAGCTGCCTCCTCCTGAGAGAGTTGGGATGCTGTGTTCCCTGGATAAATGACAACTTCTGTGAGCAGCTTGGTACCTGTGGTGAGGCACATTGAGGTGACCTCGGAGGTCCCCTTTTCTCCGAGACTCGAATTGAATTGCTCTGAAGTGCCAAACGTCCTCCTCAGAGGAATAATTGAGAGCCTGCCTTAGTCTTTGCAGCAGTGCTCAGCCTTTCTGGAAGAAGATTCTATTTTCCAAATGAAGTCAGTAAAAGTTCTTATGGCTTTTAATTCACATCCAGGATGGAAAATCTAATGTTCTCATTCTCTCACTGAATTGCACACAATTCATTGTGTTTTTATCTAGCTGTTCAGGGAGAAAAACATCATTGGATTTCCCTGGTACAGAGAGGGGTGGAGAAGGCACAGAGATCAACCTGAGTATATTTTCACATTTTCTTGCTAATTACTTGACAGTGTTTCACAGATGGATAAAGATTTTACTGAAAAGGACAAGGTTTATCCTTTGACCTAATAATGAACCTACCATTTTAAAATCTCTCTGAACATCCATAGATTTAATCACATCTCATTGAACAATAAAGATTTGTTTAGTGATTTATTCAAAGACCAAACATGTTTTTGCACCCTTCTGTGAAAGGAACTTTGGGGAAGCTATTGACTAGTTACATGCCTGCACCATACATGTGGCTCAGCCTCTCTTATCTCCAGTTCATCCTCTATCAGTTCAGTTCAGTCACTCAGTCATGTCCGACTCTTTGCGACCCCATGAATCACAGCATGCCAGGCCTCCCTGTCCATCACCAACTCCCGGAGTCTACTCAAACTCATGCCCATCGAGTCAGTGATACCATCCAACCGTCTCATCTCTGACATCCCTTTCTCCTCCTGCCCCCAATCCCTCCCAGCATCAGGGTCCTTCCAATGAGTCAACTCTTCGCATGAGGTGGCCAAAGTATTGGGGTTTCAGCTTTACCATCAGTCCTTCCAAAGAACACCCAGGACTGATCTCCTTTAGAATGGACTGGTTGGATCTCCTTGCAGACCAAGGGACTCTCAAGAGTCTTCTCCAACACCACAGCTCAAAAGCATCAATTCTTTGGTGCTAGCTTTCTTCACAGTCCAACTCTTACATCCATACATGACCACTGGAAAAAATCATAGCCTTGACTAGATGGACCTTTGTTGGCAAACTAATGTCTCTGCTTTTTAATATGCTATTTAGGTTCGTCATAACTTTCCTTCCAAGCAGTAAGCTTCTTTTAATTTCATGGCTGCAATCACCATCTGCAGTGATTTTGGCACCCTAAAAAATAAAGTCTGACACTGCTTCCACTATTTTCCCATCTACTTCCCATGAAGTGATGGGACCAGATGCCATGATCTTAGTTTTCTGAATGTTGAGCTTTAAGCCAACTTTTTCACTCTCCCCTTTTACTTTTATCAAGAGGTTCTTTAGTTCCTCTTTACTTTCTGCCATAAGGGTGGTATCATCTGCATATCTGAGGTTATTGAGATTTCTCCCGGAAATCTTGATTCCAGCTTGGGCTTCTTCCAGCCCAGCGTTTCTCATGATGTACTCTGCACAGAAGTTAAATAAGCAGGGTGACAATATATAGCCTTGATGTACTCTTTTTCCTGTTTGGAACCAATCTGTTGTTCCATGTCCAGTTCTAACCGTTGCTTCCTGACCTGCATATAGGTTTCTCATGAGGCAGGTCAGGTGGTCTGGTATTCCCATCTCTTTCAGAATTTTCCACAGTTTATTGTGATCCACACAGTCAAGAAAGCAGAAATAGATGCTTTTTCTGGAACTCTCTTGCTTTTTTGATGATCCAGCAGATGTTGGCAATTTGATCTCTGGTTCCTCTGCCTTTTCTAAAACCAGCTTGAAGATCTGGATGTACATGGTTCACATATTACTGAAGCCTGGCTTGGGGAATTTTGAGCATTACTTTACTAGCTGGTGAGATGAGTGCAATTGTGCGGTAGTTTGAGCGTTCTTTGGCATTCTTGGGCATTGCCTGTCTTTGGGATTGGAATGAAAACTGACATTTTCCAGTCCTGTGGCCACTGCTGAGTTTTCCAAATTGGCTGGCATATTGAGTGCAGCACTTTCACAGCATCGTCTTTCAGGATTTGAAATAGCTCAACTGGAATTCCATTGCCTCCACTAACTTTGTTCATAGTGATGCTTTCTAAGGCCCACTTGACTTCTTCACATTCCAGGATGTCTGGCTCTAGGTGAGTGATCACACCATCATGATTATCTGGGTCATGAAAATCTTTTTTGTACAGTTCTTCTGTGTATTCTTGCCACCTCTTCTTAATATATTCTGCTTCTGTTAGGTCCATACCATTTCTGTCCTTTATGGAGCCCATCTTTGTATGAAATATTCCCTTGGTATCTCTAATCTTCTTGAAGAGATCTCTAGTCTTTCCTATTCTGTTGTTTTCCTCTATTTCTTTGCACTGATCACTGAGGGAGGCTTTCTTATCTCTCCTTGCTATTCTTTGGAACTCTGCATTCAGATGCATATATCTTTCCGTTTCTCCTTTGCTTTTCGCTTCTCTTCTTTTCACAGATATTTGTAAGGTCTCTCCAGACAGCCATTTTGCTTTTTTGCATTTGTTTTCCATGGGGATGGTCTTGATCCCTGTCTCCTGTACAGTGTCATGAACCTCCGTCCATAGTTCATCAGGCACTCTATCAGATCTAGTCCCTTAAATCTATTTCTTACTTCCACTGTATAATCATAAGGAATTTGATTTAAGTCATATCTGAATGGTCTAGTGATTTTCCCTACTTTCTTCCATTTAAGTCTGAATTTGGCAATAAGGAGTTCATGCTCTGAGCCACAGTTCAGCCCCGAGTCTTGTTTTTGCTAACTGTATAGAGCTTTTCCATCTTTGGCTGCAAAGAATATAATCAATCAGATTCCGGTGTTGACCATCTGTTGATGTCCATGTGTAGAGACTTCTCTTGTGTTGTTGGAAGAGGATGTTTGCTATGACCAGTGCATTCTCTTGGCAGAACTCTATTAGCCTTTGCCCTGCTTCATTCCACAATCCAAGGCTAAATTTGCCTCTTACTCCAGGTGTTTCTTAACTTCCTACTTTTGCATTCCAATCCCCTATAATGAAAAGGACATCTTTTTTGGGTGTTAGTTCTAAAAGGTCTTATGGGTCTTCATGGAACCGTTTAACTTCAGCTTCTTCAGCATTACTGGTTAGGGCATAGGCTTGTATTACTGTGATATTGAATGGTTTGCCTTGGAAACGAACAGAGATCATTCTGTCATTTTTGAGATTGCATCCAAGTACTTCATTTCGGACTCTTTTGTTGACCATGATGGCTACTCCATTTCTTCTGAGGGATTCCTGCCTGCAGTAGTGGATACAATGATCATCTGAGTTAAATTCACCCATCCCAGTCCATTTTAGTTCACTGATTCCTAGAATGTCGATGTTCACTCTTGCCATCTCCTGTTCGACCACTTCCAATTTGCCTTGATTCATAGACCGAACATTCCAGGTTCCTATGCAATGTTGCTCTTTACAGCATCGGACCTTACTTCTATCACCAGTCACATCCACAACTGGGTATTGTTTTTGCTTGGCTTCATCCCTTCATACTTTCTGGAGTTATTTCTCCACTGATCTCCAGTAGCATATTGGGCACCTACCGACCTGGAGAGTTCCTCTTTCAGTATCCTATCATTTTGCCTTTTCATACTGTTCATGGGGTTCTCAAGGCAAGAATAGTGAAGTGGTTTGCCATTCCCTTCTCCAGTGGACCACATTCTGTCAGACTTCTCCACCATGACCCGCCCGTCTTGGGTGGCCCCAGTGGTATGGCTTAGTTTCATTGAGTTAGACAAGGCTGTGGTCCATGTGATCAGATTGACTAGTTTTCTGTGATTATGGTTTCAGTATGTCTGCCCTCCAATGCCCTCTCACAACACCTACCGTCTTACTTGGATTTCTCTTACCTTGGACATGGGGTATCTCTTCAGGGCCGTTCCAGCAAAGCGCAGGTGCTGCTCCTTACCTTCGATGAGGGTTATCTCCTCATGGCCGCCCCTCCTGACCTTGAACGTGGAGTAGCTCCTCTCGGCCCTCCTACACCCGCGCAGCCGCCACTCCTTGGACGTGGGGTTACTCCTCTAGACCTCCACCCCAGACCTCGGGCATGAGGTAACTCCTCTTGGCCGCCGCCCCATAAAACAGCATAATATGAACTAATGTAGCAAATATAATGACAGGAAGAAATGATTCACCAGAGGTACACCTAAAGCTTCAATACTGGGCAAGGTAAAGTTTGGAACAAAATTTTGATTAAAATAGTATTGTACAGAAAGGGTCAAGGCAGCCATTTTCTGTGCAGAGTTCATTTCTGTGTAAGAGAGGATAAACCTCCCTTTAGGGGCAGAACACATAAACAGTAGGCTGGAGAATAGAGCATTTCATGAAGAAACAGGGAGCTATGGGTCTTTACTAAGGTGTGGCATTATTCCTAAAGAAATAAATCATCAATGTCATGATCACTCAGTCATTTCTGAGTCTTTGCAATCCTATGGACTGTAGCCTGTCAGGCGTCTCTGTCCATGGAATTTTCAGACAAGAATACTGGTGTGGGTTGCCATTTCCTCCCAGGGGATCTTCCCAACCCCAGCAGTCAAATTCTGGTCTCCTGTATTTGCAAGCAGATTCTTAACTACTGAGCCACCAGGGCAGCCCAAAGAAATAGAGACAAATATCCACAGTCCTTTTTGGAAACAGTAGAAATAATAATGAGATTAGCAACTTGCATTTGTTGAGCATTTTCTATATGCCAAGTACCATGCTAATGCTCCCCCTAGAATGATTTTAATTTTACTCTTCACAATACTTGTTACTTGTTTCCTTATTTTACCATAAGAAAAATGAAGCTTTGAGAGATAACATGCTTATCACATGCTTAATACAATAGTGTTGCACAGCTATTGTATTAACAGAAGTCCAGTTGGCATTCTGCTATCTAATCCTATATAAAGTCTAGTGCTCAGCTGATCCTATCATGCAAAACTTCAGCCATCTCCTCCACTAAGCTCAAAAGACTAAACAGTTTCTTCAAATGATCCATAAAAGTGCAAGTAAGTATACACAGTCCAATGTGCAGTAGGGATGAAGATGGAACTTAGGCAAGAGAATCAGTAGAATTGGACAATGCCCAAAGTCAAATGAAAAAGGATCATCTTAGAGTTTCCCTCTACTCCTTAGTGAGGAGCTGTGTGAAAAATGGTAACAGAAGATTACTTAGACTTTGTGTATCTGTGTAGTATGTGAATATGCAGCAAGAAAAAATATTTTAAAGTAAATACATGAAACCAGATCTTATGGTAGAAGCTTATACCTTTGACTATTTGGGGGGCATTGTATGGATAGTTGGAGAAGGAAATGGCAACCCACTCCAGTATTCTTGCCTGGAGAATCCCAGGGACAGAGGAGCCTGGTGGGCTGCCATCTATGGGGTCACACAGAGTGGAACACGACTGAAGCGACTTAGCAGCAGCAGCAGTATGGATATTAAGGAAAGAAAATGGTCAGTCTCATGTCTTTACCTGATGAAGACTTAGAAGGGAAGAAGAAATGATAAAACTTAAGTACTTACAAACCATCAATCCTAAAGGAAATCAACCCTGAATATTCATTGGAAGGACCGATGACAAAGCTGAGACTCCAATATTTTGGCCACCTGATGCAAAGAACTGATTCATTGGAAAAGACTCTGATGCTAGGAAAGATTGAGGGCAAGAGGAGAAAGGGGCGACAGAGGATGAGATGGCTGGATGGCATTACCAACTCAATGGACATGAATTTGAGCAAAATCTGAAAGACAGTGAAGGACCAGGGGAGCCGGGCATGCTGCAGTCCATGGGGTCGCAAAGAGTCAGACACGACTTAGCAACAGAACAACAGCAAAATACTTACAGATCTGCCAGGTTACTAAAAGGTGAGTAAAGAGGTAAAATGGCCTTTTTCTTTGAAGAGCACATTTATAAGCCACTTAGAAAATAAATAAAGTCTACATGTGCAAAAAGTGAGAGCATCTGAGCTGCAAGGAGGCTTTTGAAGAGAAGTGGCAAGCCTGAGAAAGGCAGCAAGAGGAAGTATTTTCAAGTGGTGAGATGTCAGAAAGACCGGCATCTCAGATATGATATTTTAAAGATAAAATATATGATACAAAGTGAAAGATAACTTTGATTTGTACCTTGTCTTTGTACTGTGAATAATAAACTCTAACCACTCGATTCTTCCTGTAATTAAATTTATATATTTAATTTTATGGTATGCATAGTATTTAATTTTACTTGATTTTCAGTGCTACAAATTAAAACACAATCACTGGCCCCCAAATTTTTAATGAAGTTTATTATTTACTGCAGACATTTCTAAGAGAACTCACAGAGCACAAATTGAATTCCACTCCTGGATGGGTAAGGAGAAAGGCAAACATAGGGCATAAAAGTTAAGTGCAAGCAGACAACTGAGTCAATTTTATCCAAATCTCAAAGGACAGATGACCATAGCTAAGATCTGTCTTCCATATTAACATTTACTAAAATAACTGAACTAGATGAACAAGCTTCATAAGAACCAAGCAACCCTTTTTCTTAAAACCCTATTGCTGCCGCTGCTAAGTCACTTCAATCGTGTCCGACTCTGCGCGACCCCATAGGCGGCAGCCCACCAGGCTCCCCCGTCCCTGGGATTCTCCAGGCAAGAATTCTGGAGTGGGTTGCCATTTCCTTCTCCAATGCATGAAAATGAAAAGTGAAAGTGAAGTCGCTCAGTCGTGTCCGACTCTTCACGACCCCACGGACTGCAGCCCACCAGGCTCCTCTGTCCATGGGATTCTCCAGGCAAGAGTACTGGAGTGGGGTGCCATTTCCTCCTGCTTAAAACCCTAAGCAAGAGGAAACTTCCAGAAACTATTTTACACAGGTGTCTGAGGTAACT
The DNA here is from genome assembly GCF_000754665.1 of Bison bison bison. Classification (NCBI taxonomy): domain Eukaryota; kingdom Metazoa; phylum Chordata; class Mammalia; order Artiodactyla; family Bovidae; genus Bison; species Bison bison. Next base: position 9,575,307 of record NW_011494879.1, read on the forward strand.
TGCTTAGAACAGTGAATAAGAGGAAGACCTTTCAAGACACACAGCCCAGGACTGTGGGCTAAGCAATTCCACGAGCCAACCCTGTAACCTGGAGCAAGTTACCAAACCTCTTGAAACTTTGATCTCCTCATTAGTAAAATTAGGTTACCAGCACTTCTCTACAGGTTTGTTGTAGGAATTAAATGACATAAGAATGTAAATTATTTACTTTGGAACCAAATATATTAAAAGTACTCACCCTAGAGACAGGCATCAGGACAAAGACTGATAGAGAAATTTAGGAAAACCAAATTATCAACCCTGAGAACAAATTATACTCCCACCAGCTAGCATACCCAAGTAGCAGCAATATCCAGAAGTCTTCAAAGGATGTGTGTGTGAAACATTTCTTCAGCTTTATTGTTGTTGTTTGGTCTCTCAGACCTGTCCAATTCTTTTACAACCCCACTGACTAGCCTGCCAGGCTCATCTGTCCTTGGAATTTCCCAGGCAGGAATACTGGAGTGGGTTGCTATTTCCTTCTCCCTTTTCCAGCTTTGCCATACTGTAATTTTTAATGTTTCTCTTTTTTCGACAATACAGAGCTATACAGTAAACTCCTTGAGACTAGACCCATTCCACACTGTTTACCATGCAAAATCCAGAATTGTTAATTACTCAGGAAGGGTTTTTTCCCCCAATAGAATAAAACCAGATATCTTTACTCAGCAATGGTGACTGAATGTAAACTGTCTTCCCGGCACTCTAAAGGACCTGAACGGGGGGGTGGGGGTGGGGGGCAGTTCTAAAACATTTAGAGCATCATCAGTCTTACAGAAGAGAAGAAATATGGGAATAGTTTTCTGGAAGAGTTGTCCTTCATTGCCAAGGATGATGAATGACAAGGCTTCAGGCAGATCAGAAAAGACAAAGCAAGGGAAGCAGTGCTAATATGTGAGGGCTCATTACGGAGCCCATGGTCCCCTCAGCACAGCATCACACGTCACAAGGGATGTCACAGGTCATGAAGTATAGGTACTTGCAATTCCCCACTGGGATTGTATTTATCTTGAATTATTTACCACCAGATTTCCTAACAGTGGGAACAGGCTAATAATGTGGTTTTTGTGGGGGTGAGGGGGGTCCTCAATTTGTAATTAATCCATCTCTAGGAGATAGAATGGGGATGACAGAGCCACAGTCCATAAATAATTACAATTAGTGTCTTTATGGAATCATCAAAGTTTCATGGCATGAGAAACCACATTTCCAGCAAGAACAGTCAGTGGAAAACACTTTGGAATAGATTGCCTCTGATTCCTGTAAGGTGGCATTTCTTTCAGGCTACATTAGATCCCATCATTAGGGTGAATGCCATCCACTGGGCAGATGGATGACAGAATTTTAAAGTAGGCAAAAGTGAGATGGCTTTTCATCAAAGATTGCATTCTAGTCCCAGAAACCATACGTAGAGAAATTGGCTGTGGGAGAAATAATTACAATTCGAATGTGTGGACCCAATAACACGTGACCTTTCAAAGATTCTCCCTGTCACCTTTGGGATGGAGTCCAAACTCCTCAGCACACTGGCTCCTGCTGCCTTCTCCAGTCTTCTCTTCCCCACTTAAATATTGCTCTTGGGTCTGCTGAACTATTTGCAGTTCCCAAAACACACCATGCTTTATGTTTGGGGGCCATTTTTCTTTCTGTCTTCTGTGCCTGGAAGTCTTTCTCTTCCTGCCTGGCATAACTGAGTCCTTAATGATTCAGTTAAAAGGTTGCTTTCCCAGACCCCCTCAGGCATGGATGTTAATTCCCTCATTCCTGCCTTTTGTCATCTCTTCATTCACCTTTGTTATAAGGCCAGGTACCCTGAAGTGCCACTGTGAGGTTAAGATCAGGACGACGTCTCATTCTTCTTCTTCTTTTTTTTTTTTGTAAAATGCTTTTTCTTCTTTATTATTTAGTATTTTTTTAAACTTTTTATTTTGTATTGGCAGACAGTTGAAGAACAATGCTGTGACAGTTCCAGGTGAACAGTGAGGGGACTCAGCCATACACACACACATATCTATTCTCCCCCAGCACCCCTCCCATCCAGCCCACCACATAACACTGATCAGAGTTCCATGTGCTATACAATAGGTCCTTGTTGGCTGTCCATTTTAAGCATAGCAGTGTATCATTCTTTCTGCTGCTAAGTCGCTTCAGTCATGTCCGACTCTGTGTGACCCCATAGACGGCAGCCCACCAGGCTCCCCCGTCCCTGGGATTCTCCAGGCAAGAACACTGGAGTGGGTTGCCATTTCCTTCTCCAATGCATGAAAGTGAAAAGTGAAAGGGAAGTCGCTCAGTTGTGTCTGACTCCTAGCAACCCCATGGACTGCAGCCTACTAGGCTCCTCCGTCCATGGGATTTTCCAGGCAAGAGTACTGGAGTGGGGTGCCATAGAAAATCATTCTTTCTATTTTTTACCAATCCTGCCAGAGGGACAGGCTCATGGCAATGTGGTTTTTATGACTACAAAGGATGTCATAAATCTCAACTCTCAAAATAATATATATCAAATAAAATGGATATGAGTTCCAAATTGAATGCAAAAATATAAGGTTATTTTGCCATAAGGAAAAATGACAAAAGATGTCATAGAAATGCTAATCTTGTCCCATAGGATTTGAACTGGCCATTATAATTGAGAAATGTGCAAGTAATGTATTGAACTAGTTACACATTTGTGGATAACCTGTTTGTTTTACCTGGAATTTCCTCACCTCCACATGTCCAAATTTCATCACTTTAAGCGCCCTCATTGACTCCTCTTTGAGTTTTGATGTTAACTTCTTGAAGCCCTGCTCTTCCCTTTCTCTGAGTTCCTATACTCTAATTGCTTTTCTCTTGTAGCACTTATAGCTATCTCCTTTATAATTATTTAGGTAATTTAGGTAATTTATTGAGTGATTATTTTCTCACTAAATTAGAACTTACTGAGAGTAGTATTCTATGTGTTCTGTTCTGGGTTAGTATTCTCTTTCTCTGTTCAATATCTGTGACTGTATAACAACTCCCCCAAATTGCCTAAAACAATAACAGTCATTTATCTCTATGATTTGGGGGTGTCAGGATTTGGGGAGGTGCTTAGTTGGGCATTGTTGACTTGGTGTTTCTTATGTAGTTATAGGCAGAGAGTGGCTGGGGCTGGAACAGTGGAAGGCTAAAGCCCCTGGGAGCTAACTGTTCATCTCTTCTCTTCTTTTCATCTACTCTGAGTAGTTCTCTGCATGTTTTCTCTACATGAGTTAGTTTGGGCTTCCTGACAAGATGGCAGCCTCAGACTTCTTCAAGTCAACTCTCTAAGGCAAGTGTCCTGAGACAACTGGAAGCTGTATTGCTTTTATGACCCTAGTCTCAGAAGTCATGGCTATGGCATGCTATTAGTTATTTCAGTCACATAAGACTGATTCAAAGGGGGAGGGTATAACCAGACTGAGCCTTCTTTAATAATTAGCTTTGGAATGAAAAAGCACAAACACTGTACTATAGTGTATGGATGTGTATTCCTTATTATAGATTCTTTTTCTGCCATGGAAAAGTTATGTAAAATTTAGGGGGGAAACCACTCAGAACTATACAACCTGTTCCAGGAGATTCTAGTTCTTTCTGCTGCTGCTGCTGCTGCGGCTGCTAAGTCATGTCATTTACATTCCAGTATTCTGGCCTGAAGAATTTGCAGAGTTGGAAACGAATGAGTGACTTTTACACACTTTCATTTTCATCAACACTGGTTATTGCCAATCTTTCATTTTTGTGAATCTTATTGGAGAAAACAGATTTCATTTTTGGTTTATTTATATTAGTTTGACAATTGATAAATTGAACATCCTTGAATATGGTATTGGTTATTTTTATTCCTTAAAAAGAGAAACTTTCTGCTTGTGTGTTTTGCCCTCTTTGAACTTTGGAAGTTTAAAGTTGTTTCTCTTTTGAGTCAGGTTTATTGGGGTATAATTATTGTAAGAGTTTTATTGATATATACAAGTGCACAATTGAATTGCTTTTACAGATTCAGTTTCATAGTCACAGACTTCAGGCAATCATCACCACAAACCAATTTTAGCACATTTGCATCACTCCAGACAATAAAGAATCCACCTGCAATACAGGAGACCTGGGTTCAATCACTGGTGTTAGGAAAATACCCTGGAGAAGGGAAGAGCTACCGATACCAGTATTCTGGCCTGGAGGATCCCATGGCCAGAGGAGCCTGGCAGATTATGGCCCATGGGATCACAAGGAGTTGGACACAACTGAGCGACTAAGCATGCATGCATTCATTAGCAATCAGTACTTATTAATTTTCCCCTACTCCATTACCTGGTCAGCATTAATCTGATTTCTGTCTCTATAAATTTGCCAACTATGAATATTTTATATAAATAGAATTATACAATATATGGTCTTCTGTGGCTGGCCAGTTTAACTTGACCCTATGTTTTCAAAGTTTATTCATGTAGTAACATGTATGAGTAATTCCTTTATAGTGTAGGGTAATAGTTTCATTGTATGGATACATCATACTTTATTTATCCATTTATCAGTTTATGGACATTTGGATTATTTCTACTTTTGACTAATATGAATAACATTGCAATAAACAATCATGTACATGAGCCTGGAATCCCATTTCTGAATATATATCCCAGAGAATTAAAAACAGAGTTCTGAAGAGAGATTTGTATACCTGTGTTCATAGCAAAATTATTCACAGTAGCTAAGTTGTGGAAGCAACCCATATGTCCACTGAAGGATGAATGGATAAGCAAAATGTGTCATACACATCCAGAGGAATATTATTCAGCCTTAAAAAAGAAGGAAATTCTGACATAAGCTACAACATGAATAAACCATATAAACAGTATGCTAAGTGAAATATATCAGTCACAAAAAGACAAAGACTGTATGATTTCATTTACATGAGATGCCTATTGAAGTCAAAATCAGAGAGACAAAAAAATAGAATGGTGGTTGCCAGGAGCTATGAAGTGGAGGAAATGGGAAATTATTACTGAATAGGTGTAGACTTTTAGCTGTACAAAATTACAGAGATCTGGAGATGGATGGTAGTGATGGTCACACAACATTATGAATGTATTTTATACTACTGAACTGCACACTTAAAAATGGCCAAGATAATACATTTTATGTCCTGTGTTTTTTACCTTAGTAAAAAACTAGGGAAAATCCATGTACAATTTTTGTGTATACATATATTTATGTTTCTTTGGTGTAAATAACCAAGAGTGGGACTTCTGAGTCATACAAAACTGTGTTTAAAATTTTGAGGAATTGCCAAACTTTTTAAAGGTAGCAGTTACACCATTTTATCTTCCTACCAGCAAAATATGAAAGTTACAGTTTCTCTGTATCCTCATCAACACATGTTATTGTCTCTTCTTTGTAGATATAATAGTGGGTATGAGGTACCATCTTATTCTGGTTTTGATAACATCTAGTGATGGTAATCAATTTTATGTGCTTATTCAGTTTAGTTCAGTTCACTCAGTTGTGTCCGACTCTTTGCAACCCCATGAACCGCAGCACGCCAGGCCTCCCTGTCCATCACCAACTCCTGGAGTTCACTC
>NW_011494879.1:9581024-9581218 GCF_000754665.1 Bison bison bison
TCACTCAAACTCATGTCCATCGAGTCGGTGATGCCATCCAGCCATCTCATCCTCTGTCGTCCGCTTCTCCTCCCGCCCCCAACCCCTCAGTCATTTGTGTATCTTTGGAGAAATGTCTAGCCGTGTACTTTCTCTACTGACCTTTTAAACGTATTAAGTTGTAAGAGCACTCTTTGGTTTCCCTGGTAGCTCAG
>NW_011494879.1:9581318-9603356 GCF_000754665.1 Bison bison bison
CACTCAGTAGTGTCTGACTCTGCGACCCCATGGACTGTAGCCTACCAGGCTTCTCCGTCCATGGGATTTCCCAGGCAAGAGTACTGGAATGGTTTGCCATTTCCTTCTCCAAGGGATCTTCCCAACCCAGGGATCGAACCCAGGTGTCCGGCATTGTAGGCAGATGCTTTACCCTCTGAGCCACCAGGGAAGCCCTGGTTCAATTCCTAGGTTGGGAAGATCCCCTGGAGAAGAGAACGGCTACCCATTCCAGTATTCTTGCCTGGAGAATTACATGGACAGAGGAGATGGGGGGCTACAGTCCATGGGCCCACAAAGAGTCAGATATGACTTAGCAACTTTCACTTTCAAGAGTACTCTGTATTTATTCAGGATAGTCTGTTATGAGACAAATGATTTATCTTTTTTTAAAAATTCTGTGCCTGTGTTTCACTGTATGGAATGGTGTCATTTGTAGTACAAAAGTTTTAATTTTGATGAATTCAATATCATATATTTTCTGTAAGTAAAAGTATATCCTCTGATGTGTGATTTTCCTGCAAAAAAAAGGAAAATTTACCCTTTTTTAAAAAAAAAAAATCTGTTTTGCAAGTACATATTGTCATATACCCAAACCATAATCAAGACATACAGAACAATTTCATTACCCCAATAAATTCACTTGGGCTATCACTGATCTAATTTTTATGCCTAAATTTTTGCTTTTTAAGAATATCATGTAAATGAAATCATAGAAAATAAAAGTATCAGATATATTTCTGATTTTTAGTGAAAAGGATTCTATTAAGTGGCCCTTTATATTAAAATCTACACCTTAAAAAAAAAAAAAAACAGCTCACAGTTTTCATTTCAAGATTCATCTGTTACAATTTTTGGTGTGACTCTTCTATTGTAAATATATAGCATATCAACATCTTCACATTCGAATGAGATATGCAAATTTCATGGCCTAAAAGTCTTGAGTCGAGTTTGTGAAAAGGTTATTCTAATTAGATAGATTATAAATGGGATAGGGTGGTATGTTTTCTAACTTTTTTAAATTGGACGAGTTATTTAAAATGAAACTGCACAGAAGCTCAGTATGTAAACACATCAAAGATGAAATTCTCTGAATTTTTTTTAATTTTTATTTTTTTAGATTAAAAGTATGATAAAACATTTATAGGAGGCTTGGAAAATACAGAACAAGATTACATATAGTTTCACTATATATTACAATTATTTTTAAGTAGATAAATTAAGATTTTTAGTTGGAGTTTCAATATCAAACTCCCAAAAATTAACAATGAACGAACAGAATTCTCTGTATGAATTCTGAATAGACACTGTGCCAATGCCTCCCCCCACCTTTTCTTCAGAACATAGTTTGAGTATACATGGTCTCAGTCTTGAGTTATCTTTGGTTGACTGATCCACTAGAAGCAGTGCTTAGACACTGGCCATCAGGGTCAGTCTCAGGATGAGGAAGGAAGAGAAACTTGAGAGACAATTAGCCGAAATTACAGGTTGTCATCTCAGGCAATGGTTTTCCTATTCCGCTCTCCGCCGCCCTGAACTCCCAGGAGGGAATGAGAAATACTCAGGGACAATGTCTTTACACATTGGGAGGGCTGCTACATGGAGGCTGATGAGAATAGTTCAAAGTCATTCCTGAAGATAGATCTAAAATGTAAGTGATTAAACAAAGAAGAAGAACATTCTAAAGACAAGATTAACACAGATTCTGAAAAGGTTTGAGCTAGATTTTCCTGACCCATATAAAATACTGGAGTAAAGAGCACAAGAGCCCTCATAGCACTGAATTCTGCATCTGTGGGTGATGGCATATACTGAGCCCTTCTGCAATAGCTACTACTGATGAGCACTCAGCTTTTATTTTGTCACTTCCCACTATCTGTCCTAGAGGTACAGAGGGGAGCATCACAGTGACTGGTGATGAGGATCCCCAAAGTAAACGTGTCTTTAAGTTTTCAATTCCAACCTTGTAAAAACAAATCGACCCCAAACTCAGAGTTTCTAACATACAGTATTTATTAAAGTGCCATGTTTGTTGTTTAGTCCCTAAGTCATGTCTGACTCTTTTGTGATCCTAGGGACCATACCCCGCCAGGCTCTTCTGTCTACAGGATTTTCCAGGCAAGAATACTAGGGTTGGTTGCTATTTTCTCTTCCAGGGGATCTTCCCAACACAGGTATCGAACCCAGGTCGTATTTGCTTGACTCCAGTCCTCCTTTTGGTAGTATGAAAAATATTTGCAAAAACACTCAAAACAGAAAGGAACTCTGTGGCTTCCTCTGTAGATACTGTTTTGTATGAGTGTGGTTTTCAGCATGTGCAGAGGCAAAAAGGACCTGCCAGTGATGGCTCCCATTGTTTCCCCCTTTCTATAAGCATGCCTTTCTTGACTACATATAGGGGATTGCTCACAGGACAGTGAAGAAATAGGAGCATTTAGGACCCACTTGATTGGCCCTGGAGAACCAGGTAAGGATGCATTCTATTGTAGGAAAACCCTCATGTCTATACCTGAACAAGAGTCAGAATGAAGTCTGTTCAGGGGAGGGTCAGGCCAACCTAGGACCCTAAAGGGAGTAAAGACTATGAAACACTAGTTCAGTTCAGTTCAGTTCAGTCACTCAGTCATGTCTGACTCTTTGCGACCCCATGAATCGCAGCACACCAGGCCTCCCTGTCCATCACCAACTCCCGGAGTTCACTCAAGACTCACGTCCATCGAGTCAGTGATGCTATCCAGCCATCTCATCCTCTGTTGTCCCCTTCTCTTTCTTTAATGAAGGATTGTCTAGTCGAAGCTATGGTTTTACCAGTAGTCATGTATGGATGTGAGAGTTGGACTATAAAGAAAGCTGAGCACCAAAGAATTGATGCTTTTGAACTGTGGTGTTGGAGAAGACTCTTGAGAGTCCCTTGGACTGCAAGGAGAACCAACCAGTCCATCCTAAAGGAGATCAGTCTTGAATATTCATTGGAAAGACTGATGCTGAAGCTCCAATATTTTGGCCACCTGATGCGAAGAACTGACTCATTAGAAAAGACCTTGACACTGGGAAAGGTTGAAGGCAGGAGAAGAAGTGGGTGACAGAGGATGAGATGGTCAGATGGCATCACCGACTCGATAGACATGAGTTTGAGCAAGCTCTGGGAGTTGGTGATGGACAGGGAGGCCTGGTGTGCTGCAGTTCATGGGGTTGCAAAGAGTCGGACACAACTGAGCAACTGAACTGAACTGAATGAAGGACCTGATGATAAGGACCCTCAAGTAGGGAAGAGGATAGCAGTTAACCAGAGGAGGAAGGAGAAAGTAGATCAGAAAACCAGAATTCAGTGGCTGGAGTGGTTTCCTGGGTGGTGTATGATCAGTACCAGGGCCATTTGGCATGAGTGTGGGCATAGTTCAGTTCAGTTCAATCGCTCAGTCATGTCCAACTCTTTGCGACTCCATGAACCACAGCACGCCAGGCCTCCCTGTCCATCACCAACTCCCGGAGTCCACCCAAACTCATGTCCATTGAGTCGATGATGCCATCCAACCATCTTATCCCTCTGTCGTCCCCTTCTCCGTGGGCATATGAGAGAACTAAAAAAAAATACAGCCTGTATTTTTGCATGCTTAGTTGAGTCAGCCATTGTTCCAAATGCTTTATACAAATTAACTCATTTGCTCCTCATAACTGGTTTATAAATTATTTTTAAGCTCATTTTACAGATGAAAACTCAGAGCCAGAGATGGTGAATAAATAACTTGGGCAAATCCAGACACATAAAAAACTGCATACCTGTTTTCTCCCTTGAACAAATCACCACATGTCTGCTCAGCCCAGAGTCTCAATCTCTGTGTCTGCCACCTCCTTCATGAGCAATGGCATCACCTGGCAGCTGAGTGGGCAGAGGTAGAGGAGGGCAGGTGACTGACACTAGAGGACCTAGGAGGATAAATTCAGAAAAAAGCCTGCTGATCTCCAGAGAACAAGATTGGTTTAGGGCCCCTTTTCCTGAACTAGAAGTTCAGAATCCGGAGACGTGTTACCAGGAGCAGAGAATGGGATATATATACCTCTAGGCCGACTTGAGCTGAATTGTAGGAGGTCTGTCTTGGAGTTGCTTCACTGGATCCTAAATGCAGGGGCAGGGCTGTGGGAACATTCCAGCTGTGAATCCTGGAGGGTGGCGTGCCAAGTTAGACATGGCAATTAACCAGCAAGCACTTCCCCGTCCTACGTTAGGACCTGTTTGGGGTGTGAGGAATTCACAAGGAAGCAAGATCATTCCTGCCCTGACCCTGTTCCCCAGTGAGTGGCACTGCCTACTATGTTGCCCACACTTTGTCCACACCTAATAGTGCCTCCTTTTTTTAATCACAAGAATAGGAATGATCACTGATACCATTATTTTCTGAGACAAACTTTCCCATGGCGATTTTAATAAAACCCAAATGGAAATTCAATTTATTAAAAACAGATCTTTCTTTTTTTTTCTATTTCCTCATTTTCTATTTAATTGGAACATTAACATGAGTCTAAGAAGAGAGAAATTAGATGAACAGCTTAAAACAAAATCTCTTAAATGTCAGTGAAATAGTGCAAAATGTTGCATGCCATGAATTTCCCATCCTTGGTCCACGGGGAGCTGTTTCTGTTAGGGCATGGTCCCCCTCAGGAACTCACCCAACACCATGAGAGCTAAATTTACACACTAGTCCGAATCAAACTTCAGTGTGCATGGATCCTTTTAAAGATAAATGTTTTCACACACCCTGCAATATGGAATTAAATTATTTTATCCTCGTATTGTTTAAATACACATCCACACAAAACTAGATCTAAAGTTGTTATGTTTTTAATTCATACTACTTTGAAGTCAAAACAAATTAACAAGCTAAAACCAAACAAATTACCAAAGCAAAAATAATTTAAATTGCCAAGAGTTATTAATTGTGTTGAAACTAAATTGCTGCTTGCACTAGGGCTGTGATGTGGACTATTCCTTTAATTTGTGTATGCCTTTTCCAGTCTGTTGGACTGAAGTTCATTTTTTTCACCACTTTTTGGACTGCTTCAGAGCCTTCATCCCGCAGTTCAGAGTGATGTCATTTAGAGTTCACTCGGCAGGAGATCATCCTGTGCCTACTAAATCTGCCTTTGTTTTTTTCTCATTAGCCTGGGACAGTTAAAGTAGCCCTGTCTGACTGGTGACAACTCATTTGTAAATATAATTGCAAACTTGGACACTGAAACTATGAGAAAAGATTTGGAAATAAAGCAGTTTTGCCGATAGTTCAGAATATGCTATTTTAAATTGTTCAGTGATTATCAATGACATTACAATTTTTTTTAAGTCTTGTAGAGAACTTCAAGACCTCTGAAAACTTGTCCTTGGACTTCTGTTTATCAAAATCTATCCTAAAATAACTATGAAAAAGAACTATTTCTCACCCTACATGGTTTTCATCCTCTTTCAGGTTTACTTTGGAGGAGACAGCAGATAAAAGCTCGGGCTGGATTTCAGGTCCTCCTGTGGGAAGTTAGATTGTGATGGCATGGATGGACATGTCCTATGAAGTTTCCAGTTCAGTTCAGTCACTCGGTCACGTCCGACTCTGTTCGACCCCATGGACTGCAGCATGCCAGGCTTCCCTATCACTAACTCCTGGAGCAACTCAAACTCATGTCCATTGAGTCAGTGATGCCATCCAACCATCTCATCCTCTGTCATCCCCTTCTCCTCCTGCCTTCAATCATTACCAGCATCAGGGTCTTTTCAAATGAGTCAGTTCCTCACATCAGGTGGCCAAAGTATTGGAGTTTCAGCTTTAGCATCAGTCCTTCCAATGAACATTCAGGATTGATTTCCTTTAGGATGGACTGGTTGGATCTCCTTGCAGTCCAAGGAATTCTCAAGAGTCTTCTCCAACATCACAGTTCAAAATCATCAATTCTTTGGTGCTCAGCTTTCTTTACAGTCCAACTTTCACATCCATACATGACTACTGGAAAAACCATAGATTTGACTAGAAGGACCTTTGTTGGCAAAATAATGTCACTGCTTTTTAATATGCTGTCTAGGTTAGTCATAACCTTTCTTCCAAGGAGCAAGTGTCTTTTAATTTCATGGCTTCAGTCACCAACTGCAATGATTTTGGAGTCCCCAGAAATAAAGTCTGTCACTGTTTCCAGGGTTTCTCCATCTATTTGCCACAAAGTGATGGGACCAGATGCCATGATCTTAGTTTTCTGAATGTTGAATTTCAAGCCAACTTTTTTCACTCTCCTCTTTCACCTTCATCAAAAGGCTCTATAGTTCTTATTTGCTTTCTGCCATAACGAAGTCTTAGCATCTTGATAGTCAGTCAATAGAATCAAGTGGAACCAACCTTAAAACAAAACTACGTGTAGCAGCCCTGTGTTTTCCTGAAAATAGCCCTTTGGGAAACTTTGCAAAAGTCAATGTTCTCCCTTGGCACCCCACATTGGCATCATGTGTAAGTCCAGTACACATATGCAATTGATGGAAGACTCACATCGTAAGGTCAGCTGTCTTGATCTATAATGAATTTTTTATTGAGTCATGAGCAGAGATTAAGAGACAGTCACTAGCCAAACAGTGACTCCTCTCTGAGCCACAGAAGGCCTGCCTGTCAGGTTAGGGGATGCAGTAGAGCCTCGTCCATGAGAGCTCCAGGTTCTACTCTGGACCCTGCCTCTTGGCCTTGATCAAGGTGTCTCTCTTGGACAGGCATCCGGTGGCTCTGCTGTAAAATGGCAATAATAGCAGCATTTGCTTTAGAAGCTGCAGTGAGGACCAGGGTAGAATAAGACAGGGAAAGTGCTTGTTGCCACAGCCCAAGGAGAACAGGGACTCCTTCAATTGAGCCGCTATTATTGACATTAATACAAAATTCGATATTTTCCTCAAGGCATGGGAAAGGTTGACTCTAGAACATAAGTTTTCAAACTTGTCTGCTGAGTAGCTAGAAGCAGTAGTAATGCCTGGGTCCCAGGAGATTCTGTTTTACTTGAATCGGGGGTGGAGGAGACACTGGAATTTTAAAAAGTCCCCAGGTAGTCCTAAAGTGAAAGTGAAAGCCACTCAGTCGTGTCCAACTCTTTGCGACTCCATGGACTATACAGTCCATGGAATTCTCCAAGTTAGAATACTAGAGTGGGTAGCCTTTACCTTCTCCAGGGCATCTTCCCAATCCAGAGATCGAACCTGGGTCTCCCGCATTGCAGGCAAATTCTTTACCAACTGAGCTATCAGGGAAGCCCCAGTTAGTCCAATATGCAGCCAAATTTGAGACTCAGCTGCTATTGAAGAGGAACTCACAGGAGGTGCAGGCAGGTGCCATGAATACTGGAGACAGGAATCCTTGTCCCAGTCTGATGGTTGACCCCTCCCCACCCAGGTCACAGTTTAGATAGAATGAAGCCAACAAGCATGTGCTCAGTCATCTCAGACTCTGTGATCCCTACTGTAGCCCTGCTAGGCTCCTCTGCCCATGGAATATTCTAGGCAAGAAAACAGTAGCAAGTTGCCATTTCCTTCTCCATGGGATCTTCCCAACCCAGGGATTGAACCCACATCACCTGCATTGACAGGCAGACTCTTTACCAATTGCACCACCTGGGCCAGATTTCAAATAAGCCTCATGGACTTCAAATGCTATGCTCTCCAGGCTCAGTACAGAGGGAAAAACCAGTCCCTCAGGTTGTATTTTTATCTCCAAGCTCCTTTGGGAGAAAAAAAAAAAAATGAATCCATGCAAAATCTGTTCATTTAAAATAAAAGAAATTCATTCTTCTTCTTCTTTTTTAACTGGTTAGTATTTGTAAACATGGCACTATTGGTAAAGAACCCACCTGCCAATGCAGGAGACACAAAAGATGAGGCTTTGATCCCTGTGTCAGGAAGATCCTCTAGGGGAAGAAGTGGCAACCCACTCCAGTATTCTTGCCTGGGAAATTCTACGGACAGAGGAGCCTGGTGGGCTACAGTCCATGGGGTTGCAGAGTTGGACAGAGCTGAGCACATACACATACCAAGAAAATTGGTACTTGGAGACACGAAGTCCAGAATTTGAACTACGTAGCCATGGAAAGGTGAAGGGGTGTGTTTTCTATAGTTTACCATCAGCCACTTTCCTTGTACCACTTAACTAAGAGAACCAAGAATTTGAGAATGTCTCTGCAACACCCCTGGCTCCTGCTCCACCTCTGGTACAAAGTCTGGGACAGGACAGGTGAAGGTCACACCTGCACTGGCACTGAACCCCATGGCTAGCTTCTGATTTGTGAGGATTCACCCATTTCTTAGCTTTCCATTCACAACCGCCTCTTGATAACTGTGCTTTCTAAGGAGACGAAAGGAAAACATTACTGAACATTACATGATCTACAAGTATAGCAAGATAATGGCCATGTGCAGAATGATGCATGCCTTACAAAACAGGTTTATGTATGTTTCTTCATGTTCACAGTAAGACCATAAATACATCTTTCATTTGAATTTTATGCAGGAGACAACAAACGTGTAGAGAAGGTGATTCACTCAGTGGTATCCATCTAGTAAGTGATTGAGCAAGACTCCATGTCTCATGACAAATTCCATGTATCCCTACTGTACTGGGCTCACATCTGGGGTGAGAACCAGAGTCCTGTAGGACTTAAGTGTCTCATTATCTTGCAGTGTCTGCTTTGAGAGAATCTGAATTTCTAAGATCTGTTCTTTCTCTTCTCTCCCCTCCCTAATACCCTCTTCTTTTCTCTCCTTCATCCACTTTCTCATGTTCTTTCTTTGGCTTTCTTTATATCCCTACTCTTTCCCTCTTCCTGTAACAAATCTGGAAACTTCACACGTTGAGCCTCTTTTTAGCCCAGCGCATTGGTGATTCTCTTTAAACACTGCCCTGTTTTTCCCAAGGGAAGTGTTTCCTTGTCTGCATTGAGATGTGCTTGACTTTGGTCCCAGTGCTGTGTGACTGGAACCAAACGCCCACCCCTGCATTCCAGCCAACTTCTTTTCCCAGAGCACTTGATCCAGATCCCCAGCTGCCACTGCACCTGTGAGGCAAAGGAAATAATTCACAACCTCAAGACTCTTCTCATTTCTTCCAGTAGCCTTTTGGCACTTAGGTTCTCATATGGAACATTGCCCTTGATCATCGTTTGAATTTACGCTTGAAGTCTTCATGTGGTTTGCACACCTTGCTCTGGATTGGATGTCCTCCCAACCAAAGGCAGCTGTTCCTCTGGCTCCATCCTTCCATCCATCCAGCTCCCCATAATTGAGGCACAGACCCTTTTTGAGGTAGGATATACTTTCCCTCTCTTTCAAGAGTTCTCTGTCCTACTCAAGAGAACTTTCATGAGGAAGAAAAAACACCCAACTACTTTTATGGATCAGTCATAAAATCTGGCATATTTTAACTCATGCTGTGAGTTTATTTTTTAAAATAACTTTATTATTTTTTGGCTGTGCTGGGTCTTCACTGCTGCATGGACTTTTCTCTAGTTGTGGAGACCAGGAGCTACTCTAGTTATGGTGTGATGGTTTCTCATAGCAGTGGTTTCTCTTGTTGCAGAGCACAGGCTCAGTAGTTGTGGCATATGGACTTAGTTGCTCCATGTGGCCTGTGGACTCTTCCCAGCTCAGGGAGCGAACCTGCGTCTCGTACATTTGCAGGCGGATTCTTTACCACTGAGCCACCAGGGAGTTTAATTATTTTAAGATTGAGGATCATTTCTTCATCAGAATGTTAAGAAATTATGCTATTGATCTCAACTTTCAGACCAAGAAAGTAAATACTGGGTTTTCTACAAAACTCTCAATATCATGATAAATTTTTTTTTAGAGAACATGGGTTCCAGATGGTAAGATTATGATAACAATCATTTGAATTAGACCAGACTTTAATTTTGATATTTTTCATGTAGAGGATTACTTTCGCTTCTGAATAATTTGAACCAGTTTTTGGTTTGTTGTATTCAGTGAAGAAAACAAGTTTAGAGTTCTTTGCCTTCCCCCCACCTCTTTGTTTTTTTCATTTAAATCAGTGTGCTTCACAGAAAATGCCTATCTTATATGGAAATTGAGGGTTAAAATTTTATAATTTGAGCTTGATAATATCAGACTTGCATTTGAAATTACATCTATTTCATGTTCCTGAGTTCTGGCATATTTTCTATCAGCTACTTCTGCATAGTTTAAAGATTTAAAGAGAGTCAGTCCCTTATCTGGCTTTATTTTTCTCATCTGTAAGAAACTGGATTTGAATTCATGGTCAATGACCTTTTCAGGTCCAACAGTCTCGTTTATGTTAGCTCCAAATTGCCAGTCTAAAAACACTGGGTATTAAACTTGCAAAACACAATGATTTAGTGTAAATATCTTGTACATCTCATCTTTCTGTGGTTACCCAAAAGGACCAGAATGTAAAGTTATTTCCCTAAATAGGTAAATAATTGTTTCTTAGTCCAGACAAGGTCATGATTTTTCATTTTATTTTTAAATTTTTTGTTTAATAATGATTCAGAGGATTTATATACACACACACACACATATATGAACAGGCTCATGTGGTTTTAGAATTAATTCCTTTTAAAGTTTAACTGTTTTTAGGGTAGATTCTCAGTCATTTCAATATACAAGGATGCTTCAAAACGTTGAAACAGGATTCAGACCTATTCACATTTGAACGATTCTTCACAAACTTATTTTTACCAGATAGCTCTGGGATTCTTCAAAGCCTGAAATTGCATTAAGTGGAGGGCAGCTCTCTTTTGGAAATCCTTGCTGTCTCTGGTTCTCTCTCTCTCACCAAGTTACCTTCACTGTGAATACCTGCATTTCATTAAAGCAATCAGCCACGCCCTTATGTATTCCTTGTCATTTAACATTCAGGGGGTTAGATGCCTGATCACTCAGCAAGAACATACAATCTTGTGAGTCATGGGGGTTTCTCAGAACCTTTAATTCCCAGAAGTCCTTAATTTGAAGAGACAGTACACTAATGTTCTAAACAAGTTCCCATGAGTGCTCCATTTGCTCATATTAATACAAGGTAAATCACTCACTCTGCTTCCATTTACTCCAAATGGGAAGTGGACATGATTCCTGTCTCTATCATCCAGAAGACACGTGATCTTGACCACTTTCCACCTCTTCCTTCAGAATCCATAGCACACCACTTTGGACCAATGACGCAGGGGAACTGGGGCCACACCTGCTCGCTACATTGAGTTGAAAGAGTTTTTCCTGGATGTTTGCATTTCTCCTAATGCAGGTATTCAATCTACGGCAAGTGAACTCAGACTTCCCATGTGTATCCAAACATTCTCACTGGCAGGTGTGAGGATCTGTCTTATTATTAAGATAAATATTTTTGCTGAAAATATCTGGCAGGGTATTTTGTATTCCCAGAGCATGGCGTACCCAGGACTCAGTGGCATTATTGTTAATTGTCTGTCTATCCTAGGAGACTCTGATCTGAGGACAGTAGGTCTGTCATGTTCATTTTTATGTTCTGCAGCTCCTCATACAGCTCCTAAGGTTGACCGACTCACTGGCTCGTCTGGTGAGACCAAGTGAGGGACAGTCCTTAGCTCCATTTATATGAGGGAAGCCAAGTGTTTTACCAAAGATTCTAAAGTAGTAAATTGCCCCAATGGAATTAACCCCATATATCCTGGTAACTTAATTAGTTATACCAAAACATTTGTTTACACTATAACCATACTATCCACTGGCTTCCCT
Organism: Bison bison bison; assembly: GCF_000754665.1. Lineage (NCBI taxonomy): Eukaryota > Metazoa > Chordata > Mammalia > Artiodactyla > Bovidae > Bison > Bison bison. The sequence goes on from NW_011494879.1 coordinate 9,593,089, forward strand.
GGTGGCTCAGCAGTAAAGAATCTGGCTGCAGCACAGGAGAACCAGGTTCAATCCCTGGGTCAGGAAGATCCCCTGGAGGAGGGCATGGCAACTCATTTCAATATTCTTGCTTGGAGAATCCCATGGACAGAGGTGCCTAGCAGGTTAAAGTCCATAGGGTCGAAATGAGTTGGACACAATCGAAGCAACTTAGCACATGCTCATACTATTGATAAAAGAGAAGCATATGTGGGATGAAAGGAACTTGAAGCTGGAACTTAACAAATGGATAAAAATTCAAAAAACTTCTACCAGTATAGGGAAGATGGAAGAAAATACCAGAGAGTGAAAACTGAGGTGTGGGGTGCAGGGGCGGAACTTGGATATGGACTTGGTACATGTAGGAGTGAGTGATTCATTTTGTTTAATTGGAGTTAAAGTCTAAGCTGGGAAAAAGTAGAAATACAGATAGTTAGGTAGATTTGGGTCTGATTTTGAAGGGTCTTGAATGTGAGATGCCAGTACCTAAAACTGGTATAGAACAACTATAAATTGCAATGGTTTGCGACAGTCTTTTACATTTGGCTTATACTTATTGACATTTAAAATGCTCCTGTAGATATTATAAGTTTTCATCTTTTTAAATTATCATGTGAGGTAGGAAAATGCTAGATGACTTTATGAGGCTGAAACTGGATTCTCAATGTGGTTTCAAGTTACACCATCCTGTTACAAGTCACAAGGGAAACCCAAGAATACTGGAGTGGGTAGCCCTTCCCTTCTCTGGGGGATCTTCCCAACCCAGGAATCGAACCAGGGTCTCCTGCATTCCAGGAGGATTCTTTACCAACTGAGCTATCTATCAGAGTAGCCCAAGTGTTGGTTAAGTTATAATTAAATAACCTTCCCATTCTCGGGACATATAAATGCTCAACTGCAACATATTTTTTAGGAAGAATTTTGGCAATACATACCCAAATGAGTGGGCTTCCCTTGCAGCTCAGCTGGTTAAGAATTCGTCTGCAGTGCAGGAGACCTGCACTGGGAAGATTCCCTGGAGAAGGGAATGGCTACCCACTCCAACTTTTTATCGATTTTAAGGCCTTAGTAACACAGGTTTTATAATCAAACATTCAAAACTGTTATATCATGGAAGTGACCTGGAATGGGAGTGACCTCCCACAGTGTCTGCCTAGGTGGGACCTTGCTAAGGCAAGGATTGGTCTTTGGTTCCAGGCTGTGAGGAAAGGGTGAAGGGTCCCAAGGGGGCTGAGACTTGAGGCACATGTGGTACTTCCTGAGTAGTGCAGACTTGTCAGTTGTATACAGTTAGGTACAAGTTTTCTATATTTCAACAGTTAGTCCTGCCTTACTTCAAACACTGACCAAAAGTTGGCCCTATAAAAACTCAAGTGGTGAAAATGCATGCAGTGGACATCATCACAGGGTGTTGATGATACCAAGGGAACAAGTGCTCATCTTTAGGGGAATGGTTAAGAAAATTGTTGTCTATTCAGAAAATATGCTAGTCTGTGGCAATTACACATGGTTTAAAAAAACTAATATACACTTGTTAGCATGCAGAAGTATCTGCAATATTGAATGAAAAAATTATTTAATGTGGATAGTAAAAAATGTGAACATATTCCAGATGTCCATGCATGTCTGACTCAATGGACATGAACCTGAGCAAACTCCAGGAGACAGTGAAGGACAGAGGAGGCTGACACACTGCAGCAGTCCATGGGGTCACAAAGAGTTGGGCATGATTTAGCAACTGAACAACAAACAAAAACCTGTATTAGTTATCCAAGTGGAGATGTTGAGAGGCTGTCTGATATTTGTATCTGAAATTCACAGGGGATGGGTCAGAATTGGCAGGAAGATGGTAATTAAAGACAGGAAACTGACTAAGATCACTTAAAGCATGTGGGTAGAAAAGGGAAGATGGATAAGTTTGAATTCTGGACCCTCTAAAGTAAAGAGAAGAATCCTGCCAAGCAGATCAGGGATTAGGAAACTCTCTCTCTAAAAGGCCAGGCAACAAATACTTTTGAAACGAGGGGAGGGTGCAGGGCACAACTTTTAAAAGGATGACATAACCTGAGGACACAACACAAACTGATTAGAACCAAACAGGTCCAAGGTGGCCAATGAGTCAACTTCCACTAGACCTTGAGTCTCAGTTTATACTAATTGTAACACATCAGCGAGCTAAATGACACACCCACAGGGGCCATGACAGTTCAAAGGCCAACCTTAAAGGTCAAAAAATGGGTGGTGGCCCAATTCCTGGACATTTCCACCCTTTACCCAAAATAGCTAGAACACTCCTCCCCCTCATTAGCCTATGAAATTATCCACCCTTATAAAATCTGACAGCCCCATACCCTAGGGCTGCTCTCACCTTCTGAGACGGAGTGTGTTTCTCTCTAAATAAATTCACTTCTTACCTATCCCTTTGTCTCTCATTGAACTCTTTCTGTGATATCAAAGAGCTGCATTAGGTCCTGAGACCAGGGGCATGATTTCAGTTAAAGACCATAGGTTCAAGTCCCAGCCTGAGTTCTGCTGGGTTTGAAGCCCAGCCCACAGGTTCAAGTCCCAACCTGAGTTACATGGTTTCATGTTCACCTCTGAAGGCTATGCTGTCTTGCCTGTGTCTCCTCAACTCTGCTCTTGTATCATGGAAGCAGCCACTGACAGAAATAAATGGGCATGGCTGTGTTCCAAGAAAACTTTATCTACAAAAAGGAGGCAGCAAGCGAATTTGGCCAGCAGCTCGGATTTGCCACCCCTGGAGAAGATGAGAAGGAATAGAAACAGCGGTTAAAAGCAAACAGGCCGACTGTGGTGTCATAGAAACCAGGAGAAGATGCTTTAAGATGGAAAGAGTAGCCTATCAAGTGAAATTGAGGAGAATGAAGGCTGAGCACAAAGCTTTCTGCTTCATGGGTCTGCGTGGTTTGTGGAATGCACTATTGTTTTCCACAATATCCTGAGGCTGTGACTCCTTCTGCCTGCAGTGTCCTCCACCCCAAATCTCCTTCATTTGATGAATCCCTGCTTGTTCTTTTTTTAACTTTTCTTTTAATAAATGAAAGATTCTTTAAATTCTACAGGGCTTTACAATTTTCAAAAGTTTCACACACATGATTTCATACAATAGTTCCCTTTTTTTCCTTTCTTTTGGTCCTCAATAATAACTTAACCCCAGAAGCCTTCTTCTATAGTAGACAGAATAACAGCCCCCCAGAGAGCTCCACATTATAATCCACAGAGCCTGTAAATATCTTACCTGTTACCTTGCAGATATGACAGAGTAAGGATCTGCTTACTTAAGTAATGGAGAGACTATTCTGGATTATCTGGATGGGCCCTGTGTCACCACAGGGGTCCTGGAATAGCTTGAACCATGTCCCTCCAAATTCACATGTTGAAATCCTATCCCCAAGAATCTCAGCACAGGACCTTATCTGAAAACAGAGTGACTGAAGATGTAACTTGTTAAGATGAGGTCATACTTGAGTACACTGGCCCCCCTAATGCAGTATGACTTTGTTGCTGTTCAGTCACTAAGTTGTGTCTGACTCTTTGCAACCCCAAGGACTGCAGCACACCAGGTTCCTCTGTCCTCCACCATCTCCTGGAGTTTGCTCAAACTCATGTCCATTGAGTTGGTGATGCTATCTAACCATCTCATCCTCTGCTGCCCCCCTCGCCTTTTGCCTTCAATCTCCAGTATGAATGGTACCCTTATAAATGGGGGAAATTTGGACACAAACAAACATATACAGAGAGAAGATTATGGGAAGTTGGAGGCAGAGGTCAGAGTCATGTTACTGCAAGGCAAGGGATGCCAAAGATTGCCAACAAACCATCCAAAGTCAGGTGAGACACCTGCAACAGATTCTTTCTCATAGCTCTCAGGAGAAACCAACCCTACTAACATTTTGACCTTGGAATTTTGAAGATGGAGGAAATGAACTGTGAGCTGAGGGAGGAGGCCAGCCTCTAGACACTGAATTCTCCCCTGGATCCTCCAGAGAACACTGTAGCCCACCCTGCTCCATTATTTTAGCCTAGAGAGACCTATGTTGGACTTGTGGCCTACAGACCTTCATGATAGTAAATCTGCATCATTTTAAGTCACTAAGAAGGTGGTGATTTGTTAGAGCATCCAGAGAAAACTAAAATACTTCCCAAGCTTCAAGTCCTTCATATACACTCCCAGCACAAATCTGTCACTCTGGATGAACCAGGAATATCTCAGAGGCAAGTGCCAGGTTTTACTCGTATTCTGATCCTTAAAATATAATAAATACTTAATAAATAAACATAAGTAAATGTATGTTGAATGAATACATCTTTCACCATGTTCTTCACTGCTTTTTCTGCCTGACTATAAGCTACTCAAGTTTTAATTTTCTGGCTTTGAAACTCATTTTTCTTTACATTGCTTAATCAACTATATTTCATTTCAATGGATTACTTTAAACTCTCCTAAGCTCTTTTGAAATTCAGAACAAAAACAAAAGAAGACTTTGAAGACCCAGGAAGAAACAGGACCCATTAGGAAAGTGTCTTTAGCAGAAAGTTGTAATGTGAAGGCACTTGACCTAATTTGCAGCAAATCACTCCTGAATATATTGCAGTGGGCAGATCTGAATTGGCAATTTCACAGGAGGAGATGAGCTGAGCTGATCCTTATCCATCTGCAAATCTATTTAGTCTTATAGGTGAAATAATAATAAATTTCATTATGGTTTATTGAGGACTTCTAATGATTACAGATATGTTTATGAAGTCATTGATTTTTTTTTTTAATGTTGCAACTGCAAGCCTGGCTCTTCACGTCCTTGTGCTAAATATTCCTAAGTATGAATGATACTCTACTAAACACTGAGTTAATTATGGATTCTCTAGGATGTCCTTAAGCTTGCAAGCTCAGCAGCAGCCTTGCCACTGAGTTGAACTGTGTTGAAATTTATCTCTGCAACAGAAGAATCCCTCATTTCAGACAATGGAGAGTCAGCTGATAGTTACAATTATGTCCAACCCAACCACATAAAAGCTCCATTGTAACAACAAGTACTGAATATTTCCTTTGTGTGGCTGTAACTCAAACATTTCTCAAAGTTATACATGGTGCATCTTTATACTTTATTTCATTTAATCCTCTCCATAGTCCATGGGATTGCAAAGAGTCAGACAGGACTAAGCAACTTTCATTTCACTTCACTGTATATGACATGGCTATTCTTAGCACTTATTTGTAGGTAACGAAAACCAAAGATAAATGTATGGAAAAGACTTAGTCAAGGTCATGTAGAAAGTTAACAGTAGATCCAAAACCTGTGCAGGAACCTCTGACAAAAGTGATATTTGCTGCTAATTTATTGGAAGGGCACAGGCTCCATGAGAGAGTAAACTCATTCTCCTACCCCAATGTGATTTGTCTCTCAAAGCCATAGACTCTTGCTTTTCAGATTTGGAAGGGACATTTTATCCAATCTCCTATGTCTTGGCAGGTGAGCTACCTTACCGAAGCACTTGCCATAGGTCAGTAAAGGAGAGAATGAGAACCAGAATGCAGATTTCTCTGCCCTCCCTTTGCTTTCCTCAGCAACACACATAGACAAGAGTTATAGCAAGCAGTGTATCACCCAGGGCCAAACAGTGAAGAAATCAGCATAAAGGTGTGCACTGAGTTTGCTGGCTTCAGTTCAGGAAGAATTCTTGGACATAGCAGGAAGGAAGCAAGCAACCAACCAACCAAAAGGAAGAATAGCTATAGAAGTAAAGGATGGCATGTGTTTACCTTATTCATATAAAATTATCAATAAATATCATGCAGGGCTAGACATGTAGGTAAACCAGGCCATAGTACAATGGCATAAGAGGGGAATGGAAGGAATAGGAATGCATAAGAAGATATTTGTATGATTGGCTCCTTCTGCCAATCTGGTTAGGAATGTATTTTCCTAACCTCACCCCTTTTTCCTCCTGCTACTGCTGCTGCTAAGTCACTTCAGTTGTGTCCGACTCTGTGTGACCTCATAGACGGCAGCCCACCAGGCTCCCCCGTCCCTGGGATTCTCCAGGCAAGAACACTGGAGTGGGTTGCCATTTCCTTCTCCAATGCAGGAAAGTGAAAATTAAAAGTGAAGTCACTCAGTCGTGTCCGACTCTTAGCGACCCCATGGACTGCAGCCTACCAGGCTCCTCCATCCATGGGATTTTCCAGGCAAGAGTACTGGACTGGGGTACCATTGCCTTCTCTGCCTTTTTCCTCCTACAATATCACTTATCCTTCAAGGCCCAAACCAAAGGTTACTTTTGTCAATGACCCTCTATGATCTTCCCTTGGCAGGTAGAAGTTCTACTCCAAACACACTTTATCCATTTCAGTAAAAAAGCCTACATCTGGGACTCCCTCAATATATATCAGTGAGTGGGCAGGTGTTCACTTTCTGAAGGATTCTGAAGGGCAGAGATGCTATGTTCCTCACATCCTGTGATAGCCTGCAAGGCCAGGAGGAAACAGAATAATAGATGACCCTGGAGCTGGTGGAAAGGAGAAGTCTCTAAAGATGTGGTGGAGTGGAAGGGGTATTCATAAGAAAATATTTGATCAACTGACCAAGCTGAAGAAAGAAGATAGAAGTTGGAACCAAGTGAGAAGCTGAAAACGAGCAGATCCAGTTTCAGCTGCAGGAAGGCTCAGAGGCTTAACCACTTTTTGAGCAGAAGGGCAGTCCTAGGAAGATGGACCTGGAGGGAGGTGTGTGGTTGGTGAGGCCAAGTGGCCTGGGATCTGAATAAAGAAGATGGACATTTGGTGGTATTTCTTTGATGTTCCCGAGATATTTAGCACAGCTAGAATAGAAACAAGACAGATATGTATAAGGATCTGGTTGCTCTGAATCCCACTAGAGCCCAGGATGTAGAAGGTCATCAGTATGTGCTCTGGAATGTTCAGTACATAGATATCTTCTGTTTCTCCCTACTGTCTGTCCTTCTTTCCTTACTCCACCACTGCTCCCCACAGATGCAGGCACTGTTGTCCATCTTTGCATCCCTTTCTGATGCTGTTTCCATTCCAACCATCTAAACACCCACTGAGCTTACTTCCACCCCCAATACCTTTCTGGGCCTTGCTCCATTACCTGGAATGCTCCTAGTGGGTATCCATATGGCTTGCTCCTTCACTTCCTTCATGCTTTCCCTCAAATATCCTTTTAATCCACAAGGTCTTTCCAAATATTAAAATGAAAAAAGCAAATCATCCTTCTAGCCACCCTAACTCTCATTCCTATTATCCTGCTTCACTTTTCAGCACAGTTTCATCATCTGACTTCCTACCTACTTACCTATTTATTAATTTCTTTCTATCTTCCTCCCAGTAGCATGTAAGTTTCCTGAAGGCAAGGACTTATTCATTTTGTACTTTGATGTATCCAAGGCCCGTGGCCATGCTTGGGTCACTGTAGGCACTAAAGGAACATAAGTTGAATGAAGAAACCAGAATGCTATACTCCTTCTAGCTACAAAAAGTCACCATTCAGAAAATTGATGCTGCCTGGCTCCATCTACATCCATTTCCTTAACACCAGCTTGAATCTAAATGAAATTCACTGCCTAATTGAATACAATGTGAGTTCAACTGCTGAAATTTCAACCCTTCAGTTACTCCAAAAGCCCTACTTCTAACTGAATTGTAGATTTTGCTTCTGTTTCTGTATTAATAAATCCCAGCATCCACTGAGGCTGAGCCCACCCAAGTTATCACAAAATGTGGGTCTGATGCTTAATATCTCTTTTCCAAAAGAATTGGAAGAATACAGCAGAAAGCACCAGTTGGAAAGCTCTCATGGCATTTCTGCAACCATTCTAGCTCATTTTGGTTGGAAGCTGATAAAGATTGACTACCTTTATGTGGTAGCAATTCATCATGCTTAGAGTCTCTTTCTTTTGAACATCAATCTTATAAATTTACCAGGAGACATAATAGTGTAAATATATTATTCATAAACTAGAGTGAATCCCCACTCACCACCATAACCATTTTGACAATAAATCATAACATGTAAACGGTCTTTTCTTCTTCGTAATTTTTTTTTCTCATTTGGAGACTCAACAAAATACATCTATAAACAGAACAAAGAGCAGCAAAAAGAATTCACTGAGCAAGAGCCAAAACTCATAAAGAGGAACCTGGATTAAATGCACAAACAGGAGGGAACACTGTTGAATTGAGATGATTTTTCTTTTCTGAGCTGCTAAACCATTTAAAAATCTTTGATATTGTATCTTTTACTTGTACCAAAAGCTACAGTTATTCTATGCCACTGAAAATTCTGGATAAATGCCACATACCTAATAATTCAAATGGTTATAAGGTAAGTCTACTGATTATAGAAAGCAGCTCAGGACTTCCCTGGAGGTCCAGTGGTTAAGATTTTGTAACACAGGGAGTGCGGCTTTGATCCTCAGTTGGAGAGCTAAGATCTCATATGCCTTGGGACCAAAAAACCAAAACATAAAAAGGAAGCAATAATGTAACAAATTCAATAAAGACTTTAAAAATGATCCACATTAAAAAAAAAAGTCTCTAAAAAAAGGAAAAGATCCTACTCCAGGTGATCTTCCTGACCCTGGGATCAGACCTGCATCTCCTGCATTGGCAGGCAGATTCTTTACCACTGAGCCACCAGGGAGGCCCTGAACTTGGGATAGAAATCTCTGATTTGTCTCTCTGGTTTATTTTTGTAACTCATAACAGCATTTAGCAGCCATCACAAAATTCAGATCAATGACTTTCTCAACACATAGAGTTCATGTGCAAGTCAAAATATCAGATTGAAGTAACTTGAAACCACATGGGGTGATCCTGGTGTGCAGTTCAGAAATGACCTGTATCTAAACACTTCAGTGGATGACATCTGGGTTTAGGGACTATTCTCTGTCAATGAATGAAACTGATGTGAAGAATTCTTTGGGTTGATGAGATGATCTTTCTCTTGGTGTGTCTTGATATTTCCAAGAGGCATGAAATAAGCACAAATAGGACCACTCTTCTTCTTTGTTGTCTAATTTGTCGATTCTATCAAATAATTCTTTCAAAAAAGATGATCAATCGATGAAACTTCCAAAGTAATTAAAGACACGGTCAATATAGTTTCCAAAGGACGGAAGAAGAGAGTTCAGAGAATAAATTTCTTGAAGCTGCTACTTATCTCATTTCATGAACTTGGAAAAATGAGTTAATCTCTCAGAAATGAGGGCTCTTCAGGTTTGTAAAATGGGCTGGCAAGGTTGAATTTTACTTCAATGTGCTATTTATAGATGCTGTGACATTATACAGAAAGAGTTTGAACATGGAAGAACACCATATATATTGTATTACAAATAATGATTAATGTTGTTATGAATAAGAAGTGAGGTAGACTTGGTCATTTAAAATCTCTGGGCCTGAGATGCACCCACAGCAGAAGAGGAAAACAATCTGTGCCTGTCTGATTCTCAGAATGGCTAGAAAGTTCAAATGGTAACATGCTTTGGAAAGTACTTTGTAAATGATAATGTTTGACAGAGTGGTTAATGCCAATATCTCCTTAGAGGCACTGTCTTAAGAAGTTGCACGTTTCAGACCTTTTAGAACCAGAAGTTGTGATCATAGCTCAGGCTTTCTCTCATTTCATTACATGTTTGGTCATCATCACTCTGTATATTTAATTGAGAGCAAAATGGGAAGAGGGTAGACCAGAAGTAAATGTTGCTGTTAGACACACAGCACAGTTTGAAACAGAGCAGAAAACAGAAGGAAATGAACAGACTAGGTGCCACTTAATTTGCATACAGTCAAAAATAAATGCTGGGGCCAGAATTCAAGCCCAAATCTGTCCCCTGAGAATCTGTACTTCAGAAAACATTAAGGGTCACCGTATTATATCACCTTATTTGCAGATCAAGAAATCAGAGATTAGAGAGAGAAACTGATTTGCCCAAGGTCACACAGCTATGACTGCTGCTGCTGCTGCTGCTAAGTCACTTCAGTCATGTCCAACTCTGTGCAACCCCATAGACGGCAGCCCACCAGGCTCCCCCATCCCTGGGATTCTCCAGGCAAGAACACTGGAGTGGGCTGCCATTTCCTTCCCCAATGCATGAAAGTGAAAAGTGAAAGTGAAGTCGCTCAGTCGTCTCCGACTCTTCGTGACCCCATGGATTGCAGCCTACCAGGCTCCTCTGCCCATGGGATTTTCCAGGCCAGAGTACTAGAGTGG
>NW_011494879.1:9603520-9616052 GCF_000754665.1 Bison bison bison
CGGAGGAGCCTGGTAGGCTGCAGTCCGTGGGGTCGCTAAGAGTCGGACACGACTGAGCTACTTCACTTTCACTTTTCTCTTTCATGCACTGGAGAAGGAAATGGCAACCCACTCCAGTGTTCTTGCCTGGAGAATCTCATGGATGGTGGAGCCTGATGGGCTGCCGTCTATGGAGTAGCACAGAGTCAGACACGACTGAATCGACTTAGCAGCAGCAGCAGCAGCAGCAACACACCATTTCAGGATGAAGGGCACATAACTAGACACAAAGCCACCCCTGCTTCCTTCCTTAAAGAGACTCTCAATTTAGCAGTCTCACTTTGAAAATATGCCTCATGTGAAACCCAGGATGGCCTCTTCCAACTCTGTCTCTTTTTCATATCATGTGTATCCATTTTCTGTGTATGGTGGGTAGGGAATAGTGAAGGTGAGGGTGAGATGACTCAGAAGTCTGAGTTAGAACCTGGTTATTTGTGATTTTTAAAATTCACAACAGGTGATTCTGACCCACTGCCATGGATGATAATCACAAATGAAGCTTTTTTTTTTACATTTATTCATACCATAATAATTTCTTATAATTATTCATACTATAATTATTTCTTAGTTTTATATCCTTAGAAGACTCTGGAGTAGGACTAGATATTATTGCTTTTCAGAACATCAGAAAAAGTTATAGTCTTTTTAAGCCATTTGCCAAGAATCACTCTGTGCATTTGTATCAGAATAGGAGCTAGGGTGTCTCCTGAACAGACCTCATTTCACTCCTTTCCATAGTGCCTACCGTATTTTTTGTGCCCTTTCCTACTATATCTAAGTATGCTGTTGCTCAGAGAAGAGTAGAAAAGGTGTTAAGAAGTATTTGTTCTTGAATACCCACCATATGCATTTACCTCACCAGTCCAAGATTGGACCCTGATTTTTCCCCCCAGGATGCAAAGAGACAATCAATCTGTCAAAGCTGAACCCATACCATATCATTTAATTAATTTACAGTGAAAAATACAACCAGCAGGGAGAGCAGCTCTTCTTTTGACAAACACTTTTTATCCCTGTAGAAGAGTTAACTGGTAAATAAAATTTTAGCCAGATACTTATTTCTCATGAAGAAACAGAAAGAGAGAGAGAGAGAGGAGGTAAGTATCAAAGCTAAGCACCAAATAGCATTAAACTATGACTGTCTGGTACATGTTAAGCTACATTAGAGACACACCAGACAAGATGAACCCTTGACCTGTATCCTGGGTAGTGCATGAATGGGTACAACCAGTGGACAAAACTGCTTGAGGGAAATAATATTTTCATACTGTATCTCCAGTTGGCCAGGCAGTAATACTCAGTAAAGGCTTGTTGATTATTGGAATAAAAAACAATGTCTCAGGCATTGGTCTTCCATGCTTTGAATCCATCTACAGCACTTAATCTACACCATCTTAATCATATGCACTGCTGTATATATGATTCTTCTACATGCAGCAAAATGCTTCTTCTACTTTATTGCAGTCAGTCCCTGCTGCTGTGACAAAATACAATGAACTGACTTACAGCTTATACGGAAAGTTCTTACAGCTCTGGAGGCTGGAAGTCTGTGATCAGGGTGCTAGCCTGGCTAGGTCTGGTGAGAGCTCTCTTCTCAGTTTGCAGATGGCCACCTTCTTGTTCTGTCTTCACAAGGGAAGGAATATGAAGTGGACAGAGTAAGCTCTCTAATCTCTCTTCTTTATAAGAGCACTAATATCATCATGGAAGAAACACAGGCTGGAATCAAGATTGCTGGGAGAAATATCAATAACCTCAGATATGCAGATGACACCACCCTTATGGCAGAAAGTGAAGAGGAACTAAAAAGCCTCTTGATGAAAGTGAATGGGGAGAGTGAAAAAGTTGGCTTAAAGCTCAACATTCAGAAAACGAAGATCATGGCATCTGGTCCCATCACTTCATGGGAAATAGATGGGGAAACAGTGGAAACAGTGTCAGACTTTATTTCTGGGGGGCTCCAAAATCACTGCAGATGGTGACTGCAGCCATGAAATTAAAAGACGCTTACTCCTTGGAAGTAAAGTTATGACCAACCTAGACAGCATATTCAAAAGCAGAGATATTACTTTGCCAACAAAGGTTCGTCTGTTAAGGCTATGGTTTTTCCTGTGGTCACGTATGGATGTGAGAGTTGGACTGTGAAGAAGGCTGAGCACTGAAGAATTGATGCTTTTGAACTGTGGTGTTGGAGAAGACTCTTGAGAGTCCCTTGAACTGCAAGGAGATCCAACCAGTCCATTCTGAAGGAGATCAGCCCTGGGCTTTCTTTGGAAGGAATGATGCTAAAGCTGAAACTCCAGTACTTTGGCCACCTCATGCGAAGAGTTGACTCATTGGAAAAGACTCTGATGCTGGGAGGGATTGGGGGCAGGAGGAGAAGGGGACGACAGAGGATGAGATGGCTGGATGGCATCACTGACTCGATGGACGTGGGTCTGGGTGAACTCCGGGAGCTGGTAATGGACAGGGAGGCCTGGCATGCTGCGATTCATGGGGTTGCAAAGAGTCAGACATGACTGAGCGACTGAACTGAACTGAACTGACTGAATATCATCATGAGGGCTCCTCCTTCATGACCTAATTACCTTCAGGGGGCAGGGTAGGGAAGGTGGTTTAGGGTTTCAACAAGAGACACAAAGATGCAACATGCCTTCCACACCTGCCTCCTTTCTTTCTCATCCTCTACTTGACTTTACAAGTCCAATCAGGAGCTTTGTTGCCTCCTTAAGCCAACAACTACTTTTGGATTTAATATCTGCCTTTTAACTATAACATTCCCTCCACAGCATACCAACAATATTCAACATCTGGCTTTGCCTGAGGAGACTTTTGGAAAAGGCTCAACAGGAATGGCAGAGTTGAGGAATTCCTCAGGCTCACCTTGAAGTTGCCATTTCGTAAATATTTATTCAACAAAAAATGCCAGCGTGGGTTAACTGTGTTTCACTTTGGATGAGAAAAGCAAAAATCCTTATATACAGTAGATCTAGAATTATTTTGCTAGTAAATAACACACTGCCCTTTGTTTCCAGGGATCTGTCTGAATAATGGAAACATGACATGACTATATTATTCCCAAGGATATAAGAGATAGATTAGATATAGACATGTATACATATTTATTGCATTCAAATAAAATAATTTTGCAAGCTTCTGAGATACATGAGAGTATAAATGAATCACTCAAACATGTCTGAAAGCATATGAAGGATTTATATCATTTCCAAAATACAAAACATCTCAGAGGTTCTACTATCAAATTAAGACATTGCTTAAATGATTATTTTCTGATACAGTCCCAGAGATTGGTTAGTATTTTAACATGGAATATAATTTCCAATTAACCTGTATCTCATATTGGAGGATCTTGATGGGAGTCCATAGATTGAATGAGTGAATGAATGAATAAGCCTATGAGGATTTTGTTCTTTTTGGCCCTTTAAGCAGACTGAAGCCATTTGAGTGGAAAGAGCCCCTTTCTGGGACTGGGAGGGGACAGATTCCTCTGCACAGGAAAGAAAAGCACTCTGATGAGGCAGTCATCAGTGTACATAGAGAGAGTCTGAAAAGAAACCCTGATATGAAGTCAGTACAGCACACATATCATCCCTTTCCATCTCCCAGGAACGCAATGAGTAGGCAGTTTGGTTCCCTTTTTTAGGCGAGGGAAATAGACTCAGTGTGATGAAATAACCTACCGCTTACTCTACAGCAGTGGAATGGCTAATCTTGGACTTGAATCAGCCCACCTGTCTGATTCTAAAACTCATGCTTTCAACACTGTGCTGACTCCTGTTCTCTGCCTACCCACCCCCCAGAAGGATTAGGTAGGACAGCAGAGCTTCCTAGACCAGAATTACTTGTTTTGCAGGAAGCCCTCCAAAAGAGGAAAGTCAGAGCTCTTTCTCACTTCTTATCTGATTAATCCAAGAATGGAGAGACAGAAGTGGTGGGTAAGACTGTTGGTTTATACTCACCCCGTTCTAGCCAGCAAGCTGTCAGCATGTATACTATGATTAGTTGAAGATTATAACTGTATTTAAAAACCTGGGTGTGACCTCGTCAGGGAGATCAAAGGCAGCTTTTGGGATTTAATGCTGTTCCAAAAACGTCAAGGGAGTGGCCTTTAATTAAGGAGTGAAACTCTCAGCAATACAATAGTAATGAGACCTTTGAAGTTTACAGAGCATGTTTCGTGTTTGATCTCATTTGTCATAAAACAAGAAATCACCATTTGCCAAGAGATTCCTGTGTTTCCAGCACCATGAGGGGGGAAATCACGTGCTATTTCACAATATACAGGAAGACGAGCAGGTCAATATCAGGACGCCTATCTTACCAACATTGATGCTGAGGGCCAGAGAGCAGAGAGAGGTACCTTCTTCCCCGTTCACTGCCCTGCACTGTGCCAACTGCCAAAGCTGCTGTCTCTCCTCCATCCCTCCCAACTAATTTCTCATTCTTTCTAGAATTAAAGGAAAAAATGTCAGTTCTCACAATCAAAAAGCTGAGCTTATGTCTCACAAGTCTGTTTTTTCTCAACATGATTGGAATTAACCTAAAACTGAGAAACTACCTAGGAACAGTTGGACACATTTCATAGGCAAGATTCCAGCGTGGAAATCAAATGCGAGTGACTGTTATGAATTTGGGAAGCTGTGCACAATCTGGAAAAAAAAAAAACAACAACTGTGCTTCCATTCTAAGAGATCTAGGCTAGCTATGAGAGGGAGTGAGCTACTTAAAATAGACACAGTGTATAGAATAAAATTTCCTGTACTTCCTGGTGGCTCTTGTCACATCAACAAGACATGGGGGAGGGGGGTGGATATAGTCTTGGATGGATTTTATGGATGCAAAGATCCATCCCACATTCCCCCGAAATGTCCTTCCATTCCCAAAAGTAGTCACAGGTGCAAAGCAATGTTTTCATGAGGATGGCACACACAGTATTGTATCAATAGAAAACAAAACTGACCTTGAATGATACTGATCAATGTGCAAGTTTGAAGTCTCTTACCAGTTGAGTGGATGCCTCTGAATGAAGGAACTTCTTCCTCTCTCACACACCATCTGCAGCAGCATCCCCCTACTGCCTCTTCCATGAGGTTGTTGTGACACTGAAGAAAAGAACACACAATGACTAATCATCAGAAAGAGGGCAAAATAGGCAGGATTGTTCATTTTTGCAAACAATTCTCCAAGCCCTGCAATAAGCTCCAATTTTTAAAAGACTGGAACCATTGATGGATCAAAAAAAACACAATAGAACAGGGTCAAGAAAACTTGGGAGAAAGCAAGAAAATGTTCTCTTGAGAAAAATGTTTCTGGTCTAAGAGGAAAGGATTTAAGTTTTTGAATAAGATAAACATGATGATGAAAGGATAGGCTGGCTTGAATCAAGGGTATTGTATTAAAAGTGACTAAGAAAAAGCAGAACAACTTAGAGTCAGCACTGGCTCTTTGCCACTGGAACTGTTAAAGAAAACTAGATGTTTACTCATCAGAAATGTGACAAAGGGAATTCTCACCTTGTGAGAGATGCTCAGGCATAGAACTTAGGCTCTCCTTGCATTTTAAGACTTGATGAAGGACCACAAAGTACAACAGGATCAATGAAAAAGTGTGTTATCAGTGACCCAGATAGAAGTTTAGGAAAACTCAAGTTCACATTAAATATACAAATGGATTAAAAACATTCCTCTTGATATTGAGAAATGATTGCTTGGGTAGTATGTGGTAGAACACAGGGGAAGAAGGGCAGGTGCTACAATCTTTAACTGGTTGTATGACCATAGGTAAGATATTTCATCTCATTAGGCCTCGGTCTCCTCATCTCTAGGAACAGGGGGTTAGATTCTTCAGGGGAATCTCTGGCTCTGACAATCTAGAATTTTCTTCTTCCATAAAGGAGGGGTGGCCAGAAAACAGAATCATTCCTTTGAAAGAAGAGTTTTCTGTGTATTAATGAACATTAAACCTAACTTTGGGATTATCACATCTCTCTCTGTAAACAGCAAAGAACTGGGCATAAGGGGGAAATTGAGCTAAAAAGAGAAAGGAAAGATAATCACTCATATCTTTGTTGCCATATAGCAAAAGAAGATCATGTTAACTATCATTACTCTTAATACTATCTTCAAAATGACAAGACCTTGCATTATACAGGGTTTCATAACTATCAGTTCAGTTCAGTTGCTCAGTCGTGTCCAACTCTTTGCGACCTCATGAATCGCAGCACACCAGGCCTCCCTGTCCATCATCAACTCCCAGAGTTCACTCAAACTCATGTCCATCGAGTCAGTGATGCTATCCAGTCATCTCATCCTCTGTCATCCCTTTCTCCTGCTGCCCCTAATCCCTCCCAGCATCAGGGTCTTTTCCAATGAGTCAACTCTTTGCATGAGGTGGCCAAAGTATTGGAGTTTCAGGATTCCCTTCTCAACCATTGCCTTTTCATTTAAGATGCTGAGCCCCACACTAAATCCATCCTAAAGTGTGATTTCTCCTCTCTGTTCTGCTTACTCCTTCCTTTCAAAGTGCACTTTTGTAGAAACCTGAGTCACAATTTGTGTTTTAGCAAATCTGCCACTGCAGTTCTGTTCTTCCATGAGATGGGCACTTTTTTTCACTCACATCCAAATATCTGGTTTCCTCTTTTTACCTGACCTTTGAGGAAATGGCCAATGATAGTCTCAAGGCCTATTGTCCAGATCAGGTGATGGCAACTCCAGACAATGATGCCTCCTTGCCCCTTTCATGAACCCTTAGCATCAAGAAATCAGGTGCCCTCTCCTGGTATGAGTTTACTTTCAGATAGGTGACCCAGTGCAAAGTTTGGACAGAACACACAGATTAGCCGAGCAAGCAGTAGAGGGCTATCACTGAATTCCTTACTGGTGATAGAGGAACCTCAGGGTGAATAGGAAGCAAGCTCACTTTTGTTGGATACCTACTATGTGCCAAGCATGGTGTTAAGCACTTTAAAGTCATTATTCCATATTCTAGTCACTATGAAGTCATTATCCCATTGAATCAGCATAACCCAGCAACTACCATATGTGGACATGGCATTTGGCACTTTAAAGACTTCATCCACTGACTCATCACACTGCCTGTTTCAAAAAAGTGATAGCGTATAAGTCATTTCACTACCACCATACAGCTGATAGCCAGGTAAGTGAAGACTCAAACTCAAATCTTTCAGCCTCATGTGTACTATTCTTTTCTTCTATCCTGGTTGCCTCCAAATCAAAACATTAAAAGGCAAAATTAATGCTGTGTGGGCACCCAGTGGAGGATGTGATCAACTCCCCACTGGGAAGGGGGTTCAGGAGTGACATACATATACACACACATACACACACACACACACACACACACACACACACACATCCCTGTGGCTGATTCATGTTGATGTGTGGCTGATTTATATTGATGTATGGCAGAAACCAACACAATATTTTAAAGCAATTGGCCTCCAATAAAAAAAATAGGAAAAAAATTAATTCTGATATTGAAACTGATGATGCTACACATGGACCAAAATTATAAGACTGATATTCATATAACAAAACTTCTAGGATGAACAGGAGAGACACCCAGACTGCTAAGGAATAGCTTGAGTAAAGAAAGGGGCAAATGGTTAGGGGCTGGAGCAGAAACCACTGTGCACACAGCCCAGAATTGCAGGTGGAGGGTGTGCCAGGCTTTCTTATCAGCATGTCCAGAAAGGGGTGAAAGGGAAGGGGCAGGCATAGTGCCTGAAAGTCAGCAGTGGGTACATATCACAAATGGAGTGAGACTCCTTCTTTGCTATGGAAAATGAGCTCAATGGGAAGGCAATGTACTCAGAGTCAAGATGTGGAAAGATCACCCAGGCAGTGGTATTTGCCCTGGAACATTCTTTCCCTTGTGCCCAAACCAGAGTGACAAGGCAGAGAGGCTGTATGTGGTGTCACCACTCCATGGAGCAGCACCTGTCTCATTCTCTGTGTCTAATGAGTCGGCCCAGATGAAAGCACAACACTCCATTGTAAACAATAATCAGCCTCAATCCATCATGAGCCAAATTATATGTTTATGTGCACTGAAAAGGCTTAAAGGACCCACTCGTGAGTGGTGGCAGAAAATGCTCTCAGCCCAGTGTAGATGAGAACATTCCCAAACCAGCTTCAAACCATAAAAATGCACTGATATTTATTGTGGCCTTAGTAGACACCAAGGGCTTGAACTACAATATTGTCAACCCACCTCCATAACCAACACATGTGGCAGCTGATCTAACTTCAGCCTAGTAGCATGCGTGTGCTTGCTAAGTTGCTTCAGTCACTCCTGACTCTGCCACCCTATGGACTGCAGCTCCTCTGTCCATGGGATTCTCCAAGCAAGAATACTGTAGTGGGCTGCCATGCCCTCTTCCAGGAGATCTTCCTGACCCAGAGATAGAACTTCAGTCTCCTGCATCTTCTCATTGGCAGGCATGTTCTTTACCACAAGCGCCACCTGGGAAGCCTTCAACCTAGTACAGCTCAGATGGTGCTGTTGCAGCATGCCACTCTAGAGGGTGCTGTTTTCATGGTGGGCTACGTGAACAGCATCCACTGAGGTTGTACAGTGAACAGCCCTCAGAGCTATGCCCGGTGACCCTGCTCAGAAGAAAGCATTTTCCTCTAGATCAACCTAGGAAACGGCTGTCCTGTGATTTGAATCCAGGTCTTTCTGACTCCAAATTCCATGTATTAATTACTCTGTAAGATATCAGAAATTGATTTTTAAAGGAAAGTAGGGGAAGGAAAGGAAGTAGGGGTTTGGGGAAGGCAGTTGGTTTTCCTTGGGGTTTATCTTCAGAGTTTTCAGGAAGAAATTTTGCATTCAGTCCAGGACTCTCAAGTGGGAAGGCTGGCCAACAGCACATCCAAGCCTGTGAATCTTAAGTGGGAGTTGACCAGGCATTTCAGTGGGGTGATGACCCTTTGTGCTTGAAATTCCTCAGTTCTGAATTCAGGAGTCATTTCTGGTGAAGGATCAATAGGATGATGGGGCTTGGGAAAGATTTAGAAACGTTTATTTATTTATTTATCAACGCCCATCAGACTTGGAGGAGGAAAGAGCTGGAAAGAGCATTCTCAAGTATTTGGACCTGTACCCTGCCAAGGGATTAGGCAAAGTAATTCAAATAATGCTAGAAACTGCAAGGCCCCCAGGCTTTGTAGTTTGGGGTGCACACTGTTCTGGGTACAGTGAGGCACACCTTGGGAAGTAAGGCTCTGAGACAGCCCTCCCAGGAGTTGACAACCTAGCATCACGTATCAAGATGGACTCTAGAAGCGGACATTTGGAAAAGCGGCTTGGGGAGGTGACATATACACAGAGCCTTCATTCACTATTGTCAGTCCCTGAGGTTACAATGGTAAACAACCTGGTGAAGGCCCTGCTTCCAGTGTGGAAGCCTCAGGGTCCTTACAGTGGAGAAGCCCAGCAGAAGAGAGCTAAAAGAAACACGGTGGCATGAAAAGGCCCAGCACTGCTGGCTTCGAATAAGGAGGAGGAAGACTGTGAGTCCTGGGAGACACATCGCCTCTAAAAGCTGAAAGAGGCAAGCAAACAGACTCCCCGCTAAGGCCTCCAGAAGGAACACAGCCCTAATTCAAACCTGAATTTCAGTCCAGTGAGAACCACTGCAGACTTGTAACCCATAGAACTGTTAGAAAACGAATATGCATCGCTTTAAGCCATTCGCTTTATGGGAATATCTGGTTGGCTAAAAATCTGTTTGGGTTTTTCATACCATCTTATGGAAAAATCTAAAGGAAAGTTTTGGCCAACCCAACATATTATAGTAGCAATAGAAAAACCAGTAAACACTGTGTTTAATGCTAGCCATTCTTACAATTAGTATAGGATAAAGTTCCAAAACAAAGAAGGAAGAGAAGGAAGGACACAGAACAGAGAGGTGGATTTTTGTTGAGAGTGAGATTCCTGTGGAGAAGTGATGAGAGAATGCAGGGTACTCTGGGAAGCAACCAGTGATGGTATGTGCCTTGATTAGGCCACATCTAAGGAATCCCATGGACGGAGGAGCCTGGTAGGCTGCAGTCCATGGGGTCGCTAAGAGTCGGACACGACTGAGTGACTTCACTTTCACTTTTCACTTTCACCCATTGGAGAAGGAAATGGCAACCCACTCCAGTATTCTTGCCTGGAGAATCCCAGGGATGGGGGAGCCTGGTGGGCTGCCGTCTTTGGGGTTGCACAGAGTCGGACATGACTGAAGTGACTTAGCAGCAGCAGCAAGGTTGGGAATATAAGGATGGGAAAGTGAAGGGGTTTTTGGTGCCAAGGTGAGGTGTTTGGGTGCAGTTCTGTACTCAGTGTTGAAGGATATTCCAGAGAATGTGTTCCCATCACAGTTTCCATCTATCTTTCCTCCATCCCACCTTGTTGCCTTTCTCTTTGGAAATTAATCTTTTGAATGCTATCTGCCTTTTCCAAGAAAGCGTAGGAGCTTGAGATGAACATGTACACACTACTATATATAAAACAGATAAACAAACACCCAGTGTATAGCACAAGGAAGTCTACTCAATATTCTTTAATAACCTACATGGAAAAGAGTCTAAAAAAGAATGGATATATATATGTATGAAAAAAGTTAAAGTCACTCAGTCGTGTCTGACTCTGTGACCCCATGGACTACAGAGCCCAGGGAATTCTCCAAGCCAGAATACTGGAGTGAGTAGCCTTTCCTTTCTCCAGGGGATCTTCCCAACCCAGGGATCAAACCCAGGTCTCCTGCATTGCAGGCGGATTCTTTACCAGATGAGCCACAAGGGAAGCCCGTGTATATGTATAACTGAATCACTTTGCTGTGCACCTGAAACAACATTGTAAAGCAACTATACTCCAATGTAAAACAAAAATTATATGAAAAATTAAAACAAAGCAAGAAATCAAAAGAAAACATAAGAAAAAGATAAAAAGAAAGCATAAGAAATTAAGAATGTAATTTCTGGAAAGAGATTGCTGAGGAAGTCTGGTTATCAGGAATGGGCACCACTACAGGCTGCCCAAAGGTGTGCAAGATCTCTCTCCAGTTATATTACAACAGAATAATGTCTTCACTGATGGAGAAGGTGGACTTGATGGAAAGCACAGACTAGGTGGAGTTCACTGATATGGACTGACTATCATGACTGTGTTAAAAAACAAGCTGTGTTTCTTTGGGCAAGTCACTTCTCTGGTCCATCTCATCTGTGAAATGGGTCTGCTTTATTTGCAGATTGCTGAAAAGATCAAAGAAATTGATGTAAGTGAAAGAACTTTGTAAGCAGAAAAGTGCAACCCTTGTGTCATCAGCCTCTCAGTTCCCAGGCTCCTAATAGCACTGAGAGGGAACGAGTCTGTCTTCCTGAGGCCTTAGGGCTGTCTGGTTTTTGGTTTGATCATTAACACCCACGTCATCATCTTCCCCTTCATTTCTGTCTCTTCTTATCTCCCAAGTTTTTCTGCTCCCCTTCTAATCAACTGAATTCTTTGATCACTAATTTTGCTTTCTTGTTAAACAGATCTCTGAAATCTCTTTATTTGTAAACTGGTTTCACAACCTAAATGGCTCCTGCATAATGTACAAGCATGTTAGCAAAAGCTGGGAGGATGGTATTCAACTGGGAAGTTTACATAAACAGAGGCAAGATTGTTCTTTGAAAGTAGGTGGTCTTCCTGGAATAAATATTCTTTCTGGATTTGATTCTCTGTTTCAAGAAGAGGAAATAGCTTCAAAGCATTAAAAGGTAATTTCTTTGGTAGTATACTAATAATAATTCCATAATTAATCCAGAGGATGACTGCTCCTAAAATTATCTGTTCCCAGTACATTTCAAGGTTATGATTTTTATTGTTTGTCTTCCCTTTACCTGACCTCACGTTGAGGTCTGAGTTGGCAATTTGTAGACAATAAAACTACACATTGCTTCCACCATGAAACTGCTTCTGCCACATGTAAATGAGGAGGTTTCCTTTCAAACCATGCCTTCTCTGTTTCCCTACCTGGAGCCCTGGGCAGATGGCAGGCTGACCCACTCCCAGCAGGACCAAGCAGGTGGACTGTCAGAGAGGGAAAGTGAGAAAGCCAAAGCTTGGCACAGAATCTACTCATGTGGGCAGGATACAGACTAGGAGATTGACCTGTTGATGAATTCTGAAGTACAGCCAGGCAGGGAAATGATGGTCTCCAGAGGGTGTAGGCACCGAGGGGAGTTTAACAATGTCACGGGCATATATACCTGATGCTGGACTTCTTAGATGGGTGGAGCTTAGCACTGAGCATCCAGAAAGATGGTGTCTGTCCCAGCATAGCCTGCCAGCCATGGTTGTTTTCCTGTTTTCCTCTATCCTCACCCACTGGGCACATCTTCCTGGCCTCCTTGAGATACACACTCCCAGACAACTCTCTACTGAAAGTTTCCCTGGGAAGATGAACTGTATCGGT
>NW_011494879.1:9616152-9617826 GCF_000754665.1 Bison bison bison
AGAGCCTCTTGATGAAAGTAAAAGAGGAGAGTGAAAAAGTTGGCTTAAAGATCAACATTCAGAAAACTAAGATCATGGCATCTGGTCCCATCACTTCAGGGCAAATAGATGGGGAAACAGTGGAAACAGTGGCTGACCTTATTTTGGCGGGCTCCAAAATCACTGCAGATGGTGATTGCAGCCATGACATTAAAAGACGCTTACTCCTTGGAAGGAAAGTTATGACCAACCTAGGCAGCATATTAAAAGGCAGAGATATTACTTTACCAACAAAGGTCCATCTAGTTAAGGCTATGATTTTTCCAGCAGTCATGTATGTATGTGAGAGTTGGACTGTAAAGAAAGCTGAGCACTGAAGAATTGATGCTTTTGAACTGTGGTGTTGGAGAAGACTCTTGAGAGTCCCTTGGACTGCAAGGAGATCCAACCAGTCCATCCTAAAGGAGATCAGTCCTGGGTACTCATTGGAAGGACTAATGTGGAAACTGAAACTCCAATACTTTGGCCACCTGATGCAAAGAGCTGACTCATTTGAAAAGACCCTGATGCTGGGAAAGATTGAAGGCGGGGGGAGGAGGGGACGACAGAGGATGAGATAGTTGGATGGCACCACAGACTCAATGGACATGAATTTGAGTAAACTCTGGGAGTTGGTGATGGACAGGGAGGCCTGGCATGCTGCGGTTCATGGGGTTGCAAATAGTCAGACATGACTGAGCAACTGAACTGAACTGAATCAACTCCTGTTACGTTTGGTCTCCTAAACTTCATCTCACCATGTGAAAGGGAGGGTTCTGTATGCCACAGTGGGATGGTTAGGGAGCAGGAAGTGCAAAGCCTTCCAAGGTCTCCCTAAAACAATTCCCCCATCACCACCAAAGGCAATTCCTACATAGTAAAGTCAATCATTCCAAATGGAGTAGGTCACTAGGAAAGTTTCCAAAACTGCATCGAGTCAGGAAATGGCATCATTTCTCTACATTGGGGATCTTAGAGAAAATCCTGAGAGGGCTCTTTGGCTAAATTGGTGTGTGGTTTGATCCCATAGTTTGTGAGGCACAGGACCTGAATGTCGAAAAGTAAGGGATGGTTGCAGAAGCTGTTCAGAATGCAATCCAGTGTTACCATGTCATCTATGATGAGAACAAAAGAGCCACCACCCAGAGATCACTGGGTCATTTTCTCAAGAGGTTAGATAGAACTGAATCCAGCAAGGAACCTGTGCCATCAGTATCAGGTGTGGCTGAAATTGCATCCTGCCCTTGGTCTCCTATTGCTGATGATCTTTCAGCTCCACCATCTCCCACGTCCTCTCGCTCCCCCAGTCAATAACTCTTCTTGCCTGGTCACTCGATGCCAGCCCCTGTATGCCAGCTGTTGTATCCTATTATTGTACTTTTCAAGGTACTGTACTCTAAAAATGCTCTTCATTTTGTTGTGCTTTATGTTTTTTATGTATTATTTGTGTAAAAAGTATTATTAACCTATTACGGTATAGTACTATATAGCCTGTTGTATTCGTTGGGTAGCTGGGCTAACTTGGTTGGATTTACAAACTGGACTTATGAACGTGCTCTCAGAATGGAATCCATCCATATATAAGAGACTTGCTGTACTAATAATCATTATTACTATTATGAAGAAGCAAAAAAAAAAAAAAGAAGAAGAGGGGAA
>NW_011494879.1:9617926-9618628 GCF_000754665.1 Bison bison bison
GTTCACCCAAACTCATGTCCATCGAGTCAGTAATGACATCCCAGCCATCTCATCCAACGTCCATCCCCTTCTCCTCCTGCTCCCAATCCCTCCCAGAATCAGAGTCTTTTCCATGAGTCAACTCTTCACATCAGGTGGCCAAAGTATTGGAGTTTCCGCTTTAGCATCAGTCCTTCCAAAGAACACCCAGCACTGATCTCCTTTAGGATGGACTGGCTGGATCTCCTTGCAGTCCAAGGGACTCTCAAGAGTCTTCTCCAACACCACAGTTCAAAAGCATCAATTCTTCGGCAACCAGCTTTCTTCACAGTCCAACTTTCACATCCATACATGACCAATGGAAAAACCATAGCCTTGACTAGATGGACCTTGTTGGCAAAGTAATGTCTCTGCTTTTCAATAAATATACTATCTATGTTGGTCATAACTTTCCTTTCAAGGAATAAGAGTCTTTTAATTTCATGGCTACAATCACCATCTGCAGTGATTTTGGAGCACAAAAAAATAAAGTCTGACACTGTTTCCACATCTATTTCCCATGAAGTGATGGGACCAGATGCCATGATCTTCGTTTTCTGAATGTTGAGTTTTAAGCCAACTCTTTAACTCTCCTCTTTCACTTTCATCAAGAGGCTTTTTAGTTCCTCTTCACTTGCCATAAGGGTGGTGTCATCTGCATATCTGAGGTTATTGATATTTCTC
>NW_011494879.1:9618728-9620342 GCF_000754665.1 Bison bison bison
AGCTATGACCAACCTAGACAGCATATTAAAAAGCAGAGACATTACTTTGCCAACAAAGGTCCATCTAGTCAAAGCTATGGTTTTTCCAGTAGCCATGTATTGATGTGAGAGCTGGACCATAAAGAAAGCTGAACATCAAAGAATTGATGCATTTGAACTGTGGGGTTGGCAAAGACTCTTGAGAGTCCCTTGGACTGCAAGGAGATCCAACCAGTCCATCCTAAAGGAAATCAGTCCCAAATATTCATTGGAAGGCCTGATGCTGAAGCTCCAATACTTTGGCCACCTGATGGGAAGAACTGACTTATTAGAAAAGACCCTAATGTTGGAAAAGATTGAAGGCAGGAGGAGAAGGAGGTGACAGTGTATAAGATGGTTGGATGGCATCAGTGACTCGATGGACATGAGTTTGAGCAAGCTCCAGGAGTTGGTGATGGACAGGGAGGCCTGCCATGCTGCAGTCCATGCAGTCTCAAAGAGTTGGACACGACTGAGTAACTGAACTGAGGGCAACTTAAGAAGGACTTGAAGCTATTGATATGGACCCAGAATTTAAGAGAGAGCTATCTGTCAAGCCTGTGCCATTAGCCTATCTCCAAATCCTCTGTCCATGTGGGCTGTGGGCATGACAAGTGTTCTATCCTCCAACAAGGATGTGGAAAAGATAGGAAAATGGAAGGAAGATTTCTCAAGCACCTTGGGGGTAAGGACCCTTAACCCTAGAATCACAGTGGAGGAGGGAGTCTAGCCCTGCCTCTCCCTGAAATGTGCCAAGAAGGAAGCCTAATTTCCTCCAGGTCTCCCGAGGAGTCAGCATGAGTCACTTCTTTTTGGAACATCTTCTGTCATTTCAGCGTATAAACCTGAACCCTACCCTGTGCATCTTACATCTATCAGAGTTACCTATAAGCGAGTTCTGTCTTGAGTGGTTTGGAAAGTGTCTTTGCTCTGGAGGATAATGAGAGATAACTTTGCATGGACAGAACAGGTAGCAGTGAATCCTTGCACATGTATTTGTGGTTTCTAAGCATTTTCTTGGGCTTCCCTGGTTGCTCAGAGGTTAAAGTGTCTGCCTCCAATGCAGGAGAGCTGGGTTCATCCCTGGGTTGGGAAAATCCCCTGGAGAAGGAAATGGTAACCCACTCCAGTATTCTTGCCTGGAGAATCCCATGGACGGAGAAGCCTGGTAGGCTACAGTCCAAGGGGTTGCAAAGAGTCGGACATGACCAGGCAACTTCACTTCTTCACTTTAAGCATTTTCATACGTTCATCTGAGTTTCACAATAACCCAGTTCAGTTCAGTTCAGTTGCTCAGTTGTGTCTGACTCTTTGCGACCCCATGAATTGCAGCATGCCAGGCCTCCCTGTCCATCACCAACTCCCAGAGTTCACCCAAACTCATGTCCATCGAGTCAGTAATGACATCCAGCCATCTCATCCAACGTCATCCCCTTCTCCTCCTGCTCCCAATCCCTCCCAGAATCAGAGTCTTTTCCATGAGTCAACTCTTCACATCAGGTGGCCAAAGTATTGGAGTTTCCGCTTTAGCATCAGTCCTTCCAAAGAACACCCAGGACTGATCTCCTTTAGGATGGACTGGCTGGATCTCCTTGC
>NW_011494879.1:9620554-9621006 GCF_000754665.1 Bison bison bison
GTCAGGTGGTCTGGGATTCCCATCTCTTGAAGAATTTTCCACAGTTTATTGTGATCCACACAGTCAAAGGCTTTGGCATAGTCAATAAAGCAGAAATAGATATTTTTCTGGAACTCTCTTGCTTTTTCGATGATCCAGCAAATGTTGGCAGTTTGATTTCTGGTTCCTCTGCCTTTTCTAAAACCAGCTGGAACATCTGGAAGTTCACAGTACAGGTATTGCTGAAGCCTGGCTTGGAGAATTTTGAGCATTACTTTACTAGCATGTGAGATGAGTTCAACTGTGCGGTAGTTTGAGCATTCTTTGGCATTGCCTTTCTTTGGGATGGGAATGAAAACTGACATTTTCCAGTCCTGGGGCCACTGCTGAGTTTTCCAAATTGGCTGGCATATTGAGTGCAGCACTTTCACAGCATCATCTTCCAGGATTTGAAATAGCTCAACTGGAATTCC
>NW_011494879.1:9621573-9622362 GCF_000754665.1 Bison bison bison
CAATAAGGAATTCATGATCTGAGCCACAGTCAGCTCCTGGTCTTGTTTTTGCTGACTGTATAGAGCTTCTCCATCTTTGGCTGCAAAGAATATAATCAATCTGATTTCAGTGTTGACTGTCTGGTGATGTCCATATGTAGAGACTTCTCTTGTGTTCTTGGAAGAAAGTGTTTGCTATGACCAGTGTGTTCTCTTGGCAAAACTCTATTAGCCTTTTCCCTGCTTCATTCCATGTTCCAAGGCCAAATTTGCCTGTTACCCCAGGTGTTTCTTGACTTCCTACTTTTGCATTCCAGTCCCCTATAATGAAAAGGACATCTTTTGGGGGTGTTAGTTCTAAAAGGTCTTGTAGGTCTTCATAGAACCGTGTTACTGGTTGGGGCATAGACTTGGATTACTGTGATATTGAATGGTCTGCCTTGGAAACAAACAAAGATCATTCTGTCGTTTTTGAGATTGCATCCAAGTACTGCATTTCGGACTCTTTTGTTGACCATAATGGCTACTCCATTTCTTCTAAGGGATTCCTGCCCGCAGTAGTAGATATAATGGTCATCTGAGTTAAATTCACCCATTCCAGTCCATTTCAGTTCGCTGATTCCTAGAATGTCAATGTTCAATCTTGCCATCTCCTGTTTGACTACTTCCAATTTGCCTTGATTCATGGACCTGACATTCCAGGTTCCTATGCAATATTGCTCTTTACAACATCAGACCTTGCTTCTATCACCAGTCACATCCACAGCTGGGTATTGTTTTTGCTTTGGCTCCATCTTTTCATTCTTTCTG
>NW_011494879.1:9622485-9624044 GCF_000754665.1 Bison bison bison
GGTTTGCCATTCCCTTCTCCAGTGGACCACATTCTGTCAGACCTCTCCACCATGACCCGCCCATCTTGGGTGGCCCCACATGGCATGGCTTAGTTTCATTGAGTTAGACAAGTCTGTGGTCTGTATGATTAGACTGACTAGTTTTCTGTGATTATGGTTTCAGTGTGTCTGTCCTCTGATGCCTCTCACAACATCTACCATCTTACTTGGGTTTCTCTTACCTTAGATGTGGGGTATCTCTTCACAGTTGCTCCAGCAAAGCGCAGCTTCTGCTCCTTACCTTGGACGAGGGGTATCTCCTCACAGCCGCCCCTCCTGACCTTGAACATGGATTAGCTCCTCTAGGCCCTCCTGTGCCCGTGCAGCCACTGCTCCTTGGACGTGGGGTAGCTCCTCCCAGCCGCCGCCCCTGACCTCTGGTGTCGGGTATCTCATCTCGGTCACGCTTCTGAGCGGCCCATCCCTCCCAGCAACAACCCAGTGGCAACTCTCAAATCAAACATGGAGCTTGTCCAAGATCAAAGACATTGTAAGACAAGGAAGCTCAACTCCAAACCCCAGGTGTCTACTCCAATGCCCTGACGTGTTTATAACCCCCTCTTAGAAGAAGTCTAAGTTGCATGATTGACCTGCTCTCCAAGACACATTCTGTCCTGAAGTTCAAGGGATGGAACATCTGGAGACATTGAGAGTTCTGCTCTAAGGTCTCATAGTGTATTCTTTTTCACCTGAAAAACTGTGTGGGCTACTTAAACTAAAATAGCTTTTTCTTTGAAAGCTAATAATTACTCGCTGCTATAATAGGAGTTAATGTAATCAACTCCTAATTAACATACAATTAAGATGCCTGCCACTCCATAACTAGCCAATAGTCAGAAATAACTAAGAACATAACTGGTGAACCTTGCCAAACCTCCAGGGTTAGGATTAGAGAACTCTGTCTGAGACTTGTCAAATGCTTCAAGAACCTGATTCACAGTCATTTCCAAAAACCTAAGGGAGAATGTGTTTTTATGTATATGTTTATAGCCTGTTTCCCAGAGATATGGAAGCAGCAGACACCTGTCAAGAATTTCCAGTGAAGCATTTTTGTTACCAGCGACTTGAGAATAGCAGCCTTAACCCCATCTAATCCATTGGGCCCACAGAGAGTGACTTGCCCAGAGTTTACAGAGCAACTTAGTGGTAAAATTAGGATGAGAGCTTCTAGTTGCATATCCCAAGCCTCATACTCTGCTTCCTTCTGATAACATTCAGATGAGCTCTCTGAAATCAAAGCATTTTAACTGAATCTATCATAAATTAAGCATCTGTAGTTGAATCTTTGTCTCTCTCAAAGTCCTTACTCATATCATGATTTATTCCAGAACCCAGGATAACTGTAAGGCAGAACAAAAGGGTATATGTCTTAAGAGTTTGGCAGGGGGGGGGGGGGGGGGGAATATGCTGAATTTCATTTGTTTTAAAATATGAATGAAATGCAAATACAAGTCAGCAGCTAAGCAACTAAGGTCACAAGATCATTAAGCTAAAAGATCTCCCCAGAAGTTTACAGACAC
>NW_011494879.1:9624144-9633450 GCF_000754665.1 Bison bison bison
AACCTTTCTATGCATACTCATCTTATATCATGTGACTTGTCAACCCTCAAAGTTAGACAAGGGTTTTAGGACTATTCCTGGGTCAGGAAGATCCCCTGGAGAAGGGCATGGAAACCTACTCCAATAATCTTGCCCAGAGAATCCCATGGACAGAAAAACCTGGTGGGCTACAGTCCAAAGGGTTGCAAAGAGTCAGAAAGAAGTTACAGAGAGTCAGAAAGTAAAAGAAAGAAGCTTTGAGAAGGAACAGGTTGTTTTGGAAAGAATTCAACTGAAAGCCCAGAGACATGGTTAACAAATCATGGGGTTGGATCTGGCCTGGAGTTTGGGCAAACTCTTTACTTCATACCCTTATCTGCAAGATTCCCATCCCAAGACTCTGAGTACGTGGTCATGACAGGCTTTGGGAGAAAGCAATAGCCATCTTCCAGATAAAATGAATGTGCTTGGAGCTTGGAAAGCAAATCTTGAAATGCAAGCATTTCCCAAGGCAATTGAATAATAATTTTAAGAAGAACACATTTGTTGGGTATGGAGTGGAGGAATGTGCCAGGGAGGCCAAATCTGGAGTTACATGATACCAGTTTCCACTAGAGAAAGCTCCTGGAAGCTTCTGAACCTCATTTCTCCCACATGTATTACCTGCACTTTATCACAGGAATGGTTTGAGATTCTGACTGAATGTGTTTCATAAAATATTAGTGCCTCATAGAAACATAGGGATTATTTCTAATTTCTTGCTGTTCAATTTTTTTTTTTTTGCACCTTGTATGTACCATCTGCAGAAATGGTAGGCATTGCAGGAAACATCTGTTCCTGTCATCAACCTCCACAATGCCTAGTTTCTAGAGGTCCTGGGAACATTTAGTGTAGTCTAAAAGAGTTAATTCCCCCTTAGGTCCAGTTAATTTTGCCAACTCCAGATGCTGTATCCTGCGTTTTGCTGTATTGATAACACATTGCTTTATATTATGTAAATGTACATGTTCTTTGCAAACTGGCAGAAATTACAAAACAAAAGAAAAAAAAAATCACTGCGGTGGTCCTGTCTCCTGAGAGTTCATCATCTCAGGAGTTCGGCGACTGACCTTTTCATTTGTCTGAACAAATAAAAAGAAAATTATTGACTTTGTTTTTTAAATATTTACTTGCCTCCCTTTCAAGATAAATTACTAAATAAAAATATCAGGCGCTTGGTTTTATTGTATGTTTTGGAATTGTACCCTACTCCAGGCTATTTTCTTCCCTGGACTCCAGCTGTTTAAGAGTTTTTCTGCCATCAGAGAATGAAATTTGTATTTAAGATGTTATCTTCCATAGGCTCAACGCTGGAGACTGAATCTACTTAAAATTACTATTGAAAGTAATTTTCCCTCCTCATGAATTTCCCACTATTCTCCTGTTGAGACCAGGCCGGCTTTATTTACCTTCATTGTAAATGCTCCAATAACTTTCAAATAAACTTTCTTTCACATACACTACAGTACCCTGATGGACCTTATTGATAAGCTGGAAATACATGTAACAAGGGTTATTAGTCAACTGAATCTGTTGTGATTGGATAATTAAATAAAGGAAAGGTACTTGACAAAAGAGATAGGTTTAATTTTTAACACCTTATGAATTAGTGAATAGGATCTTAATGGACTACTCAGCTTCCCACTGTTGGATTTGGCACAGAAGGGGGAGAGAAGCTACCCCATGCTTTCTCTCTATTTGTTTTTAAATGTTTATTTTATATTGGAGTATAGTTGGTTTATAAACTTGTGTTCGTTTCAGGTGTACAACAAAGTGATTTAGTTATACATATATATCTGGGCTTCCTTGGTGGCTCAGTGTTAAGAATCTACCTGCCATTGTAGGAGATGCAGGTTTGATCCCTGGGTCGGAAAGATCCCCTGGAGAAGGGAATAACAACCCACTCTGGCATTCTTCCCTGGAAGATTCCATGGACAGAGGAGCCTGGTGGACTACAGTCCACCAGATCACACAAAGTTACACACTATTTAGTGACTAAACAACAACAACATGTGTATACTTATTATTTTCCAGGTTCTTTTCCCATATAGGTAATTACAGAGTATTGAAAAGTGTTCCCTAAAGCATACAGTAGGCCCTTGTTGGTTATCTATTTCATATATAATAGTGTGTATATGTTAATCTCAATCTCCTAATTTATCCCCTACCCCCCACACATATAGCTGTCCCCTTTGGTAACCATAAGTTTGTTTTTCTAAGTTTGTGAGTCTCTTTCTGTTTTGTAAATAAGTTCATTTATATCATTTTTTAAAGATTCCACATGTAAGTGATATCATATGATATTTGTCTTTCTCTGTTTGACTTCACTTGTATGATAATCTCTAGGTCCATCCAGATTCCTGCAAATGGCATTGTTTCTTTTTTATGGCTGAATAATATTCCATTACATACTCCAAAAAAGAGAAGGGGATGGCAGCAGTTGAGATAGTTAAATGGCATCACTGACTCAATGGACATGAATCTGAGCAAACTGCAGGAGATAATGGAAGACAGAGGAGCCTGGCGTGCTGCAGCCCATGAGGTCTCAAAGAGTCAAACACGACTTAGTGACTGAACAAAAACAACACAAAATATCCCACTGTGTGTGTGTGTGTGTGTGTGTGCACGTGCGTGCATCCCATGCTTTCTGAGGCAGCACAGGGAGTAGGAACAGACCTGCTCTATGAATCAGGGGACCTGGGTTCTAAACTACAATCTAGAACAAATCATCTCACACCTCTGGCCTCAGCTTACCTGCCTTTACCTTAGGAGGCAACAGCAGTGACTAATATCCTTTAGTGTCAAATCGCTTGATATCACAAGCTAAAATAAAATTCCATACACAAGCCCAGAGAAAGGGGAGAAGGATTGTCAATTTTTATTGCCCCAAATAAAGAGGTATGTTTTTAATTTTAAAAACATGAAACAATCAAAATAGTAGAAAAAACATTTTTCAAATGTAATTGAATGTTTTTAAAAATTTGGTATTTTTTTTCTCTTGGATTAAGGATTGATGAAAATTTCCTCACACATCAGAATCAAGACATTAAATTGTACTTAGGAACTCCTAGGCTACATCTCCAGACATCTTCAGAATACTGCAATTCTTTGAAATTTCATAAAACTAGCAGATCTGAAAGATCCCTTTTTGCTCTAAAATTCAGTGGAACTTTACATTTAAAATGCTACAAACCTATACACACACACACACACACACACACACACATCTACATACATTATAGTTGAGTCTTAAAAAATGGCTTTCCTTAACTGAATGTTCTATTTAGAGAAGGTTAATATCGATTTTAAATGTGAAGGTCAGTTCATATTTTTACCACCTTAGTCAAATGATTAACTTCATGGAAAGGAAACTAAAAGTCTTCAGTACATTTGTACTGCCGAGTACTCTGCCCCGAAGTTTCATTTCTCTTTTTAAACTGTGTTTAAGACAACTATATTATCTTAAAATTTTCTTGTTTTAGTTTTATTTTAATGTGACATTTATATGAAAATACAATATCAAACTATGAAATTCTATTTATTTACAAAGTTAAAGAAAATTACAAATGCTTTCCTTGTATTAAGGTTCTATACTTTCATGCTGTCCCCTGTAAACTGGGGATACAATCATCTGCATTCTCCTGTAGCTGGAGGGTCCCTTGACATAGTTATCTGAAACACTTTTGTGTTCTGAAGAGTTTTAATTATCCCCATTTTGCAAAACTGGCTTAAAACCATAGGTAATTCTGAAATCTCTGGTTAAAAAATCACATGGTACTATGATATAATATTTAAAAAACATGAGCTAAATAATTTTAAAATAAATTATCAAAGGTTTTGGGATGGAAAAAATGAGATTGAGGTTCTTTTATCCTTAAAGGTTCAAAAAGCTTTCTCACAAGAGACTAATGCTCTGAAAAACTAAGTTTGTCTTAATAGAAGAATATAGAATACTTCAAGAACAATTAGCTCAAATGAGGCAAAATAAAATAGCATATAAATGAAGCCCATTGTAGACAAATGTAATAGAAAATTCATGCTACATGGATTAGCCAAATTACTCCTCTAGTAACCTGGCTATATCTGAATGCCTGCTTTAAATGAAGATATTCTAGGAAAATGATGAATCTAATAGGAAAGACTGAATCTGTTCCACTTTTCTTAGCAACTGTAAAAAAAGCAGAGTGTCTTTTGCTTTACTTTTGAAGAAAACTGCCTGCAATCACATATTAATATAGCAGGGCTGGGCAACAACCATCTGGCCATCCTTGTTTTTTACTTTGATAATGGGCCAGGGACTACACCTGACACAGCGTCTAGAGGTGAGGACAACACAGCCCCTCCCCTCAGGGAGCAGGCAGATCACTGCAACGAAGCGCAGGTACTTGCCAAGGGAAGAAAAACACGGAGCCATTTGAAGACATGTCAGGAGCACCCAACCTAATCCAGAGCATCAGGGAAGCCTGGTTGGAGGAATTAACTTAAAATCTGACTTTTGTGAAATAAGCCAGAAAGAAAAACACCAATACAGTATACTAATGCATATATATGGAATTTAGAAAGATGGTAACAATAACCCTGTGTATGAGACAGCAAAAGAGACACTGATGTATAGAACAGTCTTATGGACTCTGTGGGAGAGGAGGAGGGTGGGGAGATTTGGGAGAATGGCATTGAAGCATGTATAATATCATGTATGAAACGAGTCGCCAGTCCAGGTTCGATGCACAATACTGGATGCTTGGGGCTGGTGCACTGGGACGACCCAGAAGGATGGTATGGGGAGGGAGGAGGGAGGAGGGTTCAGGATGGGGAACACATGTATGCCTGTGGTGGATTCATTTCGATATATGGCAGAACCAATACAATATTGTAAAGTTTAAAAATAAAATTAAATTAAAAAATAAATAAATAAAATCTGACTTTTGAAAGTCTTAACTAGGAAATAGAGTGGTGGTAAGGAGTTCCAAGAAGCAGAGAAGAAAATACACAAGGGCAGAAAAGATCAGCAAAGTGAAAATGCTGTCCTTAGGAATGCTCAAAGCAGAGGATGGGCGCAGAGTCAGGGCCATGTAGAGCTGTGTGCATAGCATGTAGCTGGAATTAAGACTGCTCTTTAGTAAACTAGGTATCTGCTACAGTTGTTCTTTATTCTGGGGGAATAAAGCAACTTACCTCTGAAGCAATTGATTGTTTGTTTAGGAGAACATCATGATGGATCTGTTGCTTCAGAAAGGAGAAGAGGAGGGGTGTGGGAAGCAGCACACTGAGGTGGGAAGCAGCAAAAGCAGAAGGGTCTCTATGAGCAAGGGCACGTCCTGCCCAGGACCAGGAGTGCAGGAGGGCAATCAAACCACAGAATGAGAGAGAGAGGGCGGGGGGAGTGTTCTAGCAGAGAGAGTGGAGGGGAATGGGGAGTGAAGCCAAATAATGCTTATGACAGTGATAACTACTATGCAGTTTCAAGTTACTCCAACTACTGTGCTATAAGCCTTCAGTGTCACACACTGTCACTTCAGGTAAGTTAGCCATTATTGTTGTTTAGTCTCTAAGCTGTGCCTGACTCCTCTGTGACCCTATGGATTGCAGCCTGCCTGGCTCCCCAGTCTATGGGGGTTTCCAGGCAAGAATGTGTTATCATTTCCTTCTCTAGGGGATCTTCCTGACCCAGGGATCAAACCCACGTCTTCTGCATTGGCAGGTGTATTCTTTACCACTGAGCTGCCAGGGAAGCCCTCAGTTAGTGATAGCCTTGCATTAAAGTTATATTGGAAGAATTTTAAAAAATCAGGAGGGGGCCCTCCAAAATGAAGCCCAGTACATAGGAAGTGTTTGGCATATAAAATAGATCAACCAGAAACTCAATGGAGAAAAGGAACCAGATGACCAAAAAGCCTCTAAACTTCTCTAGAAGTCTGAAATAGAAGGCAGAAGATGGGCTTTCTGTGGAATGGAGGATTAAGCATGTTCTTTAAATAGTAAATCACCAGGTTAGATGCCCTGGGCTCCCAAATGGCATGCACTCATGATTCCCATATTAAAGAGTTTGGACTAAATTCTAGTGGGAATTGGGAAGCCAGTAAGAGAGTAGTATGTGAGCGACATGACCCTTCTGAGTAAAGGAAAAATAGAGTCAGGTAGGAAGCATTGCAGAGAATGGGGAGGAGCAGCAAAATTACAGGCAGTCACTCAAATAGAAGATGGCGCCTGCAAAATCTGGGGGTGGGGGGTGATGGCTGTCGAAATGTTGAAAAGTAGGTAACAGAGAAATAAGACCTTAATCTGCATCCATTGAAGAATCAAGAATGATGCCCAATGTGGAGAAAAGTGACCCCTCCTAAACTGTTGGGGGGAGTTTAAGGTGATGCAGCCACTGTGGCAAACAGTATATAGTGGCTCCTCAAAAAACTAAAAATAGAATTGCCATATGACCCAGCCATCCCACTCCTGGTCATATATCCAGACAAAACTCTAATTCAAAAAGATACATGTATCCTTGTTCAAATCAGCAGTATTCACAATAGCCAAGCAACCTTCCATAAATATCCATTGACAGAAAGAATGGACAAGGAAGGTGTGGTTCATATATACAATGGAATATTACTCATCCATAAAAAAGGATGAAATAGTGCTATTTGGGGCAACATGGATGGACCTAGAGATTATTATATTAAGTGAAATAAATTAGAAGAGAAAGAGATATTCTATATCACATATATAGAGAATTTAAAATAGGACACCAATGAACTACCTATGAAACAGAAACAGATTCACAGACAGTGGGCTGTGGTTGCCAAGGGGAAGCAGGCTTGGGGAGGGACGGATTGGGAGTTTTGGATTAGCAGATGCAAACTGTTACATGAAGAATGGATAAACACGGTTCTACTGCAAAGCACAGAGAACTATATTTAATATCCTGTGATAAACCATAATGGAGAAGAGTATGAAAAAGAATGTGTATACATACACACATATATGTGTGTGACGTGTGTGTGTGTATATATATATATATGTAAAGGTAAATCGCTGTGCTATACAACAGAAATTAACACAACACTGCAGTTAACTGCACACTTAACAGCAGCAGCACATGGAGTTAAGTGTGCAGTTAATGCACACTTAAGTGATTAAGTGTGCATGTTCAGTCATGTCCAACTCTTTGCAATCCCACCAGGCTCCTCTGTCCATGGGATTTTCCAGGCAAGAATACTGGAGTGGTTTGCCATTTCTTGCTTCAAGGGATCTTCCCTACCCAGGGATTGAACCCATGTCTCTTGCATCTCTTGTATTGGTGGTGGATTCTTTACCAACTGAGTCACCTTGGAAGTCTGTAAATCAACTATATTTCAATTAAAAAAAAATGACACGCATAACTAAATTTAGAACAGCTGAATGGATGCTGGTGCCATTCACTGAAACAGGAAACTGGACACAAAGCAGATTTGAAAATCACTACGCATATTACATTTTAGATATGTTGGGTTATGATGTCTATTAGTCAGCAAGATGGCTAACAAGTGTCTGGTTGGATACATAAATCAGGAGCTCAGAGGATAGGATGGTATTGACAAAAAAATCTCAGAGTGTTACCAGATAGAAGCCACACACACACAAAACCTAAGCCCAAAAATAAGCTGAAGAAATTTATGAGATTACTCTCAAGAGTATGCAGAATATGAAGAAAAATGTCCACAAGATGTAACTTTAGTATTTAAAAAAATATATACTGAGAAGGAAGTCAAAGAAAAGAAGAAAACAGTATCAATTCAGGACAAAAGAATTGAGTTTCAAAAGAAGTAGTCTTCTCTGCCAAATACTACGAAGTGATCAAATAATAAAAGGTATCAGAAACACACATGTCAACTTTATACCATGAAGATGACTGATGAATTCGGCAAGAATAATTTATTTTAACCTGATGTCACAGTGCAGGGGTGAGTGAGCAAGTGAGTTGAGTGACCCTAGAAAACTCCACTTAGACGTTAGGCTTGACAGGGAAGACATTCAAGAACATTCTAGACCCATGTGCTATGTAAGCACGCCTTACATAGCACATAATGCTTCATGCTGAATTTTTTCCCCATCCCTTTATGTTCAACACACCTATCTTGTTTTGTTTTAGTGAATTTCTCACAGAGGCATAAAGTTAGGTCCTGTCTTTCACCCACTCCATCAATATTTTAATTGGTGTATTTAGACTGTTTACATTTAAATTAATTATTGATATGGTGGAGCATAAATCTACCATTATTATTTATTTTCAGTTTGGTGGTTCTGGTTTTCATCCTTCAGTCCCCTTTTTCTTGCCTCCTTGTGGGTTACTTAAATAGTTTTAAATTTTCACCTTGATTTATATATAAAATTTTTTAATGTATCACTTCAAATAGTATTTTAGTCATTACTCTGTGTATTTCAATACATGCACATAACATAGAATCTCCAATATTGACACTTTACCATGTCAAGTAAAATCTTAATTCCATACAGGTCCCTTTATTCACCTCACTTTTAATATATAAATAATGCATTGGAGAAGGAAATGGCAACCCACTCCAGTATTCTTGCCTGGAGAATCCCAGAGACGTGGGAGTCTGTTGTGCTGCTGTCCATGGGGTCGCACAGAGTCGGACATGACTGAAGCGACTTAGCAGCAGCAGCAGCAAGTTAATCATTTCTTCTATTAATAGATGCACTAAGCATCACATCAGATAATATCATAATTTTTGCTTCAACCAAACATAATTTTAAAAAACTCATTCTCAGAAGGAAGCCTTTTATCTCCAGATTTACATGCTTCATCATTCTTTCTTTCTTCTCTAAGCCCACCTCCTCCTTTTGTTATTTCTTTCCTGCTGAGAAAAGTTCTTTTAGCCACGCTTAAATGGAAAGTTATGACCAACCTAGATAGCATATTGAAAAGCAGAGACATTACTTTGCCAACAAAGGTCCGTCTAGTCAAGGCTATGGTTTTTCCAGTAGTCATGTATGGATGTGAGAGTTGGACTGTGAAGAAAGCTGAGTGCCAAAGAATTGATGCTTTTGAACTGTGGTGTGGGAGAAGACTCTTCAGAATCCCCTGGACTGCAAGGAGATCCAACCAGTCCATTCTGAAGGAGATCAGCCCTGGGATTTCTTTGGAAGGACTTATGCTAAAGCTGAAACTCCAATACTTTGGCCACCTCATGTGAAGAGTTGACTCATTGGAAAAGACTGATGCTGGGAGGGATTGGGGGCAGGAGGAGAAGGGGATGACAGAGGTTGAGATGGCTGGATGGCATCACCGAC
The DNA here is from genome assembly GCF_000754665.1 of Bison bison bison. Taxonomy (NCBI): domain Eukaryota; kingdom Metazoa; phylum Chordata; class Mammalia; order Artiodactyla; family Bovidae; genus Bison; species Bison bison. Next base: position 9,633,448 of record NW_011494879.1, read on the forward strand.
TTG
>NW_011494879.1:9633550-9652520 GCF_000754665.1 Bison bison bison
TTATGGGATTGGGGGCAGGAGGAGAAGGGGATGACAGAGGTTGAGATGGCTGGATGGCATCACCGACTTGATGGATGTGAGTCTGAGTGAACTCCGGGAGTTGGTGATGGAGAGGGAGGCCTGGCGTGCTGCGATTCATGGGGTTGCAAAGAGTCGGACACGACTGAGTGACTAAACTGAACTGAATGGTTGTTCTGATAGCAATAAATTCTGTTTTCTTTCATTATATTTTGTTTTCCTTCATTCCTGCAGAATATTTTTGCCACCTATAAAATCCAGAGCAGACAGTTCTTTTCCTTCAGTCTTTGAAATATTTTGTGCTACTTCTTTCTGGCTTCCATGACTTCAGATAAAGAAGCCCCTGTTGTTTAAATTATTCCTCTATAGATCATGCATTGCTTCTCTCTAGCTTCCTAACAATGAATTACATGTTAAGTGATCCTATTTCCAAACAAAGTCACAGTCTGAAGGGGGTTAAGACCTCAACATATGAATTTGGGGAGGGAGTATAATTCAACCCATAACATTTGCAATGTCAGCCCTTTAAAGATTCCAAGATATTTAAAGATTTTTCTAAAGTATCTTATCCAAATTTTGTCATTTCCAGTGATATGGGTTGCTTGAGAACTATTTTATTCAAAAGAAACATTGATTAGTGTTGATTAACTCATTCATTCAAGAATTTATTCATTGAGTCAAATAACTTGATCTCTAACACTGTGCCAGGCAGTGGTGATAAAAAGAGTAGTTCTATATAAGTAACATTCAAAACTTTATAGTCGACCATGGGGAGGGGAAAAAGCATATAAACACACAGCTATAGTGCAAGTTCAAGCAAGATTAGATCCAGAAGAATGGTAGAAGGATGTGCTTTGGTGATTTGTAGGAGAAAAATTATTTCCCTATCAAAGTGAATCAAGAGAAGCTTTATGGAGAGGGTAGCATAAGATCACTATCTAGAAGAATAAGTAGGATTTGAACACAAGTAAGAAGAAACAGGGGCTCCTTGTAGAAGGAAGAGATTGAACACAAGCAAAGAAATGGAGAAGCATTCAAGGTGCACAAGGAATAGAAGGTTTGGTTTGCTGTTTTTTTCCATGAATGTTGTTTGTGACACCAACAAATTTGAAAATTTTTGCAGAGCAGAGATAAGGTATGAGTTGATCAGCAAGAATGAGGCAGACTTTAGAATTAATCAGACCTTGGTCTGAATCCTGGCTCCCACACATAATAGCTGTGTTCTTTGCTTGCCTGAGTCAGTTTCCTCACTACGTGCTAAAAGTTACTATAGATCTATGAGAACTGAATGCAAAATACTCAGCACTCTTTCAGGTATTCCTTCTAGAGACAGGCACAAACATGCATGATTGTGTCATTTGTGTGTTTCACATGAAGTAGGGGATACTAGGGGCTGCTGTCCACCCTTCTTCTCACCTGCCAAGCTTGTGTGCTGTTTCCAGGCTGCGTTCACCCAAGGAAGAGATGCCTACCTCTACTTAGCAAGGCACGTTCCCCTGCCGAGCAATGTAAAAAATCTAGAGGGGAAATTTTTCCGATTCATATAACAAAGCAGTAAAGATCAGTCATGGCTCTGGGCAGAGAACAGGTGCACTGTAAAGCCAAAGAGAGCATTGTTTCAATTGACTTCATAATAAAACTTGTCATGATAAAGGTCAAGGTACCTAATGATTTTTTCTAAATACCTGTGCTGCTGCTAAGTCGCTTCAGTCGTGTCCGACTCTGTGCGACCCCATAGACGGCAGCCCACCAGGCTTCCCCGTCCCTGGGATTCTCCAGGCAAGAACACTGGAGTGGGCTGCCATTTCCTTCTCCAATGCATGAAAATGAAAAGTGAAAGTGAAGTCGCTCTGTTGTGTCCAACTCTTAGCGACCCCATGGACTGTAGCCCACCAGGCTCCTTCATCCATGGGATTTTCCAGGCAAGAGTACTGGAGTGGGGTGCCATTGCTTTCTCTGCTAAATACCTGTACATTGTCACAATTTTTTTTTTTCTGATTAAGAATATCATGAAATGTTATATAATTTCTTTTTCGTGCAATCTTAGAATCTGAGACAAAATACAAGAAGACAACTTTGAAATCAAACCTCAGCATTCTGTGGCTGTTACCAAAAAAAATGAAGATAACCACAATACAATGTGCACAGATTTAAATATGAATAAGACATAAGATACAGAGAAGTGCGATCATTACAACTATTTGATTAGATAACTAATTACCAATAGTAATGCTCACATGATTATCTAATCTTAGTATAATTAAGGAAGTAGCTACAAAACTGTCCAGTTACACCTGCAATGCTCAAGGGATGCAAGTGGGATTCAAATATTAGTTGCAAGTTTTACTTAAGTGTATAGAAATTGCCTCCATGAAGCCTTCCTGTCTCTCTAGTCTGCCTTAATTTCTCCTACTTCTGAATTCTCATGACACCATCACATGGTGGAGAAGAGTTAAATCACCTGAAGTCCAATCCTGACTGATGGAGAAGGAAATGGCAACCCACTCCAGTATTCTTGCCTGGAGAATCCCAGGGACAGAGGAGCCTGGTGGGCTGCTGTCCATGGGGTCGCACAGAGTCGGATACAACAGAAGTGACCTAGCAGCAGCAGCAGCAATCCTGACTGAATACCTTTAAGCAGTACAACCGCATGCAAGTTATAACTTCTCAGCATCAATTATGTCTTAGATTGGGCTGCTGTAAAGACTGAATGAGATAATGTGTGTAAACTACTATCCAGGAGTACCTGCCGTATGATGCTCTCACAATAAATAGCACTATTAATATCACATGATACTCTTTCTTCATTAATTTCCCCCCACTACATTATGCTTGTTTCTACATTTGTGACGATCTAAACTGCCTCTAATCCTAGAATGCACAGCTATGCTGAATTCATGGTTGAAATCACGATGACAGGGCCCAGTTAACAGTTAATAGTAACAGATATTAAAGCAGGCAAACATTTTGTAAGAAAAATTTGAGTCAGGGGTTATACGGATGATCAAAGACCTGGGTTATGGAAGAGCTGCAAAATGTCATACACAGATCTGTCAGCCTCTACTAATTCACTTGCCTCAGCATAAATTAATGTTTTTAATATAAGCTTAAGTTACAATGTGTATTTTCCAACAAAGATAAAGTCAAAAATAAATATGGGCAATAATTTTACCTTATGCAATATGGTCTGCTGTGTAATCTTGATAGACCACAAAGAATGGAAGACAATTGCTAACCATGGTTATCTTGTACCGTTTTCAACAGTAGCAGAAACTTACATGATAAAGGCTTCCCTGGTGGTCCAGTGGTTAGGAATCTGCCTTGCAATGCAGGGGACACCATGTTGATCCCTGGTCCAGGGATGATCCCACATGCCAATGGAGCAACTAACCTGTGCAGCACAGCTACTAAGCTCATGTGCCCCAACAGCTGAAGCCTGTGCACCATGGAGCCCTTGCTCCATAACAAGAGAAGCCACTGGAACCAGAAGCCCACATGCTCCAACTGGAGAGTAGCCCCTGATCTCTGCAACTAGAGAAAGCCAGTGCCCAGCAACAAAGACTCAGCAGCCAAAAATAAATGTATTTTTAAAGGAAACATACCTGATAAGCTAGAAAAGTGATGAAACACACATCCTCTGCCCTGAAGGTTCCATTTGTAATTCACCTCCTCACAATAGGACTTAAAGGATGAATGTATCTTTCCATCTGATTTGAAGGCTAATTTATTTTGAATTTATCTGATAATAAAACAAAAAGCAATTTCAATTTTCACTCTGAACTAGTAGCTTGGATCTTCAATCTAAGACAACAATTCTTAACAGAAGCCAGTGTGGAGAGCGGTAAAGGATTAGGAGTTAGACCTATGTGAAAATCCTGGACCTACTATGTACTAATTTTATAGAGTGTAATTTTAAATTACAATGCCAGCCTGAGACACAGAGGTTACCAGGATTACATGAGATAAGGGGTGACTCGCTTAGCATGGTGCCTGGCAAGTAAGCAACTAGTAAACAATAAGGATTCTCCTGCCATGAAAATTATCAGTCACAGTGATCACATTCAGATACGTGGTGTTAAAGGCAGGCTTTAACAGCAATATAAACAAAAATAAAATCCCAAGACAATTATAAAAATGTGAGCGCCAGGAAGAAGGGCTATTTGTCTCTTTTATTCACTGCTTTATGTCCTGCACTAGAGCAGGCTCTGAACCAGAGCAAGTGCTTAATAAATATTTGTTGGATGAATTAATAACAAGCTCTAGGAGATTGCATTCCAGAGGACCCTCCAGAACTGGGAAGACATCATGGTGCTCATTTTTCCCTCCATCCTCCCAGCATGCTCTCTGCTGAGCGACTGATGGGTTTAGACACAGTTGTGAAGCACCAACACCAATATACAGCTTTTCAAACATGAGAATTGTCTGTACAGCAAAAGCTCTCCAGTCAAGGGTCTCTTATGTTTCTTAAGTCACCTAAATAGAAACGACTGTAGTTCTCTTGGATAGAAAGGGATGTGAATTACCAAGAATGATAGACCTGGATACAGGATGGTTGGTCTCAGGCCTGCCATCCATGAGCTGTGTGGCCTTGAGGTCACCACAGTGACCACCCACCAGTGTAAGTCACGGGCTTATGTATGTTATTAAAAGTCCGAGATACTCCACAAGAAAGGAAAATCAAGTTATGAAACATTCTGTGAACTGGTTTCCTCCTCACACAATAGAAACAACACCCTGGTTCATTTGCACCACAGAGTTCCTGAAGAGATCAAATAAACACCCCTGAAAATAATCACTACACAAAAATATTTTTGTTTGTCCAGGAAAATACTTAATCCTAGTAATAGCCACAACTTATAGTAAATAGCTTTTACAACTATTCTAAAGGGGGAGACTGAACAACTAGTAAAGAAGCCAACTGGAAAAAAACAAAACTGGCTATTCAATGGCCAAAAGTTTGAAAGATATATTTCATTTTAGAATTGTAATATCATTTTAAAATTGAGTTGTAGCAGCTAACTTTTTTTTTTTTTTTTGGTGTTTGAGCCCTAAAAATAGTATGTAAAAAAAAAAATTTTCTGCTCACTTTTTAACATATAGTAAAGAAGAAAAATAATGATGCAGGGAAGATCGGTTTATTCTGATTTTGAAATTTGTCTACAGAGGATATAAGCATAGGCTATTTCTAATGAACTTTTGTTTCTAAAAGGAAAAATAAATAATACAGATTTCAAGGCATCTTGTGTTATCAGGGGAAAAACTAGTTGAAAAACATGCTGCATTCAAAAAATAACAAATTCTCAGCAGACCAGTAGGGTTGATCCTCCCTCTCCTCAGTATCTGCCTGCAGAGCACAGAAGGGTTCCTGCCTTCAAGGTTCTGGGGCTGGGATGCAAACAAAGTATAACAAGTGTTCCAGAAAACTGAGATTTGCTTTGTCACTGGAGAAGCAGAACACAAAATTTGGCTGATGCAGGGAGCATAACCAGGGAAAGACACCAAAACAGAAAGTTCTGGGAGCTGTTCTGAGAGGCCCAGAGTGTTTGAAAGTGAAGTCGCTCAGTCGTGTCCGACTCTTTGTGACCCCTCCCCAGCCGCCATGGACTGTAGCCTGCCAAGCTCCTCCATCCATGGGATTTTCCAGGCAAGAGTACTGGAATGGGTTGCCATTTCCTTCTCCAGGGAATCTTCCCAACCTGGGGATTGAACCTGGGTCTCCCACATTGCAGGCAGACTCTTTACAGTCTCAGCCACCAGGGAATCCTAGAGTCTTTACATAGTGTTTATATAGGAGTGTTCAAGGATGGTCCCCAAAGTGTTTATATAGAAGTTCAAGGATAGCCCCAGAGTGGAAGGGCTAGGCTGTATATAGCGAAAGCACAGTCACCACAATCCTAAATAGCAATGATTCCTGGATAGAAATGGGACACATTTGAATGCATGTGTATTTGCTTTTCTATGGTTTCCAAATCTATAAGAAACCAAATACTTTTGTAATGGGAAAAAAATCAAATAAAAATGGTACAGCTCAAAAATTTATCCCAATGATATTGATGAGATTTTAGTATCTTTTGGGTTTTATGTTTTTCCAGTTTCAATACTTCATCTTCCTAGGCCATAAATTAATCTTTTGGAGCCACTGTATAAAAACCCCTTCCCCCTCCAGCTCCCACTGAAGCTCCTTAAAGAATAGTTTAGGCTGCTGGGCTGTTTTTCCAGGAATTATTTAAACATTATCTAAATGTGTAGGCAACATGTTGCTGCCATCTGCTTTTAATGAAGATGATAATGATGAAGATCACAGCCTTGTGGGTGACGATTCCATGAACATGCATATGTGCTTACAAAGCTGTGGGTATTAATTTAGATCACAGCTCTGGTAGGACGAGAGCAGTGTTTTAACATCTTTTTGCTTCTGCTTTCAAGGATCTCTATTTCCAACCTAGATATGTTGTAGGTTTGAGGACTCCCCCACCCCCAATCAGGTGGCACTGTGATAAAGAACCTGCCTGCCAGTGCAAGAGACATAAGAGACGCAGTTTTGATCCCTGGGTGGGGAAGATTCCCTGGAGAAGGAAACGGTTACCCACTCCAGTATTCTTGCCTGGATAATCCCTGGACAGAGGAGCCTGTTGGGCTACAGTCCATGGGGTCGCAAAGAGTCGGACATGACTGAAGTGATTTAGCACAGCACCCAATCCCACTGGGTTTAACCTTTGAATGCAATTTCAAAGAATTAAAAGTCAGTGGGGATCAAAGTAACAACTTTGTGAATCTTAGAAACTGTATAGGAACCACCAACGTAGGGTTTCTGAAAAGAGTCGGTTTGGAGACTACTACTTGGGTCTGAGGACCAGTGTGACTCCCTCACCCCATCCCTCTTCATGCTAATGGGACCTACGGGAAGGCTTTATCAGATTCTCTCATCTGGTCACAAGCTAAGAAGCTGTACTGGGACAAAAGGTCAGTGGAGTCTTATCACATTGATACAGGAAGCAGAAAGGAATTATGGAGCCTTGAGGCAAGCAGAGAGAGAGAGAATGACTCTCAGGAATCAGATGTGTAGAAACTCAAGAAAACTGCTAGAGAGAAAATCTGAAATGGCTCACTGCAATAGTCCCCCTCCTGGGGAAGAGAACAGAGTCTTTCTTGACACTGGAATAAAGGTTGACTGTGTCTTCCTCTTCTCCCTAACTTTTGTTGCCTCTTAACCCATTGGGTCTAAAGGCCAAGACCCTGGCAGCCAGGAAGGCTGTGATTGATCATCAGTTCATTGCAGGGTCTGGATTCTGACTGAGAGCCCAGGCCGACAAGGGCCACTCCTACAATGTGGGCAGTGCAGCTCTTGTCCCCAGAGGTCCTCGGGAAGAGTCAGGACATTAGTTAAATTAGCATCACAGGTAGCATCCTAGGCCATCATTTCTTCCCCTTTTCTCATTCCGCAGTATATCATCCAAATATCACCTATGAGGATAAACAATTAATAGTAGCATAAAAAAAAATGCCTCAAATTTGAATGTGTATTCCCCATTACTTGGACTTCCCTTGTGGTTCAGACAGTAAAGTGTCTGTCTACAATGCAGGAGACCCGGGTTCGAGCCCTGGGTTGGGAAGATCCCCTGGAGAAGGAAATGGCAATCCACTCCATTACTATTGCCTGGAAAATCCCATGGACAGAGAAGCCTGGTAGGCTACAGTCTATGGGGTCGCAAAGAGTCAGACACAACAGAGCGACTTCACTTTCACTTTCCCCATTACTTTCCAAGAGAAGAAATAAGCTGAAAATCTCTCTGCTTTATAAAGTTTAGAAGACTGAATTTGAAGATCCTTGCTCCCCGTGTTTGGTAGAATAACACCCCTCCCCAACTCCAGTAAGATGTCCATATCCTAATCCTTATATTATCAATCTTCTATTGAGAGGCCAACTGTGACCTTATGATTTATGGGTGGGGGTGTGCAGGGGGAGAATCTGTCTATCATACAGCTTCTTCTCTGATTTAGACAATTGCACTTGCAAAAACACACTCTCCTAGGTTACCCGGCCCTCTGAAATGCCACCTCTGTTCGGAACTGTAGGTTCAGACCTCACCTGAAGCTCTCAGTGTACAGTTTCTATGCACCAGTGGCATGGGCTCTTAGGAGGTTTCCTCACATTTATCATATTTCTCACAGGAAGCTCACCAAACCAACCTCACTGCCTTGCTTCCCCCGTGATGTTATCCAACCCCAGCAAGACACTAAGGCATATTTATTTCTGTGTATGACTGGCTATTGCTTCTACCTCTTGTTCTTGTATTACGCAGGCTTAGGAAGCTTCTCTCTTAAGGACAGTCCTTGGTTTTCCATGTTTGTCTCAGTTTAAAATTACCTTCAGCAACTTCATGTATTTCCAAAAGCGTGCGTGCTTCTGGGGACCAGTAAGAATCAATACGCCTTAGACCACATGCTTCCCCAGCAAATCTTCCTCTCTCTCAACTTCTGCATTGGCCAGGTCTTGGCTCACCTGTTCTATTTCCCTAGCAGTGAAATTTCTTTCCTCATTTTTCTATCACAAAGGCTAGGTCTCTGAGTGTTCTGGTTCTTTTCTTTTTCCCCCTCCTCCTTCTCAGCAGGCCAAGTGAAATTTAAAATGTTCTAACCTACTTTCTAAGTTGCTTCTCTTTCTTCTAAACCAGATGCGGGGCTAGCCTTGCTCAAGGGAAAACCCGGCTTGCCTTCCTTTCACTTTGCTCTTGGGCTAAGCACTCAACACCTTCAGAGGATTTCATTTTGTCCCCAGCCTGAGAGATAAAAATGCAGTCAGTTCCAGGCTGGCCAAAAATAAATGTGACCTGCCACCCAGGGGATCTCATTTCAATCATGTTGACCTTTACAGCCGAAATTTAGGATGTTATCTGTCCTAAATCTCTCTACTCCCTGAATGTCCTAGCTGTGTTCTCCTCGTAGGATGTAACACACCTGTTCTCACTAGCCGCTGTATCTTAAAAACTCAGTAAATATGTTATGCTGATATTCCTTTAGCAATCTGCATGAATCTCATGTACCCTCGTTACGCGTCTGTCCCAGGTGTTGGGGTGGTTTCCATCTGCCCTCAGGACTGGCAGGCCACTTCTCCCCACCTCTCCCAGCTGCTGCTAAGAGGAGGTCTCTCAACAATGTCCTCCAGACAGTCTTTCTCTGGGAACCATCCTGGCTCACTCTAAGAATGTGCTGATTAACATGGCTAAAACTTAGGGGAGAAATCCAGTCTCTGGTCTAGTAACCACTAAATCATCCTCTTCATTCTTAGTTCTTCCTTTAAAAGCAATTAAATATGGTGCACATATTTCTCCCACTCATATCCGTGTTCTCAGATTTTGAGTTCTCAGTCTCTGGCTAAGAAAATCCCTCTCTCGCCCCATTTCAATGGGCACATCCTCCTTCAGTTTTTGTTTGTTTCCCACTATTCTGCTCATCTGTCTCTGAACTGACAATAAAAACATGCACTTTTTTTGCCTTTTTTTTTTTGAGAAAGACAAATACCACACGTATCACTTACATGTGGCACAAATGAATCTATATACAAAACACAGGCAGATTCATAGACATGACTTATGGTTGCCAAGGGTACAGGGAGGAAGCGGGATAGACTGGGAGTTTGGGATTGGTAGATGAAAACACGCTTTTTAAAAAACCAATTCTGCTCTAGTAAAACTGACCAAACTTCATGCCTGAAAACAGTCTGCTTCAGACATTCAGGATGTTCTCAAGGTTTTTCCATCTAATAGCCTTTCTGCCTCTGTCCACCAAGTTGGGGAAATCTTCCTTTTTATTTGTTCACTGATGATATGTTCAGTAATATAATATCAGCCTGTCATGGCAATACCATACACAACCTGCTCCAGCTTTCTAGGCCAACGCTTAGCCTAGCAGCTCACGTGAGCAAGGACTCGGATTCTCCAGAAAGTTAACTTTCTTTCTGCATGGCACAGAGTATGATGAAATGTTTGCTGCTCCATTCCTATGACTTGCCCCTCATGCTGTCTTCCTGTCTGAAATCTCGTGAATAGAAGTATCAAACAGTAAACAGACTAGAGCTTCTACTTGGGCCTAGGCCCCAACACAAGCCTCTCAGTCTAACTAGACCTAAGTGAAGCAGCTAAACCCACCAAGAGGCCCATGTTGACATACACAAGGCATCCTAGACCGAAAAGGTGGAGCAGGGGCCTCCTCAAAATGGAACGACGACCAGCAGAGATGAGTTTAACTCACTGAAAAAGAAAACGGTTCACCCACTTGAGTCTGCCACCTGGAAGACACTGGCCTGGCAGTTGAATGCACGGCTCAGGGGCCATGATTTGGGCCAACAGGATGGTCTGAGCCTCCTTTCCCTTGTTCCAGAACAAGCCCCAGAAGAGCCAGACTTCTTCAGCCAGCCCAGAAGAGCCAGCTTCTCCCAGAGAGCCTGGGCATTCCACTGCACCTTTTCTTGGGCCCCAGAAGCAAAGACTAGAACCCTTAGAGGTGCCTTGCTCCCTCACCCTCAAACACAGGCCAAAGGGTGCGAGACTCCCATTTCCAAGTTTTGCGGCTGAGCCTTTCCTCCCCGAGCCCTGACGGGAGGGCCCCTTTCTCAACTACAGACCAAAGGGATGGTAGCCCCAACCCCTGACCCTCTTCTTTCCTGTTGCATGGGGTTATTGTTTTTAAAACTCGAAAGGGAAAAAGAAAATACTTACTGTTTCCTGAGGCTTCTAGGGAGGAGACTGTGGATCTAAAGCGGTGGTTCCCAGCCTGAGACTTGGCGGCGCAGCATTGGCACCACCTGGGAACTTGGAAACACAGGCTTATTGGGCCCAGACCCACCAATCAGAAATCCCCAGGGGCGGGGCCTAGACGTTCCATTTCACAGGCCCTCCAGGTGATTCTACTGCACACCCTAATACAGAACCACTGCACTATAAACAAGGGCATATTACAGGAATCAGAATAGTTACTTCTCTACATGTGGAAGAGGGCAAACATGAAGAGAAAGAAAAAAGCCCACTCCAAGACTTTCTTTTTGTGGAGAGAGAAAGAGATGCCTAGGGTGGGGTGGGGGGGAGGAGTTTATATATTTCTTCCCTTGTTGTTGCTCTTTAATGCCTAAGTAACGTCCAACTCTTTGAGACCCCACAGACTGTAGCCCACCAGGCTCCTCTGTCCATGGGATTCTCCAGGCAAGAATACTGCAGTAGGTTCCCATTGCCTTCTCTAGGAGATCTTCCCAACCCAGGCATTGAACCTGCCTCTCCTCTGGCGTTGGCAGGCAGATTCTTCATCACTGAGCCATCTGGGAAGCCCACGTTTCTTTCCTACCAAATGATTTTGCAGTAATATGAAAAAATGAGAAAGAGTCACTGAGAACCAATTCTGGATTATGGACATCAGTCTTCTCGCTGCTATCTTTCAGGGTCATTTTTCTGGAAGTCAAGCTTAGTATTTTACTTTAGCTACCTATTCCTATTAAGTAAAGCCTGTTACCTAGCATGGAAAACAAGGCCAGTCACAACTTGCCTCAGACTGTCTTTTGACCTAATTTAATCTCACGTTCAGTGCTATGCATCAAATGGAGAAAGCAGCTTGGAAGGGAAAAGAAGAGTTCCATCCTCTAGTCTCCTGTATCAGAAGCCCCCAGGAAGCAGGTTAGCAATGCAAATGTTCAAATACAGCCCTTGGATTGTCTATGGAAGCCCCAGAAGTTGCCTATGGCTTTGCACTTATCAAGGGCTTCAGATGAGTCATCTGCAGGTGTCTGTAAAGCACCTGTTGAGAAATTCTATTCCACATATTTAGTAACATGTGATTCCTGGCAGGTGCCTAGACTTTAAGCAAGCGCCTATTAATTTTGTTGCGATTTGGTCGCTAAGCTGTGTCCAACTCTCTTGGGACCCCATAGACTGTATCCTGCCAACCTCCTTTGTCCATGGATTTTCCAGGCAAGAGCACTGAAGTGGGTTGTCATTTCCTTCTCCAGGGGATTTTCCTGACCCAGGGATTGAACCTGTGCCGCCTGCATTGGCAGACGGATTCTTTTACGCTGAGCCACCAGGAAAGCCACCTATTAATTACTAAGTGGTTAATAGTCCTCGTTTCTACATTCAGATATTTCCACTTTGTAAAGCCCTCTAGCCTACCTTATTGTACCATCCTAACATCTTACAGCATGAAAACATTTACTTACGTTCAACATTTAAAACACACAATAAGGACAGATAGACTTCACATCATTTTGACTGCCGTGTCTAGTACTGAAATGCCTTCAAACTTGAAAGGCAGGGACACCAGAGGCAGCACTGTACGCAGGATTCTAGACACATCAATAGAACTGCTCTCATTAAAGTCTTCATCTGGGCTCCTTTTCCAAGGAGGCCTTCCACCTCTCACTTCAGGTGGCTGCTCAGGGTTGTTCTGCCAAAGCACAGCCATGATCACTCCTTCTCTTAATTTTGCCATTAACTTGTTTTTCCCCTTCTCTGCAGAGTTTCAGAACAAACAAATTCCGTTTGCATGAATAATGCACTATCTTCCCAGGTACAAAGAGGAGCATAAGTCTGTAGAGCCACACAAGGAAACTTAACCAAGTTTCACTTCCAAGGCTTTGCCTGCATCAAAGGGCTTGGAGCCCAGTTGGGAAAATCTTTCTTTTCTTTGGTTAATCTTTTGAAATTCTTTCCCTTCCACTCCCAGCATTTTAAATTCCACTTCATCAAATGAAGCACATACATTTTGGTAACAGAATGGGAGTCAAAACCCTGGATTCCAGTTCTAAATTGCTACTAAGTGCTACATAAGTGGGGACAAGACATTTGGCCCCACTGAGACTCAGTTTTCCTATCAGCAAAATGGACCTGATGAGGAGGTGAATTAGGTGGTCCCTAAGACACTCGTTCCTCAGAAGGAAAGCTATATGACAAACCTAGACAGTGTATTCAAAAGCAAGGACATCATTTTGCTGACAAAGGTCCATCTAGTCAAAACTATAGTTTTTCCAGTAGTCATGTATGGATGTGAGAGCTGGACTATAAAGAAAGCTGAGTGCCAAAGAATTTATGCTTTTGAACTGTGGTGTTGGAGAAGACTCCTGAGAGTCCCTTGGACTGCTGGGAGATCAAACCAGTCAATCCTAAAGGAAATCAACCCTGAATATTCATCGGAAGGACTGATGCTGAAGCTGAAACTCCAGTACTTTGGCCACCTGAGGCAAGGAGCCGACTGATTGGAAAAGATCTTGATGCTGGGAAAGAATGAAGGCAAAAGCAGTGGCAGAGGATGAGATGGTTAGGTAGCATTAACAACTCAATGGATATTTTGAGCAAACTCCAGGAGATAGTGAAGGAGAGGGAAGTCTGTTGTATTGCAGTTCATGGGGTTGCACAGAGTTGGACATGACTTAGCAACTGAACAACAACAACAAAATCCTTCAGGTCTCGTAATGCTGATGGGGGTGTGTGCCATACTTCATCCGAATCCAGACAGTGTAAGGCACCTTGAATAAGGATGACCTTACTCCCAGGTATTTCTCTACTCTGATGGCAATTTCCTTACTGACATATTTGCAGACTCAAGATTTTAAGAGCTGAGGAAGGAAAGTGTGATGACTCAGAGCTATTTAATAGCGTGCTGCTGCTAAGTCGCTTCAGTCACGTCCGACTCTGTGTGACCCCACAGACGGCAGCCCACCAGGCCCCGCCGTCCCTGGGATTCTCCAGGCAAGAACACTGGAGTGGGTTGCCATTTCCTCCTCCAATGCATGAAAGTGAAAAGTAAAAGTGAAGTCGCTCAGTCGTGTCCGACCCTCAGCGACCCCACGGACTGCAGCCTACAAGGCTCCTCCGTCCATGGGATTTTCCAGGCAAGGGTACTGGAGTGGGGTGCCATTGCCTTCTCTGTTTAATAGCCCGAGGAAAGGTTTTTAAGAATTGCCATTTCACATGCTGTGCAAGAGTGTTATTGAATCCTTACATTTCACTCATTCTTATTTTAAGAGAGAATGTTGAGGCTTATTCCGGAGCTGGAAGCTCTGTGAGCCTGAGATGAAAATACAGCCATGAATTAAAGCAGCCTGGAGTCAGTGGTCACTGACCAAGTATATGAATATTTGGCTCTCTCTGCTGTTAATAGCAGATTGAAAGACAATGCATGGAAATGGTTTCATTTTACTTTACCAGGCTAAACTAATGTAGGTAATTAAGATCCACCGCCTTATTAACTTCAAATGGCTATGTAGAGAGTCACATAATTCTGTTACTGTCTAAATATCAAGGTTTATCCATATAGTAAACACAAAATTATATACAATCAAAGGTCTGGTTATCTGTTCATGTTCTATCCTTAATGATGCACATCCCTTTAGAATACTTGCGCTGTGTCCTTTGTTTCTGAAGTGTGGACAAGAGGGTCCCAGAGGTTAATGACATACGAGTCTCCCAACGAACCAGTGACAAAGACAGGTCTCAAAGAAGAAGCTCTCATGGTAGATTAGTGCTCTTTGAAATTAGTCATTGAGGGGATTCATTTTTATTAGGAGAAATTCTTTCAATTTTATTGTTCATGGTCCATTGAGCCATCTGGGATCAAGGGCATTTTGGACATTGGGCAGTGGTGGAGTGGGGATGAAAAGAAGGGAGATTGCTTCTCAAATGGACTCAAATGCTATTTATGTTTTATAATTTGCCAATAAGGTAAGCTAAACCCCAGCCCCGTCCCTCTCAAAAAGGTTACTTAAAAAAGCACACTTTAGAAATAATCTAATTCTGAAAATGTGTTGTCCTGGGTTTATGGGGCTCTAAACAATTTGTCATACAGGGCACAGTAAGCACAGCCCCATCGAGGATGCTAAGGCCTGGCTAACCCCAGAGTGAAATTCAAGAGTCCAGTAATTCAGAGGAGCTGCCAAGAGGAACCAGGAAAGTAAAGGGCCAGGAAGTCAAGTACAAGCTGTGTCCTAAGGGTGCCCAGCATCAAGCGGGAGAAACTCACTTCAGCCACCAATTGTGAGGACTGTGCTTCAGCCAATAACAGGGGACAAAGTCCAGGTAGTGGAAGCCAGGTAGATCCAGCAGAACATGAGAAACGTGAACAAATCATCACTGGGACCAGGTCGGGAATATCCATGGTTTATTGACAAACTCCTGGCCCTTGGGGTTTGCCACGTGACTAAACAGATAAATGGACGCTGGCAGATTATCTATGGGAATAGCGTTTCTTCTTCTTCCTTTTCACAAAAATATGACAAATCATGTCACAATGTTGGCAGGAGTGAGAATCACTGGGGAATCCCCAGGGGGACCTCCTCAGAAAGCGATCAGTAGAATCATCCTCTTGAGAAAGAAGATCTGATGAGACCCTTTGTGTTTTCAAGTTAAGAGAAAGCTCACCCCCAGCAAGGGAAAGGAAGGGGGAGATCTGGGTTCCTAAAGTAACAAACAATTGCCTGAACATGTTTTACCTCCAACACTTGGAGAGGTGGCTGTGCTTAAAAACTCCACCTCAAAATGTTTGTTTTCTGACCTTAGAGGCCAGCACAAAACACTAGCTGTGGACCCATCTTTGTCATGGGTCAGCCTTCTGAGCCCCTGTCCTGACAGCTCAACATTTCTGCTGGAGAGACCCTGCCTCCTCACTATGCTGCATTCCTGATGTCCTTGTCAATAAGTGGCAGCATGACCACTGGTCTACCTCAGCCCAGATCTTTGCTGAGTATCCTTTCAATCAAATTTTGTTACTAATGTGGCTGTTGCCTCTTCCCTGAGCACAGCACAGGGGAGTGGGCAGCCCCACGCTGAAGATTCACTGCAGCGGAGAATGACAGCGTCCTGGGTCTGTAGCCACTGTGGGAGGGGGACTTGGAGCAGTTACTTGTGCAAGGATGCAACTCACCAAGGTCACCTCCTCCTCAGCCACCGGCATCTCCTCTGCCAATTAGAGAACGCCCTTCCCCTCCCATCCTCGGGAGTACTGCAAGACCCAGTACTCGGAGGAGGAGGAAGATTGTATAGAGGAGGACTGACTGTCAGAGCTGCTACTCATTATCCCTGGGAAATAGGAGTGGGGCTGGGGGTGGGGGGAGAGAGCATTTGTATTCTAGAGACAGAAGCTTCATAGTAAGCGCACTCCATTACCATGGGGGCCTCCCTGTTTCAGAATGAACAAATAAATGAATCGATGGATGGATGAATTACAAGAGAGTTGTCTTGCTTTAGAAGCACCAGCAGGACACACAGGTCTTGACTTTAGCCACTCCTATTTCTGCAAGAAGTGACTTTGGAAGCCTTGACTAAGACCTCAGAAAAGTTTGATCAGACGCAACATGATTGACTGACATGAATGACATGAGTCATTCCCTAGGGATGCGGAAAGTCAGTCCTAGAACCCATCGTCAGTAAGAGGCTTATCCAAGCTCTTCTGTGTTACCGATGCCAGAACTCGATGCTGAAAGCAGTGTTTGGCAGCTATTTGGAAAGCCATCTTGTGTGGAGAGCATGTCCTGGCTTGGCCAGCAGGAGACTCAAGTTCAAAGCACAGCCCCACTTACGACCCGTGAGAACTCAACAGGAAAGCGAGAAAGATTTGTCTCTTGCACTTTTAATTCTCAAAACCGAGCGCAGTGTTGTTGTTGTTAGTTGCTCAGTCATGTCTGACTCTTTGCGACCTCGTGGATTGTAGCTCACCAGGCTCCTCTGTCCATGGGATTCTCTAGGCATGAATACTGGAGTGAGTAGCCATGCCCTCCTCCAGGGGCTCTTCCTGACCCAGGGAACAAACCCAGGTCTCCCGCATTGCAGGCGGATTCTTTACCAACTGAGCCACCAGGGAAGCCCCTGGTGTAGGAACTCAATAAAGCAAAGAGGAGGGAAGAGAGAAACAGGGACAGGGGGGAAGCTGCTGGCCTCCCTCATGAACTCGCTATGGTGAGCCCTCAGGGAGAAACCAGGTAAGATGTTTTGTGGATCAAACATTGCTAGGTAAGTTTTGTGGGACAAAAGTTAGCCTCTAAACACCACACTTGGAAGTTTAGTTAAAAGTCTGGCAGTCTCGTTTTCAAAAGGCAAGGGTACTTGGTGAAGGTGCAAAACAGTAGCAGCTGCTATTGCCACAGTTCTGTTTTCAGCTCCACCACGTCGCCGTTGGCCAAAAGCACACACCTCTGAGTCATCTCTGAGTTCAAAGCATTCAGCAAACAATGTCAAGGCAGAGCCACTGGAAACAGGCACCTGATTTCCATGATAAATACGGCAATGCTGTATTAGCTAAGGAGTCACTTTCTGCATTGCCAGAGGGGCATATCAGTTCAGTGTCTCGGTCGTGTCTGACTCTTTGTGACCCCATGGACTACAGCATGCCAGGCCTCCCTGTCCATCACCAACTCCCAGACCTTACCCAAACTCATGTCCATTGAGTCCGTGATGCCCTCCAACCATCTCATCCTCTGTCATTCCCTTCTCCTCCCGCCTTCAATCTTTCCCAGCATCAGGGTCTTTTCAAATGAGTCAGCTCTTCGCATCAGGTGGCCAAAATATTGGAGTTTCAGCTTCAGCATCAGTCCTTCCAATGAACACTCAGGACTGATTTCCTTTAGGATGGACTGGTTGGATCTCCTTGCAGTCCAAGGGACTCTCAAGAGTCTTCTCCAACACCACAGTTCAAAAACATCAATTCTTCAGCACTCAGCTTTCTTTATAGTCCAACTCTCACATCCATACATGACTACTGGAAAAATCAAAGCTTTGATTAGACAGACCTTTGTTGGCAAAGTAATGTCTCTGCTTTTTAATATGCTATCTATGTCGGTCATTACTTTTCTTCCAAAGAGCACACAAATTGGAACAGAATGAAACCTTGGCGGAGTCACCCCAAAGGAATGGAGATATCAGAAGTCATCCCAGCTGGTTTAAAATTGAACTGTTTCAAAACCAACTCATAACTGATGCCAAAAGAATAGTGTACCCATTAAAATATGGCATGAGTAAAGATTTACAAAATAAAAGTTTAACAGTATCTCCTGGAAGGATCCACCCAGGAGTTTTCTGTATGGAACAAGACCCAGTTTATATAGCTGATGTGCTTGGTCACAAACCCCCTCCTTTGGAACATGAAGGGTTGGTTCCCCTGGGGCCAACTCTACCGAGACTCTACCGAGAAGTAAACACCAACACATGTTCACAGGCCCCTGTTTACACTCTGTCAGGAATAAATGTAGCTGGTGGCAGAGGAAGGCCATCTGGGATGGCATCATGATTGGATGGGAGGGACAAGGAGATATGGGGCTGGCAGTGGGATGTGATACCAAGCCAGGGAGACCAATGCCTAGCTATACTCAGGGCTAAAGAGCATCTTTAAAGAGAAACACATTCTTAACCATTTGTTGGGTTTTCAGCAATACACTTGGGTGGACAAGAAAACAGGTTCTACAGCCAGACTCTACCTAAGTTCCAACCACGACTTTGTTTTTCTAGCTTCAAATCTGGCTGAGTCATGAAACTTCTCAATGGATAGGGGTAGATGATACAATCTACCTTGTCAGCTTGTTGAGAAGGCCCTGGGCTGGTCACAGCCACAGATCAAGTGCTTGGTAATCATCTGCTCTGTTGAAGGCTTCCCACTGGTGTGCCCAGGTCAAACGCTTGAATCAAAGTCAAATAACTGTGGCAAAAAAGTGATAGGCATGTTCGCAAACAATATATCCTTCGGCCACAGGTATCTCAGTCTTCACCAACAAGAACTATAAGGAAGAAGTGTTTTCTGTATGACAGACATGAAAACTGAGGTCATAACTGGTGTTCAAAGTGTCACAGCTGATAAAGATGCCAGTCTAGAGTCCACGGAGACCTGCTTCTTGGAAAACAGCACAAACAAGGGCTGTGTTTGTAAACATAGATCTTACCACAGCCCGAAGGATCTGTGCAGACAACATGGTAGTGTTTTTTTGTTT
>NW_011494879.1:9652620-9657937 GCF_000754665.1 Bison bison bison
TTTTGCCACACCATGTGGCATGTGGGATCTCAGTTCCCTGACCAGGTATCAAACCCAAGTCCCCTGCATTGGAAGCATGAGGTCTTAATCACTAGACCACCAGAGAAATCCCAACGTGGTTGTTTTTGAAGGAGGTATTAGTCTGATTCCAACAGCAGGAGGAAATACAGTCGGTTCTCTGTATCCACAGATGCTGTACTACACCATCTTACATAAGGAGCTCCAGCATCTAAAGACTTTGGGATCCTCACAGACTTCTGAAACCAATCCCCCTGGTTACCGAGGGACAACTACAGTCAGCAGCTGTAGATAGGACATTCTCCTAAAACTACAGAGGCAGATCACCAGCTACAAGTGGGGACCTCTGAGGCAGAGGCATTTAAAAATGCTGCTCCTAATCTTTAATGAAAGATACAAGCTGAAAATTCAAAGATAACTCTGTATACGAGACAGCAAAAGAGACACTGATGTATAGAACAGTCTTATGGACTCTGTGGGAGAGGGAGAGCGTGGGAAGATTTGGGAGAATGGCATTGAAACATGTAAAATACCATGTAGGAAACGAGTTGCCAGTCCAGGTTCGATGCACGATGCTGGATGCTTGGGGCTGGTGCACTGGACGGCCCAGAGGGTTGGTATGGGGAGGGAGGAGGGAGGAGGGTTTGGGATGGGGAACACATGTATACCTGTGGTGGATTCATTTTGATATTTGGCAAAACTAATACAATTATGTAAAGATTAAAAATAAAATAAAATTAGAAAAAAAAAAAAATGTCCTTTAGGTTTTGCCCAGCTGAGCAAGGAAAACATGTAACCCAAAACCTGGGAATATCTGGGGAATGTCAGATTTTGGCTGCAAACCAGGAAAAAAAGGGATACGGTCTTTGAGAAAGGTCTGATGAGTCTCTCAACTCCTGACCCACCAGGAGCTATGCCTAGCAAGGGTCCTCCCCTCCATCCTAGATGGAGATCAGCAGAGATGACCTCTGGAAGTTTGAGGAAGGGGAAGCACCATGTGGCCCGATTCATCCCTAACCATCATCTATATGCCTCAACAATCTCTCTGGAGAAGCTCTCTGTCTATGGTGCTAAAGGGAGAAGATATTTTTTCCATGTCTTATAGACCTGCTTCCTTGCTGATACAGGGAATCCCACCTCCTGGCCCTCAACTCTGCTGGACAGGCACTAATGATTTTATGCTTTCATTTTACTTCTTTGAATAGGAGGAAGATGATCATCAATAATGTATATGAATGCGTTTTGTAACAAACAAAAATAAAGCGTTATACAAAAGTGTATAAGAGAACTTCGCTGGTGGTCCAGTGGTTTAGAATTCACCTTGCAATGTAGGGGATGTGGGTTCGATCCCTGGTTGGGGAACTAAGATCTCACATGCCATGGAGCAACTAAGCCTGCACACAACAACTAGAGAGTCCATAGGCCACAACGAAAGACCCCACGTGAGGCAACAAAGATCCTGCATACTGCAACTCAGACCCAGTCAATTGAAATAAAAAAAGAATAAATAAATAAAATAAAATGCTCTAAAAATGTGTAAGGAATGATTATAAAGATAAAGGTTATGAAGCAAAGGAAAAAACCCTAAATTTTAATAACAGAAGAGTAGGTAATGAACTATGGCTTATCTACATGATAGAGGGCTATGCTAAGTCACTTCAGTCATGTCCGACTCTGTGCGACCCCATAGACGGCAGCCCACCAGGCTCCCCCGTGCCTGGGATTCTCCAGGCAAGAAGAGGGCTAGACGGCCATTAAAAGTCATTTTATGGTGAACTTTTTAAGGTGAAAGAAACTGTTCATGGGCTAACGCTATCTGAAAATCATACACTGCACATTTACAGTTAAGTTAGATGGATAGACGGAGATATGGATGGATGGATGGAAATGGAATGAATGAGAAGGAAAGGGAATGGGAGAAAATGATAACAACAAATAAATATATAAACAGGATTTATCTCAGAATGGGTGTACCAAAGCTGAGCTTTATTTTCTCTTTTATTTTTATTTCTTTCATTCTACCTTGCTTTTTGTTCTGAAAGCAATTCAAGGTTGTTTACAGCATACATACAAGATAAGATTAAGTTTGAGGAAATGCAAGCAGGTGAGGAATAAATATAAGGAAGGTAAGTTACAGCCAGCAGGGTGGCTGGTATGTGGGATGAATTCTGTGAAGCTCTACACAGTAGATAGAGATGGACCACACGTTCACCCTTGAGTTTTCCAGCCACCAACACGAGAGGGAGACGTGAGAGATGGTATGACTTCTACTTCATTTGGAGGACAATGAAGCATTCCCAAGAAAATAAAGCAAAATGATTCAATTTAAGAAAACAGGAAAGTTCTCCTATGTTCTCTGCTCAGCAGGACACTGTGAACACTGGTAAATGGTGGGGCGAAGTTTGTCATCCTCTGTGACCCAGTGAGTGACCTCCAGGGGATCCAAGAAGCCTTTATGTTATCTGAGGGCACAGTGCCAAAGTAAACATAACAGCTGCTTTGGATGGAGGGTCACTATTACTATAATTCCAGGCTTGGTGCTGACTGCTACAAACTGTCTCATGAATCCTCACACAGGACCGTCCTCATTCCTCACAGACCTGGAAACACTTTAGAGAATAACTCAGACTCAATAAGCAGGCAAAGGGCAGAGTCATAATTCTGATTCTCCACCCACAACACAGTTCACCATGACGCTGTCTGCTGCGCTGTGCATAGTCGCTCAGTCGTGTCTAACTCTTTGTTACCCCATGGACTGCAGCCCGCCAGGCTCCTCTGTCCATGGGATTCTCCAGGCAAGAATACTGGAGTGGGTTGCCATACCCTCTTCCATGAGATCTTCCTAACCCAGGGATCAAACCCAGGTCTCCAGCACTGCAGGCAGATTCTTTATCATCTGAGCCAACAGGGAAGCCCATCATCACATTCTATTGCTCTTCAATCCAGAACAAAAAGCAAGCCTCCATACACGGCAGTGGCACAATACCAACATAAGGCTCAGTGGAAAGTCCCTAGAAGGGATCACTCTTCTCCTTTTAGTATCTCCAAGTTTTAGCCAATGATTAGGCTTACTCTCTTAATTGTCCAACCTCTTGGATTCCCTGCACCATGTCTCAAGCCTTCCTGACTTAACACTGCTCCTAACTGACTTGCAGAGTTCTTGAGGCATCTCTTTCTCTCTACCTGACAAGGGACCTCCCTTGGAATGCAGAAAACCACCTTGGTTTCTAAATAAGCTCCTCCTTATCCTGCATCTTCTACAATTCAAATATAAAGCGCATCAATAAACTCTTTCAAGGAGGTACATCTTCAAAATGAAATTAAATCAACTGTGAATACATCAGAGAAGGCAATGGCTCCCCACTCCAGTACTCTTGCCTGGAGAATCGGCCTGGTAGGCTGCAGTCCATGGGGTCGCTAGGAGTTGGACACGACTGAGCAACTTCACTTTCACTTTTCACTTTCATGAATTGGAGAAGGAAATGGCAACCCACTCCAGTGTTCTTGCCTGGAGAATCCCAGGGACGGGGGAGCCTGGTGGGCTGCCCTCTATGGGGTCGCACAGAGTTGGACACGACTGAAGCGACTTAGCAGCAGCAGCACTGAATACATCACTGAGCCCTCCTAAACAGTCCTTCTCTGCCTCATTTATCTCCTTGACCTCTCACCTCATCCTTTTGAGCACATGTTCTATTAGACCCAAAAGGTGGAAGAGGGAGGGAGTCCCAGGAATTTAAAATGATATTAAACTGACCAAAACAACATTAATAGAACTAGTAATGTTGATTGGAAATAAGTGCCCTCATATATTCACATTTGGAGTACAAACAAGAATAGCCTTCATTCTTGAGGGCAGTTTTATAAAGCATGCCAACAGTGTTGACAGTATACAGAGCCTTTGACCCAGAAATTCCACTTGAGTAGATTGTCCTAAGGAGACAAGGATAAATGAAGGCAAATTTTAGCTGGTAGGAAGTTTCCTAGCACTGTTCTAAGAAGGCAAGCCTGGAAACCAAGTATCTAAAAATAAAAGTTTGTTTAAATAAATTGGGGTCTATCTTTAGAAAGTAATAGCACTGTACCCACATCAAAGCGACATGCACACATCGCTATATTTAAAATAATCAACAAGGACCTACTGTATAGAACGTGGAACTCTGCCCAATGTGCTGAGGCAGCCTGGATGGGAGGGGAGTTGGGGAGAATGGATACCTGTCTGTGTGTGACTGAGCTGCTCTGCTGTGTACCTGAGACTGTCACAGCATTGTCAACAGGCTAGACTCCAATATAAAATAAAATGCTTTACAAAAGCAATGTTGTAAAGCAAACTATATTTATTGACTTCAAAATTATTTTTGTTTTTTATGTATTTAAATTGAGAAAATTGGGTAACAAAACCATTTGTGTAGCATGATTGTCATTTCTCAAATAAACATTGAATATGTATGTGGAAGGGAAAAAAATCTAGAAAAATATAAAGATATACTCTAAAGTGTTGATACTAGTTATTTCTAGAGTTGTTATTACCAGTAGATTTTAATTTCTTCTTTTTGCATAAATGTTTTTTAAACTAACCTGTAGTAAAGATGAATTACTCTATAAAAAAAAAAAAAAGAAGAAATTTAAAAACCAAATAGGAAAAACACACCAAGGCCTCAGTGTTGCATTTCTGTATACATTGAAGAAAAGAGCCAAGATACAGAGTAAAAAGCTGATAAAGCCAGGTCAGAACATTTTTCTGTGTTTGTGGCATTGCCATATCTATGTACATATATGTGTGTGTGTTCAGTCACTCAGACGTGTTCAACTGTTTGTGACCCCATGGACTGTAGCCTGCTAGGCTCCTTTGTCCATGGAATTTTCCAGGCAAGAATACTGCAGTGGATTGCCATTTCCTCCTCCAGCACATCTTCCTGACCCCAGAGTCAAACCTACATCTCCTGTGCCTCCTGCATTGCAGGCAGATTCTTTACTGCTGAGCCACCAGGGAAACCCCTGGTATTGCCATGGGCAGAGCTAAAGATGTTAAAACCCTTCACATCATGTGGGGGTGGATGGAAGATATCCATGTAAGTATGGTATGATACTCTCTCTTAAGGGATGCCAACCCAGGGATGTCAATAAAGTAACCCAAAGCTTTCTCTAACACTTTCACATTCAAACCAATTTTTTGTAATATTTTTAAGAAATTTCTTTTCAGCCAAACGTTCCCCATCCTTGATTTCACAAGCCCACACCTACCTCCATGGATTCAGCAGGGGTTTATTATAGCTTTCATGGAAGCAGAAAGCACTTAGTA
>NW_011494879.1:9658037-9659346 GCF_000754665.1 Bison bison bison
AGCACTTAGTAATCAAAGATAATTCTGCTCCCACGTGAATAAACGCAGTTCAGACTTGTCTGTCTCTAAAAGGCCTCAAAGGAATAGAAGGCATAAATGCGTATGATTTTAGTTCTAAACTGTTTTTAAAATATGTTCCAGCACACTTAATAGCAGAGTGAGCCAGTGTACATCAGCACTTCTTTTTCTTGAAAGTTGCTACCACGTGTGACTGAACAGAAAGATGGATCATGGCCTTTCATCTAAAATAAGGATCCCAGAAAGTCAATGTTTTCCTTTGCCCCTTTCCTTTTCCCTAATTTGGGAAAATTTTCATCCTCTAAAGAAAACGTATTCAGTTTCTAGTAGAAAACACAAATATGACCATGTTCTACTGCAGCAAATTCCAAATAGCGCCTGCCTGTAGCGGTGCCCTTGCTCTATTTTTGCACTACCAAGCAAAATCTGGGCTTCCAGGTAAAATGTCAAGGAGTTTCAAGGCTTAAAAAAGTTCAGGTCAGTTCAGTTCAGTCACTCAGTCATGTCCAACTCCTTGCGATCCCATGAATTGTAGCACACCTCCCTGTCCATCACCAGCTTCAGAGTTTACCCAAACTCATGTCCATTGAGTCAGTGATGCCATCCAGCCATCTCATCCTCTGTCATCCCCTTCTCCTCCTGCCCCCAATCCCTCCCAGCATCTGAGTCTTTTCTAATGAGTCAACTCTTTGCATCAGATGGCCAAAGTATTGGAGTTTCAGCTTTAGCATCAGTTCTTCCAAAGAACACCCAGGACTGATCTCCTTTAGAATGGACTGGTTGGATCTCCTTGCAGTCCAAGGGACTCTCAAGAGTCTTCTCCAACACCACAGTTCAAAAGCATCAGTTCTTCGGCAATCAGCTTTCTTCACAGTCCAACTCTCACATCCATACATGACCACTGGAAAAACCATAGCCTTGACTAGATGGACCTTTGTTGGCAAAGTAATGTCTCTTCTTTTTAATATGCTATCTAGGTTGGTCATAACTTTACTTCCAAGGAGTGTCTTTTTATTTCATGGCTGCAATCACCACCTGCAGTGATTTTGGAGCCCCAAAAAATAAAGTCTGACACTGTTTCCACTGTTTCCCCATCTATTTCCCATGAAGTGATGGGACCAGATGCCATCATCTTTATTTTCTGAATGTTGAGCTTTAAGCCAACTTTTTCACTCTCCTCTTTCACTTTCATCAAGAGGCTTTTTAGTTCCTCTTCACTTTCTGCCATAAGGGTGGTGTCATCTGCATATCTGAGGTTATTGATATTTCTCCCGGCAATCTTGATTTCAGC
>NW_011494879.1:9659446-9686480 GCF_000754665.1 Bison bison bison
TAACTGTTGCTTCCTGACCTGCATATAGGTTTCTCAAGAGGCAGGTCAAGTGGTCTGGTATTCCCATCTCTTTCAGAATTTTCCACAGTTTATTGTGATCCACACAGTCAAAGGCTTTGGCATAGTCAATAAAGCAGAAATGGATGTTTTTTCTGGAACTCTCTTGCTTTTCCAATGATCCAGCAGATGTTGGTGATTTAATCTCTGGTTCCTCTGCCTTTTCTAAAACCAGCTTAAACATCTAGAAGTTCATGGTTCACATATTATTGAAGCCTGGCTTGGAGAATTTTGAGCATTACTTTACTAGCATGTGAGAGTGCAATTGTGTGGTAGTTTGAGCATTCTTTGGCATTGCCTTTTTTGGGATTGGGATGAAAACTGACCTTTTCCAGTCCTGTGGCCACTGATGAGTTTTCCAAATTGGCTGGCATATTGAGTGCAGCACTTTCACTGCATCATCTGCAGGATTTGAAATAGCTCAACTGGAATTGCATCACCTCCACTAGCGTTGTTCATAGTGATGCTTTCTAAGACCCACTTGACTTCACATTCCAGGATGTCTGGCTCTAGATGAGTGATCACACCATCGTGATTATCTTGGTTGTGAAGATCTTTTTTGTACAGTTCTTCTGTGTATTCTTGCCACCTCTTCTTAATATCTTCTGCTTCTGTTAGGTCCATACCATTTCTGTCCTTTATCAAGCCCATCTTTGCATGAAATGTTCCCTTGGTATCTCCTATTTTCTTGAAGAGATCTCTAGTCTTTCCCATTCTGTTGTTTTCCTCTCTTTCTTTGCATTGATTGCTGAGGAAGGCTTTCTTATCTCTCCTTGCTATTCTTTAAAAAAGTTGGAAGACCACTATCCCAAGGGCAGTAAAAATACAGTCCCCTCATAATGCAGTCTTAGCTTTCCTCTCTCCATATTTTTGCAACTTACTTGAATGGTTTGTGTGTTCAACGTACACATTGCACTTTAATATCTCAGAGGCTTCCTCCATGCTACCCTCTCTGCTGGATCCACCTTCCTACTCTTGACTATAGAGGAACTGCTGACATTCTTGCTCAGACATCCCACACTCTGTGAAGTATTCAATGAACAAGGTCTTTTACACCTTTCCCAGCAAAGTCAACCCTTCCTTTGGCAAGGCTACATCCTATATCTTAGAGGGAATCCCACTATTATATGGGCCAAACTCAGCTAGAATCATGTGTTCCATATACATCTTCTCTACTAGAAAGTAAGATTTTTGAGAGCAATACCTAAGCCATATCTCTTTTTCACTCCATAATCATCATAGTGCTCTTCTCAATAACTAAGGGCTCATAACACTTGGTTGACCTAAACCAAAAGGCTATGCTCGGTTATCAGAAGGAGTAAAGGAAAAGGGAAAAGGGAGGCAGGGGAAATAATAGAAGAAAGAGAAAGTGGAAGATGCAGGAGAAGATGAAGAGCAAGAGAGGAGTGGACTGAAACATTCAAGAGTGTGATGGTATTAGGATCTTGGAATCTGGCTTGTTGTGTGGCCAAAGTTTTTGTATCATATTATCCTTGTTGTTTTATCAGAGTTAAAAGTAAATGAGCAAATAGAGGAGAAATGCCAAACCTTATATGTTTCCAGCAGAAAGTATACTATCGGGGAATCAAGCAAGATACTCTTAAAAGTGTGTTTGAACAACCTATGCTTGAGAAATGGTTATTAGATGTCTAAATAACTTTCATATTTTCTTCATCCACTTTGACTTTAAAATACTCCATAACAACATTTCTCTAAGTATATTCCATGGGCTAGGTAGTGGGGGAGAAAAAGATCAAATAACTTCTGATTCAAAGACACTTAAGAAGCATTAAGTTAAATTTTAAAAAAAAAATGCTTTTCTGCAATACTACTCAGGTCTCTTTAAAATATTGGTATCCATTTTGAATCTCTAAGAGTATTCAGAATTTCTCAAACTCAGTTGACCACAGAATCCCTTTTTGATAGTGCTTCCCTTGGGCCCTGTGTTTCTTAAAAAATGAAGTCCTCCATAATAAGTACGGTAGAGACCATTCCTCATCATTTATAAAGGGCACAGATACTAAAGAAATAAAATGGTATTCTCAGGAGCACACGGTGGGTATGAGAGTTTCAAGCCAAGTACCTGAGGCACTGGGTCACTGTGATTCCAGATCACTTTGAATATAATGCAAGTTAGACCGTGGGAATGTTTATTTTGGCCCGAATCAAGTTTCATACTTCAGGAAGTCATTGGAAATTATTGAGAAAGGCATTGCAACCTTAGTGGAACAAGGAAGGTTAAGGGTTTAAGGAAGAGGATCTCAGCAAGGATGCCTGACTCAGTAGCTGAACCCCAGTCCCTCAGTCTCCCCTCCACCCTCCTCAAACCTCCTGCTAAACTCTGTGAGCCGGCTTCCCCGGTGACGCTAGTGGTAAAGAAGCCACCTGCCAGTGAAGGAGATGCAAAAGACACAGGTTCAGTCCTTGGGTCAGAAAGGTCCCCTGGAGAAGGAAATGGCAACCCACTCCAGTATTCTTGCCTGGACAACCCCGCAGACAGAGGAACCCGGTGGGCTACAGTTCATGGGGTTGTAAAGAGTCAGACACAATTGAGCACACACACACCGCACTAAATCCCCTTAAGCAGACTGTCAAAGAGATTCATGGAACAAAGAATCACTGGAAAGGACTGTGACAAATAAAGGGCATTTTAGCTTGGTGAGGAGCACTCCAGTTCAGAAGGACAATGCTTCCCATGACCTTTTCCTCTGGGGGTAAAAAGAAGAACTCAGAGTCAGTTCTTTAGACTCTGAAATTGAAAATGACCAGAATAACTGTACATGTTTGATAACCACATGATTACAGAAAAAAGCCTTGGGGATCCTGGCTTATAATTTCAGAGACATCTGAAGAAGGAAAGCAGGGAAATTTATAGATGGGCATTCTTGACATGAGCTCTAGAAAGTCTAGGAGTCTAGTCTGGGAAAAGTAGAATCACATAAAGCTGCTAGAGGACAGAAGAAGTCCCCATAGGAGTCTTTTTAAGAACACTAATGCCAGAAAAAACTTGAGCACTCATCTGCTGGTGTTTCTCCCAAGAAAAAGGACACAGGAGCTTTTGGGTTGAAATAATTCTTCAAACAGGTGGAAAAGTTTAACATGTCTAAGCCTCAAGCTTTCCAACTGCCTTCCACATCCCCCAGTCATTGTGACAGCCAGAAACTCCTTTGTAATTTCCCAAAACTCCCAGGAAAGACAAATTGTCTCCTCTCTGTTTGCTCTTGAGAACCAATGAAACTACAACATCCTCCCCCCCAAATCCCACCCCATTTTTACAGCCCAGATTAAGTCAAGCCCAGAAGAGACGTGATTCTGGACCATCTTTGAGTTGGCTGATGGTAAATCTTGGCTAGAATCCAAGCCTCCTAAATTTTAATCCATTGCATATTGTCTCGGGCTCCTTGAGAAAGGCAGCACAGGATTATAATACATCATGAAGTTGCTGTATTGATTATCTAGACCATGCTGCGCTGCATTCCAACCATTGAAAAGAAATACCCAACAATTTCTTTGATTGATGAACATCTGTGGCTCTGTTGGTCACAAACAACAGAGATTAGAATTTTATTTCTGATGTTCAAAAGCCACTTAAACTTTTTCCATGAAAAGATAAAGCACAATATTATGTTCAAAATAAATTACAGTTTTGAAGCATTAAAATAAGTATTGTTCAATGTGTTTCATCTAACCAGTTAATCACTGCATCAACTTAACCTTGAAATTTAAGTCAACTTTGGCTTAGCTTCGGATGAATGGAGATTTGTTCAGTTTTGACTCCTCATTAAAATAGCTCCAGAAAGTTTCAGAAGGGGATCCTGCCATGCAGAGTTGAATAAAAGATAATAATGAAGACTTTCTGTATTAGGAGTGCACTACTATAGTTTTACTAAGTTAGAGAAGTTTTAGATACTGGATAAACCTGGGGCTGGGAAGAAGGATCACACTTACTGATATGGGATTTTAAAAAGTAAGTTCGGTTATGCTAACTGATTTATTAAGAAAAAAAAAGTATCTCTCTCCCAAAAAAAAAAAAAACTCATTTCATAAAAGTAGTCAAAGAAAAAACACTTTACATACCATGCAATCCAAACCCTTCATTTCAGGCACACTGAGACCCAGATTGAGAAGGTGAAATTTTCCTTCCTCACAAAAAGATGCTAGCCATCTAGAGCAAAGTTGAGCAGTATTACAGTTAAGCAATGAGTCTTACAGAAATCAGAGAATCAAGAAAAGTTGTTTTTTTTCTAGAAAGTATTTAGTGGCTTCATTTTTCATCTTTTGTTTCTTGTGTATATTTTAAAAACACTGGTGAAATAGTGTTTCATTCTGGTGAAATTCGGTGTTCAGTTATTTTTTTCTCTTAATAAAAATGGAGCAGGGAAAATTTTAAATGTGAAAATTAGTAACAGCTCTACCACTGGGTCCAATAAATTGTTCAATGCTATGTTTTTAAAAGGTATATGTCAATTGTCGATTTAGAAATACCCAGTTAGATGCATAGTAACTGTGTGTGAAATCTTGACCCCCTCCAGTGTTATTTATTTGTTGGTTGGCTGGTTGGTCCTGCCTAATACAGCCTAATAAAGTTTTGAGGCAAAAATGTTAGAACTCTGCCTCCAGTAAATTTGAAAATACATTTTGAGAACTTTTGTTTCTGAGCAAAGCAGAAATTTTCAAGACACCACAATGATTCCACACACACACACACACACACACACACACAAAATCAGAAAAGCAAAATAAATTGAAACAAGAAAATACATATTTCAAAGAATTAGATAATCCAAGAGAAATAAGATTAAGACCAAAAATCTCTGGAGAAGGAAACCCCTTGGAGAGGAACACTGGGGACTTCTTGCCTTTTGAAGACGTGTTTGCTGTTTGTGGGTGAAGGCTGACAGTTGAGAACCCAGGCTAGGGCAGCCAGAGGGCCTCTACTGCAAGACAGAATCCAGCAGAGCTGATGTCCGTGCAAACACCTGCAGTGACAAAATTGGGCATGGCCTGAAAGAGTCCATTTTTCCACCATCAAAAGATGCACTAAATCCCAGTGTACATGGAGCAGGAGACTAAAGGGTTAAGTCAAATCTTCTAAAGAGCAGAGTGAGATTTGCCACAAGTTCCCAGGGTCAAGGAAACACAACCCACTGGGGGAAGAGCCATGAGAACCATGAGAGGTGAAAGCTCTAAAAAGATGTTATTTTAGTTGCCATGTTGTGTCTGACTCTTTTGAGATGCCATGGAGTGCAGCCCACCAGGCTTCTCTGTCCATGGTATTTCCCAGGCAAGAATACTGGAATGGGTTGCCATTTCCTTCTCCAGGGGATCTTCCTAACCCAGGGATAGAGCCTAGGTCTCCTGCATTGGCAGGTGAGCTCTTTACCACTGAGCCACCAGGGAAGCCCTTAGAGAAAGTGACCAGTCACTTTCCAGGGGGCCTGGCTGTCTGGGAAGGATGAGGTGGAGAATCCAGGCCTGGCCCCTGGCCCCTGTCAAGTGGCTACTGCTAGGATATGAAGAAATCATCAGAACTGAACCTTTCTGCCCCTTGAACAGCAGCTCCCCACTTCCTCCCCCCAACCCCAGCCCCTGGTAACCACCATTCTACTCTGTGTCTACAAGTCTGACTATTTTAGGTTCATTATATCAGTTGAATCAAGCAGCTCTGTGATTCTGTGACTGGCTTATATTTCACTCAGCAGAATGTCCTCCAATCCCATCTGCTGCTGCTGCTGCTAAGTTGCTTCAGTCGTGTCCGACTGTGTGACCCCATAGATGGCAGCCCACCAGGCTCCCCTGTCCCTGGGATTCTCCAAACAAGAACACTGGAGTGGGTTGCCATTTCCTTCTCTAATACATGAAAGTGAAAAGTGAAACAGAAGTCGTTCAGTCATGTCCGACTCTTAGCGACCCCATGAACTGCAGCCTACCAGGCTCCTCTGTCCATGGGATTTTCCAGGCAAGAGTACTGGAGTGGGGTGCCATTGCCTTCTCCTTCCAATTCCATCTACATTGTAAATGGCAGAATCTCCTTCTTTGTTAAGGCTAGACAGCATTATACTATATGTGTACATCACATTTTCTTTATCCATTCTTCCATCCACAGACATGTTCTAGAGATCTGCTGTATGCCATCACACTTAGAGTTAACAATACTGTGTTATGCAATTAAATTTTTTGTTGCAAGATTAAGTTGCATGTTTAGTGTTAGGGAGGAATGAAGGAAAGAGGGAGGGAGAAAGAAAGGAAAGGATGGAGGAATGGAGATAGGGAGGAAGGAAAAAAAAGAAAAAGGGAAGAGAGGGAGAGAGGGAAGTGGGGGAAGGAGGGAG
The DNA here is from genome assembly GCF_000754665.1 of Bison bison bison. NCBI lineage: Eukaryota > Metazoa > Chordata > Mammalia > Artiodactyla > Bovidae > Bison > Bison bison. The sequence continues at coordinate 9,665,836 of NW_011494879.1, forward strand.
GGAAGAAAAGAAAACAAGAAAGAAAGAAACCAGCAGAGTTTTTCATAGTTTCTTGAGGAATGAATGACCACAGAAGAAACTTCAAGAACCTAAAAACTGAAACCAGTCTCTGTCTAAAGCCATGGCTTCCAAAGGGGTAAACCAAGATCCTCTCACCATGACCCATGCTTTTCCAACCCTTCTAGGCTCTTTGTTTTGTGGGTTATCTTAGCCTGTCTGCTCCTTCTCCCCAGGATGTCATATCACTTGCAACTCAAGGAACAAATAATAATCAGCCATTTTCTCATCACACAAAATCTTTTTGAGAATCATCTTTCTGGGTTAATAACTGTTGCCCTTATGTTACATACACATGGACAAGATGATATATTTTACAAATGATCTGTAGCATGAGTATCACCAAAGGTCAGAGCTGCACTGTAGCAGACCCAGGCCATGGATCTGGAGGAAAAGAAAAAAAAAATCAAGGTGTGTGTATTGGAGGAGAGTAGCAGAAGGAGAAAAGATGAGTCTCGAGCCAGTGCTCTGAAGGCCTGTGTTGACCTCATTGCATGCTTCACTGATTTGGTACAAAGCTTATACTGTCTCATAATTAGTTCATTTCTTATAAGTCTACATCTTATTCCTCAAACTCCAAGTAAATTGTAAACTTCTCCAAGGCAAGGTTTTAAATATCCCTTAGCAACTAGGCCTGCTGTGAAGGCAAGACAAGGTCACAAAAAGAGAAAGGAATAAAGAAGCCGGTAATTGAAGGCAGGAAGGAGAGAGAAGGAGCAGAATGATACAGAAGGTATACCAAGGCATTCTTTAATCAAGGACGTCTCTCAAAGCCCCTTTAAGATCTGGTGTCTACCTTGCAGACAGCTTTCCAGCACCCACCCTTTACTTCTCCCCTAACACCCTGCTTCAGAATAAGCTGAAAGGCCCTTAATGAAGTTCCATGAGGTTCGAGTTCTGGGCGACCTGCCATGCTTTTGTTTAGCGGTGCAAAACCGGCCCCCGTCTTTGTGGAAAAGCTGTAAGACTCCTGGGAAGCTTGTTCCACCTCACTAAGAAAAGAAATAGAAAGTACTGATTTGGTATAAAATAAAAGGCTCTTACTTATTCATATGCATTTGTTGGTTTTCTTTCTCCTCCTGTATTTGTTATGTTGTTCCCTAAACTAATTGCCTAATTACAGAGAGTGAAAGCATTTAAAGGATTAAAGTGTGATCCCTCACATGTAATGTGGAGGTAGAAATGCTTATTAATGGCTCCACTGAAAAATGCTCCGACCCCTGTCCCAGCCGCTGAATCATTCATTAATCTGCTTCCTCTACCTGTGTATTTAACCAGCGTTAATCTCTCCAAGGTACCCATAAATACTGCTGGTCACTTATACTAAGTCCCGTAATTAATCACGTGAGTGGTCAGTGTTGACTCTCTTCTTTCCCTCAAGCCATTTGTGCAATTTCCTGAGGAAAGAACCTAACTAAAAAATATTTTTAGGAATGGCTGAAGGCACCTTGGAACCAATTATTCTTTCAAAATGGGCGTGATCAACATTTCAGACTTGAGAGGTCAAAATGGGGCTGTTTTCATTTCTACACATAGATGTGGCTGACATTTGTATTCTGCTCTGGACAGAGGAAGACATTAAGAAGTGGAGTAAGTGCCCTACATACAAATTTCCTTCTGAGAGCACATTTATAAGTCCAATTTGTTTTTAAGCCCAAAAAATTTAGCCTAGGTATCCAACTAACACAATCAGCTGTATAGTACTGTACTGTAATATGTTTATAATACTTTTCACACTTTTCCCTGAGCTTGAAATAAAGATACTGTACTACTAGACTTTATACAGTTGTTGCTATTTTAGTCATTACATCATGTCTGACTCTCCTGTGACCCTGTGGATTGTAGCCCAACAGGCTCCTCAATCTATGGGGTTTCCCAAGCAAGAGTACTAGAGTGAGTTGGCATTTCCTTTTACAGGGGATCTTCCCAACCAAGGGATCAAACCCATATCTCCTTCTTGGCAGGTGGATTCTTTACCACTGAGCCACCAGGGAAGCCCACTCTAGACAGTACTATATAGTAAAGTACACAAAAGCATGACGACTTGTAATCAATACATGCATATGACAATGTAGAGATGTGAACTAGTTCATGTGATTGGACATGCGAATGCATGTTCACATCTTTGAAAACTTCCAACTTGAAGGTTCATATGTAGGGGACTTAATGTAAATACAAGAAAGAACCAATTGCTCCAAAACACCACTTCCACAAATCAGAGAGCCATGGAATTCAGCACATCCTTCCTTCAGCACCAGTCCCCATGGTAGATGCATTCACCAAGGGAAACCAGGTTATACTGCAGGAACAAACAACTCTGATCATCTCATAGAGGTTTCCATCTCATTCACACCAATTCCAAGGCAGGTCTGAGTGGCAGCCTTGCGGCTGTTCAGCAGGGCAGCCTAATGCAATCGTGTGACCCCACTCTCTCAACATGAAGCCTCCTGCTTGACAGGGAAAGAGCTGCAGGCCAAAGAACTGCAAGTAGGCCTGTCACTGTCTCAGCCTGGGGTGACAGATGTCACTTCCAAGACTAATCACGCTGTCCTAGCCAAGTGAGAGGAGACTAAAGTCCACAACTCTTACGTGTTCGTAGCGAAGGGGGAGCAGGTAATGGTGATACTATTATGTCCATCAAACAAGTCCACCAGTCTTTACATCAACTACTTATTGGTTAAAGGCAATAATACCTTTCTCTGATACAGTATATACAGTCATATGCCTTACCTTTTTTGTTTCAGTTCTATCATTTTATATTTATCATATTCTAGTATCTTTTCTTCTATCATAGGACTCAGAAACCAAACTCTGAATGAGCAGGAATTTATCTGGGAAGTGCCTCAACTCTATCACACACATATTTCTATCATGTCAGTTCTTATGGCTTCTGGGTGGTGTAATTCAGAGATTGTAAGGATTTTCTAAGACGATGTATGTGTCATTTTCCTTAAGGTGTCTGTATTTTTTTTTTAGCAGATTCTCAGTTTTCCCTCCACTGGTCAATTGACTCCTCAATGGTTGAGACAGTCATAACAGCCTTTTGATCTTCCAAAATATTTATGGAATGTGTGTCATGACCAAGTGGACAAAGGAGATGATTGAGGAGGGAATTTTGGAAGAGACGTTGGGAGACAGCAAGGGTTCTGCTGGAGAAAATTGGAAGATGGGTTTCAGCAGTGGGAGGGATGGGATCTGGCCAACAGGTCCAGCAGGAGGGCAGTAAGGATGTGGAGAGGGGCAGGGAGGGAGCCCAGAAGCAGTACCGAGGTACAGAAAAAGAGTGAGATGATCTGGGAGACAACCAGTGGTGTGCTTTGCATTTTGCAGTTTCCTGGATGCCTGGCAGTACATCCAGACACATGAGCTGAAAATGCTGGATTAGCCTACACACCAAAGTTTTTTAAATGAGGCCCGTGATTCATTTAATGTATTGACTCTCATATTAATTTTTAAGAAATCATCCCCTGCAGGGACATAACTGAGCGACTTCCCTTTCACTTTTCACTTTCATGCATTGGAGAAGGAAATGGCAACCCACTCCGGTGTTCTTGCCTGGAGAATCCCAGGGACATGGGAGCCTGGTGGGCTGCCATCTATGGGGTTGCACGGAGTCGGACACGACTGAAGCGACTTAGCAGCATACTGTGTTTTAAAGCTCATGCTGCTCTTCACTGGGAAGATAAAAGGGTAAAAACTCTAACACAGAAACAATTAACAGTGTACATAGCCAATTAAATAACACATTTAAGGAAGAAATTATGTTGAAACAAAAGTCTTCCCCATAAAAATAGAAATCCAAAACTAATATGAATTTCAATGATTTGGGGAGGCTGAAATTATTTTCTTTTTCAGATTATAAAAACAAGGAATTGGTTTATTCTGAAATCCCAGGAAGTTCTTACAAAATGACAATATTTAAACATGCTTTAAAGGAGACATAGCATAAATGGACAGGTAAGCACATCTTTTCTCACTTGTGGTAATATTGCCCTGTCATTTACATGTCTAGGGGAGGAAGAAAAAAAATCACTCTGCTTAAAATGCAAAACCTGGATTTGAAACATCCTTCCCACTCTGTCAACTAACATCACACCTGTCTTTCAGAAGCTGGTTTAGAAACCCACAGCCCCACAGACTTTTAACTTGAACCCACTGATTATGTTCTTTCATAACATTTCCAAGGATGTGTAATGTGCCTCCAGATGCATTTTCAGGCCTCCAGATGAGAAACACATTAGAGTACTGATTCACTTACATGACTGTTACCCATGGTAGACATCTAATCCCTCAAAAGGTCTGAATGCCTTGTCATTTTATCTTTGGTTTTATACTCGGTGTTGGCCATAGAGCAAAGACCTTAACAATGTCTGAGAGAGAGAGAGAATGTGACTGAGGCTCAGACAGAAACAAATTTTCCATACTGATGTAAGGATCAGAGATAGAGTTGGAACTCAACATCTGACCACCAAGCTGCTTATGAAGGCTGCTCTCCATCTGTGAGCTCTTTCATCTCTTGGGGCCTGATTGCAAAATGAGGGGTGCCATTCTTGGCTTGTTTCAGTCAGCTGGGGACAATGGCACCAGTAAAAGCACTCACTAAATGCTTACATTTGCTAGGCACTTTATGTCGTGTGCATGTACTAACATTTTAGCATTTGAAAACTGTGCATAAATGGGGACACAGAAAGGTACGTAAAATAGCGTGTTTAATGACTAATCAGGAAGTTATCTGCCACATAAATGCCATCCAAGCTAAAATAATAAGAACAGTATTAAACCAGAACCCAGACAGAAGTATGGCCTTCCCTCCCTCCTACCCAGTAGAAACCACTGTGCTCTCCTTAGGATAATAATGGCCTTGCTTTTCTTTCGGTTTTGCCTCCTAGTACCATGCATTATCTTACCTGATTATCAAAGTTCCCTAACTGGTAGGTGTGCCATGACCATTGCTCTCAGGGAGGGGACACTGGAGAACAGAGTTCAGTGCCTGGCCCTGCCCACACAGGTGGAAGATACAGAGCTGCTTTCCAGGGGCAGGCACTGGACCCAGGAGCTTTAGTGAGCATTGTAGCATTTTGGACTTGACTCCAATCTTTACCCAGAGATTCTGATTCACTACTGCTAACATGGTCATTGGAGAAGGCAATGGCACCCCACTCCAGTACTTTTGCCTGGAAAATCCCATGGACAGAGGAGCCTGGTGGGCTGCAGTCCATGGGGTCGCTAGTCAGACACGACTGAGTGACTTCACTTTCACTTTTCACTTTCATGCATTGGAGAAGGAAATGGCAACCCACTCCAGTGTTCTTGCCTGGAGAATCCCAGGGACGGGGAAGCCTGATGGGCTGCCGTCTCTGGGGTCACACAGAGTCAGACACGGCTGAAGTGACTTAGCAGCAGCAGCAACATGGTCATGTTCAAGATTTCAGACCTGGTATCATCTCTCTGAGAGCATGGCAGGACTTAACGCACAACAGGCCTGTGTTCCAATCAAGCCCATTTGTCTCAGCTGGGTTGGCGATGGTGGGAGGGAAATGGGAAAACATCAGTGGCCAGGCCAGCCTGTGCCCTCAGCCCTGGTAGCCCAGGGAAGCACTAGCTCCAAGCACAATTACACAGGAGGATCCCTGACTCTGTCTTATATGTACATAAACTCATCATTTAAAAACCTTGTGGAATTAAGAGGTTGGATAGAATCCAGAAGTCATCCTGTCTAACCCCTTAAAATCTGAAGGAGCAAGAAACTCAGACCCAGAGAGGAAGTGACTTGTTCAAGGTCACACACTGTGATAAGAAACGGGCAGGTAATAATGGTGGGTAAGTGTTGCTCCTTTAATTGTGTACAGCTTCCAACAGAGGTGACATCTGAATATTTACTTTCCATGCTGGGCTGGCCAACCACATAAGTTCATACTCCATTTTGATGATGTTCTGGGAAGTAAGCCAGCAAACTCAGGGATTTAGATAAAACTAACAATAATAGTTTCTCTTTTTTCTCTAAGCCCAACACTGAAACCAGAGTCCAGTGATCCAGGCAAGGGGAGTTGGTCATTGTTCTCACAGACATATGAATGACCAGAGACCATGAACAGAACACATGTAGTCACTAAAAAGGGTCTTTCTATAGTACTCTACGGTTGGTAAATGCTTGCACTTAAGTTCTCACATGTGATTCTCATAAGAATCCCTGGGAAAGGGTAAAGTTGGTCATATTGTTGCTATTTTAATGGAAGAAACTGAGCATTTATCTGAGATCATAAAACTAATGGAGCCAAGGTGACCAACTCCTATTCCATCATGACACTTGGTGACAGGAGAGAAAAAGAGAGCCTGAGAGGTAGAAACAAGGCTTTGTCCTTCACTCCATGGTAACGTGACATTAAAAATACTACAAACAGGATTATTTTTATTAACTCTGTATCTCAAGCATCTCTCAGCTCTACATTCCCCCAACATTGTAGAACCTCAGACAGATAATTTGATTTCAGCACAATGTTACCTATAAAGAATTTTTAGAATCATCAAGGTAGTAAGATATGCCATTGTTCTAAAATTATTCATTCCGTCCTTATTTTCTAGTATAGTGTCTCTATATATTTGAGTCGGCATGTTAGAGCGTCCAAGTAATTCTACAAGTCACCTGACCCATTTTTCTAATTTTGTGGGTAAAGAAACAGACCGAGACTAAGCAAGTGACCTTCCTCAGTTGACTTAACACATCTATGGGAGAACCAGGACACACCAGTATCTCCTGAGCTCCAGTGCCATGTTCCTTCCACCCAACTATCTGTCCAAATGCCCTGTCTTCCACTGGAGGACTGCCCCCACCCTTACACACTCTTAAGCCATTCATACAAAGCATTTCGTCAGGTCCTATTAGTACTTATGAACGTGTCAAGTTTTCAGTACTCATAGTCAGTCGCTCGTTCTGAGTGTGCTCAGTACGCTTGTACTCAGTCGCTTCAGTCGTGTCTGACTCTTTGCGACCCCATGCTCCATAGCCCACCAGGGTCCTCTGTCCATAGGATTTCCCAGGCAAGAATACTGGAGTGGGATTTCCTCTTCTGGGAGATCTTCCTGACCCAAGGATTGAACCAGATTCTCCAGCAGCTCATTATCTCCCTTCACTAACATTGTAGCAACAACTCCTTCACTGACATTATGCCTGATCCCTCCCCTCTCAGAGCCTGAGGTCCTCCCCTATAGAATTCAAATAATCAATCCCTATGCTTCCCACCTAATTCACACGATAAACAAGTACCATAAGAACACATGTGTTCATTCAAAGCCACTCAGTGATTTCACAGCCAAAAAAGGACTCAAATCTCCCAATCCCCACTCCAGAACCAGGTCCCTCTCGTTATTACAACAGAGCTGAAAAAGGAAAGAAAACTAACTCTTCTTGCTAGTCATTCTCCTTGCATTCCAGAAGGAAACTTGAGCACAAAGAAAAAGGAAAGAAAAAAATATTACAAAGCCTGATAAGCACAAACTTTCCATAATCAGAGAGAGAATTCAGTTTGAACATGCAACTTGTATTTAAAAACAAGAAAAGAGAAATAAAACAGAAAGCACTATGGTTTGAATTTTCTACTGAAACAAGTCCTAAGAACCTTGAGTGATTCTGCTAGTATTTTGACCTGGAAGAAGACAACTTGAGGATTTTATAAATAACCACTCTCATCCAGATGGAATTTCTCCTTGCTTTTCAGTCATTTATTATTAGTAGTAGTAGTAATTATTTGTTGTTGTTCAGTCACTAAGTCATGTCCAACTCTTTGCAACCCCATGGAATGCATACCAGGCTTCCCTGTCCTTCACTATCTCCTAGAGTTTGCTCAAACTCTATTGTCCATTGAGTCAGTGATGCCATCCAACCATCTCATCCTCTGTCACCCTTTCTCTTCCTCCTCCTCACTTGTGATATATATATAATCACTTTTAAGATAATAAATTTGAAAAATCAGTCACATGAAGACATGAGGTCTTCATGACAAAATAGCAGGACCAGAGGAGACTGTATGTGTTTCATTTTAGTTAAAGCATCTCATTTTAATGAGGGTCCCCAAGGGCAGGAGGCAATGTATACATATATGAAATTGGTGGCATTCCACCAGAATAGAGATGTTAAGAAAAAATGAAATAAAAGATTGTGTTATACACAAGTGGGAAAAGCAGGGACCAAGCTCATCGGCAGCACAACACTTAACAACACCTTGACGGAGGTCAGAATCCCTCTGTCCCTTAAACAACAACAACAAAAATAATAACACATGTGCATGCTTACTTCTACCAAAAGATTTAATAGTCAGGAGCAGATAAATATCATTCCTTCAATCTCTCTTCATAAAAGCAAAGGATAATCCAGTGAAACATTCTGACCAATTAATACTGTTCATTTGCTGACCTGAAGAAACAGTGAAAGTCACTCAGTTGTGTTCGACTCTTTGCAACCCCATGGACTATACAGTCCGTGGAATTTTCCAGGCCAGAATACTGGAGTAGGTACCTTTCCCTTCTCCAGGGGATCGTTCCAACCCAAGAATCAAACCCAGGTTCTTGCATTGCAGGCAGATTCTTTACCAGCTGAGCCACAAGGGAAACCCAAAGGAAGAAACAGATTCAGATATAAAAGATAAGGCACTCACTGAAAGGAAGTATGTGTTAAAAAAAAAAAGTGGGGAAAACAAGAGTGGGATGGGGCTGTTAGCATTTGGTTATTACTTTATCTCTCATCTGAGAAAGCCTTTTTTCCTTGCCATCTATGTTCAATTTCATTCAAAAGATACTTACCAAAAAAAAGAAGAAAAGCACAGTGTTAGATAAAAAGGGATCCCTGATTTTATTTTTATACCACAAGAGGACATCAGGTTATTAGTGGTCATATTAGTCAGATACCATGATTCGCTGTGTTAACAAATTACTGCCCAGATCTTATTAGTTTAGCACAAGAAAGCTATTGTGCTGTTTTTGGTCATTTATATGAAATGTAATTTTATAGCCAGGGCTTCCCTGGTGACTGAAAGGTAAAGAATCTGCCTGCCAATGCAGAAGACATGGGTTCAATCCCTGGGTTGGGAAGATACTCTGGAGAAGGAAATGGCAACCCACTCCAGTATTCTTGCCTGGGAAATCCCATGGACAGAGGAACCTGGCAGGCTACAGTCCATGGAGCTGCAAAGAATCAGACATGACTTTGTGACTAAACAACAACAATTTAAGCCAATCCTCTCCCCTTGACAACTGTCATCCCTGGTCACTTCCATTTTCATGTCACCATTTTAGAGTTCCGCCTTCAAACTCAGACAAGACAGGCAAAATCCAGAGAGCTCCCAGCACTCTTAGTTCTTTTAGCTGCCTCAGACTACAGGGCACACAGCACATCTACTCACATTTCCACCAGTGAGGACTTGGGCTCAAAGGGTGGAATTTTAAGTACAAGGAAGCTGGAGACAAAAGATGTCCCTGCATATCCAGGAGGAGAGATGGCAGTGAGAACACAGCATTGCATCTGCCTCAGAAAACCAATGAGATGGATGGGAAAAGCAGATGGAACAGACAGCAGTGTCCTTCTGAGTGGCTGGGGAAAATTCTCCTAGAGAGGTAAGATTAGAGTCACCCTCAAGAATGAATTAAGGGAGAATACAGAGCACATGCCAAGAGAAGGAACACTGTGATCAAGGCTCCAAGGGCAGACACCACTGAGCGACTGAACAATAACAAAGCAAACAAGCCCTCCTGAACAACAGGAAGTGAATAATGGAAAACAGGTAAACAGAAACAGCTAGGGGAGGGTCATGTTTTAGAGAGTTAGGAGTTATTGGTAAAGCAGTAGACATCTTTTTTCACTGAGCAGCCTTGTGGTCTATGAAGCCAGACTCTCCAGGTAACCCAGTGTAACCCAGAAGTCCAATCTAGAAAGTGGAAGTCTTCCAGTTCATCTCATATCCCAATTATCCAAATGGCCACTAATCCCTATGAAGTCTGCTTCCTGTGGATATCTCAAAGCCCCCACTTTGTGGTTTTTGTTTAGTCGCCAAGTCGTGTCCAACTCTTTGTGACCCTGTGAATTTCAGGATTCCAGGCTTTCCTGTTGCTCAGTATTTCCCAGAGTTCGCTCAAACGCATGTCCATTGCACCTGTGATGCTATCCAACCATCTCATCCTCTACCTTATCTCAGGCCCTCCTGTTGCCGTGGACTGAATGTCTGTGTCTCCCCAAGATTCATATGTGGAAGCTCAAATCCCCATTGTGATGGTATCTGGAGTTGGAGCCTGGGGGAGGTAAAGCTTTCGTGGTCGCATTAGTGCCCTTAAGAAGAAGAGATAGGAAAGCTCCCTTCCTCTCACTACTTTCACTCTCTGTCACTCCCTCCAACATGTGACTACACGGCAAGAAGATGATGTCTGCGAGCCAGAAAGAGGTTCTCACCAGTACATGGCATTTCTGATCATCCCTGATCTTGAACTTTCAGCTTCCTGAACCATGAGACATGCATGCAGGTGGTTGAAGCCAGCCTATGGTGTTAGTTCTAGCAGCTGGAGCTATCTCTTGCCACATCCCCATCCATCCTCTCCCCAACTCTGGCTTCTCTCCCCTTCAGTATAGATCTGACACTATGGGCCAGAATGACCTTCCGAAAAACCATTTCTAAAATGGTATAGCATAAGGGTCCCTTCCTGACACAGCCACATCTAGTTCACATTCTAACAAACTACTTGGAGGCTTTCTGGAAACAACACATATTTTCACAACTCTCGAGCATTTACACATGCTGCTCCTTTTCTCAGAAAGGCCTCCACTCTTTCCTGCTTAGAAAAAAAAAAATCATATTCCTCCTGCAAAGCCTTTCTGTAAGATTGCCTCCTCCCAATCTCTTAGTTAATAATTCCCTCTGTGCTTTTACATGCTTTTAAAACACTTTATTACTTCCATTTATTTGTATTGGATCATATCCAGCCAACTCTCCATATACAACAGCTTCACTGAGAAGAAGGAATGTATCCTCTTTACTTTTGAATCCTCAAGCCCAAGCCCTATGCCTGGTTCAGAGTAGTACATGCTCAATACTTCCTTTTTCAATCAAATGTGAAGTTAACATAATGGACAGTATCTAAGGCATGTGAAAGTGAAAAAGTGTTAGTCGCTCAGACATGTCTGACTCTTTGTGACCCTATGGATTGTAGCCTGTCAGGACTGTAGCCTGTCAGCCTCTCAGAACAGGAAGCATGTCCATGGAATTTTCCAGGCAAGAATACTGGAGTGGGTTGACATACCCTTCTCCAGGAGATCTTGCTGACCCAGGGGTTGAACCTGGATCTCTTGTATGGTAGGCAGATCCTTTACCATCTGAGCTACAAGGGAAGCCCAATGAAGGTATAATCTGGGTCTAATATTCAGACTTAATACTATGAGCACTAGTATAATAATAATTAAGAGGATTGTTGTTTAATCGCTAAGTTGTATCCAACTCTTTGTGACTCCATGGACTGCAGCATGCCAGGCTTCTCTGTCCTTCACTGTCTCCCTGAGTTTGCTCAAACTCATGTCCATTGAATCAGTGATGCCATCCAACCATCTCATACTCTGTCATCTCCTTCTCCTCTTGCCTTCAACCTTTCACAGCATCAGGATCTTTTCCAATGAGTCAGCTCTTTGCATCAGGTGGCTGAAGTACTGGAACTTCAGCTTTAGCATCAGCCCTTCCAATGAATATTCAGGACTGATTTCCTTTAGGATTGACTGGTTTTATTTCCTTGCTGTCCAAGGGACTCTCAAGAGTACCTTTTCCAACACCACAGTTCAAAAGCATCAATTCTTCAGTACTCAGCCTTCTTTATGGTCCAACTCTCACATCCGTACATGACTATTGGAAAAACCATAGCTCTGATTATCTGGACCTATGTCAGCAAAGTGATGTGTCTGCTTTTTAATACACTGTCTAGGTTTGTCATAGCTATTCTATCAAGGAGCAAGCTTCTTTTAATTTTGTGGCTGCAGTCACGGTCTGCATTGATTTCAGAGACCAAGAAAATGAAATCTGACACTGTTTCCACATTTTCTCCATCTATTTGCCATCAGGTGATATGACTGGATGCCATGATCTTTGTTTTTGAATGTTGAGTTTTAAGCCAGCTTTTTCACTCTACTCTTTCACCTTCATCAAGAGGCTCTTTAGTTCCTCTTCACTTTCTGCCACTAAAGTGGTATCATCTGTATAGCTGAGGTTGTTGATACTTCTCCCAGCAATCTTGATTCCAGCTTCTGCTTCATCCAGCCCTGCATTTCACATGTTGTACTCTGCATGTAAGTTAAATAAGCAGAGTGATAACATACAGCCTTGAAGTACTGCTTTCCCAATTTGGAACCAGTCTGTTGTTCCATGTCCAATTCTAACTGTTGCTCCTTGTCCTGCATACAGGTTTCTCAGGGGGCAGGTAAGATGGTCTGGTATTCCCACCTCATTAAGAATCTTCCATAGTTTGTTGTGAATCACACAGTAAAAGGCTTTAGCATAGTCAATAAAGCAGAAGTAGATTTTTTTTTAACATTCTGTATTATTAAGAGGATAATACATAATATTATAAAGGAGGAATATAGAGAAGAAAAAATGCTATGGACCCAGTAGGGCAGAATTCTTTAATAGTTAATAAATTCTGTCTGGGCCATACAGAATTGTGGTCTAGGCGCTTATAATGTATAATCTCACTTGTGTGAGTGCTTGCGTGCTTAGTCGCTCAGTTGTGTCTGACTCTTATGACCCCATAGACTGGAGCCCACCAGGCTCCTCTCTTCATGGGCTTCTCCAGGCAAGAATACTGGAGCGGGTTGCCATTCCCTTCTCCAGCGGATCTTCCTCAGCCAGGGATTGAACCCAGGTCTCCTGCATTGCAGTCAGACTCTTTACCAACTGAGCTACAAGGGAAGCCCATTATCTCACTTAATACTCACCAAAACCCCTTAAGGAAAAATACTGTATTATTATTATTCCTATTTCAAAGATGAATAGACTGAGGTACATAGGGATTAAGCATATCAGCCAAGGCCAAACAACTAATAATAATGGCGCCAGAGTCTGAACCCAGCTATTCTAAAAGAGAACTGATCTATGAAAACTGCCCTACAATACGAGGACAAGCTCAGACGTTAGGATCAAAGGCAAAGACACAGAGAGCAATTAGGGCAACATTAGAGCCAGAGGGATGGTGGAGTGGGAACAGAAGAACACATACACATGAAGCTCCCTGCCCTTGGAGTTTAGAAATATGCTGAATACGTTTTAGCAGCAGTGGTATGTTAAGTATATGTTTTTAAATAAGAAACCACACTTTATGAACTATGTGCTATGTCTGTAATCAGATCCAAACTTTTGACAACTGGAAAATAAATAAATATCTCATTAAATAAATAAATATCTCATTACAATCAATATAATTACTGAGCAAGGAAAAGAAAATGAATCAGCATTGGCAGTTAAAACAATGCACCATGACACCCAAAGGAAAAGCCCTAAAGAACAGGGGAGAGGTAAATCTAAGTGGCTACTTCACTCTTTTTTTTAATTAGTTTTTATTGGAGGACAGTTACTTTACAATGTTGTGTTAGTTTCTACTGTACAGCAAAATGAATCACCCTCATGACTGTTTTAAAATAAACACTTTCCCCTCCACTGAATTCTGAAGTGTCTCTATCGTTTAGCAATGCATTTGTCACAGGTTTGGGCTTCCCTGGTGGCTCAGCTGATAAAGAATCTACCTGCAATGCGGGAGCCCTGAGTTCAACCCCTGGGTTGGGAAGATCCCCTGGAGAAGGGAAAGGCTACCCATTTCAGTCTTCTGGCCTAGAGAATTCCAGGGACTGTATAGTCCATGGGGTCGCAAAGAGTCGGATACGACTGAACGACTTTCACTTCACTTCACTATCACAAGTTTACCAGAGCTGCCTATCCCTGTGGTATAGGTTGTAAGGGAATTTAAATGGAACGGGAAGGATGGGTAGAGGGAATAGAGGGGGATGGTGGGGGCAGGGGAAAGGGGAAGGGGAGAGAGAGAGAGGGAGAGAAAATTCCTCTGATTCCCATAAGCTATCACTATCCATTCAATTCTATTCATACCTATGCATTAAACCTCCACCCTGCAGCTCCGAAAGCACTCAGGGCTGGGGATACTGGTAGCAACAGTGTAGATACAGTCACTCGTCTTAAAGAGCTCATGCATATAAATAAATAAATAGGCAGTGTCAATATAACTGGGAGGGATCAGAGTGCAATGTGAATGGAATCTAAGACAGATGTGGTAAGGCAGAGAGGGCCACCAGGAGGAAGTAGAACCTAAAAAACTTTCTTGCCAGGGGGCGATTGGAAGAAAGAATCTTAGCAAAGGGATCAGAAGCAGTAACACAAGAAAGAGCAATGAAGCAGAGGATAAGGCAAAAACAAACAACTGAGTTGAACTGGGACGGCTGAAGCAAGATGCAAGAGAAAAAGAAACTGCTAGCTACTCAGTTGTGTCCAACTCTTTGCAACCCCAGAGACTGTAGCTCGGCAGGCTCCCCTGACCATGGAATTCTCCAGGCAAGAATACTGGACTGAGTACTTATTCCCTTCTCTAGAGAATCTTCCTAACCCAGGGATCTAACCTAAGTCTCCGGCGTTGCAGGCAGATTCTTTACCATCTGAGTCACCAGGAAAGCCCTGCAAGATGCAAGAAGGTGACTAACAAAAGAGGAGGTGGAGAAGCAAGCAAGGGCAGGATCTTGGAGCTGCCACATGGACTTGGGATGTTTTCTTAAGGTTGATGGAATTACTGAGGATGGGAAGGAGAGTTAGGCAGGGGAGGCACCCCACCCCACCACCAAATTTTAGAAATCACTCTGACCTACTGTATAGCACAATGAACTCTATTCAATATTTTGTAATAAGCTAAATGGGAAACAAATTTGAAAAAGAATAGACAGATGTATATTTATAACTGAATCACATTGCTGTATACCTGAAATTAATACAACATTGTTTACCAACTATACTTCAATATAAAATGAAAATGAAAAAAAAAGAAATCACTCTGGTTACAATGTGGGAGATGACTGTGGAGCAATCCTGGGGTCAGAAAAAACAACTCAGGCTGTGGCAGTGATTTAGATGGGAGTTCCTAGTGGCTGGGACCAAGGAGGTGGCAGCCCAAAATGGACTAAAGAGGAGGGATAAGAAAAACAGTCACACAGGAGAAACAGCAGGAGGTGGCATGGTCCTAATGTAACCTGAGGATGAGGGAAAGTGGTAGATGATGCCCAGGCATCAGCTCAAAACACTAGGAGGGCAACAGTGCCCATCCACAAAAGGAAAACCCTAAGGGCAAGCATGTCTCAGTGCTCAGCCAGGGACATCCTGCCCTTTAGGTCTCTGTGGGACACCCTCGGGTCATGTCTTCGAGACAGTTCAGGAGAGAGATAGAATCTGGAGATTTCCACTAGGGAGTCATGACATGGAAAGATGATGAAAGTCAACAGCAGCGGACAAGATCTCATGATGAGAACAAACTGGGAAGAGAACTCTCAAGAAAAGCAACTCTCAAGAAAAGACAAGTTGAAGGAAACAAGCCCACAAAACATAGGAAGAGGAACAGCCAGAGAAGCTGAAGGGAAACAAGGAGAGTGTACACAGTGAAAAGTGAAAGAAGAACTTATGTCAAGAAGGAGGAAGTTGTCAGCTGTGTCACCTGCTTCTGGGAAGCCAAATAAAGTAAGAAGCCAAAAGAATCCATCAGGTAATGGATCACTGGTGTTTCTGGTGAGAGCTGTATATTGGCAATACGGGAACAGAAGAGAGCCTGTGGTGGGGTAGGGTAAATGTGTACTGACCATTCTTTCAAGACAGGAGGACTTATCAAGGGAGATGTTTAGTTAGGGGTGTTTCTAAGATGGGAGAGACTTAAAAGTGTTTCCATGCAAGTGGGAAGGAGCTAGTATGATAACTAAGATCATAAACGAAGGTGAAGAGAAGAGGTGATTGAAAGACTGAGGTACAAGGGAGTGGCATTCAGAGCCAGGACAATGAATCGATCTTTGAGAAAAATGGGATCAGAAAAGGAACGGCCATAGGAGGGAAACTCAGAAGCAATGCGAAAGGCAAAGCCAGGATTTTCGTCATCAATCAATCAGCAGGCAAACAAGGAATGTACCTGGGAGCAGAGTTTCCTTGTCATTCATGTTTCTGCTCTAACCACAGCCTCTTAGCACAGCGGGCTAGAGCACAGGGCTCGAGTCAACAGAAAACTAAGAGAAATCCACAGCTCTACCCCAGGACTACAATATAACTTTTAAAAAGCCAATCGACTTCACTCACTTTTGAATGAAAACATACACATTTACTAGTTTAATATGATCAGTCTAAAATGAAGCTCGCTTCTATTAAAGATGGACCACAGGATGTTGAGAGAACCTAATTCCAAGTATTTGTTAAGTGCCTACCTTCAAGGGCTGTCTCAGGAGAATAATAATTTCTTGCATTTGAGTAGAGCTTATCACTCTGCCACATCTAGAATGTGAAGGGAAACTGTTTAAATGTACAGATCCCTAGAGCCCATAGCGAGATTAAGTTTCACTACATCTGGGTCAGAGCCTGGGAATCTGTATTTGCATCAAAGTCCTGGATGATGCCAGAGGACCATTTGGAAACCCAGTGCTACACATCAAGGGGAAACCGTCTTGCACATCATCTAATTGAGAACATACTCCACGTGTCAGAGTACTCAGGTTCTTGAAAACTGAAACAAACAGTGTCAGCTCAGTAAGTGAAACAGTGATCATGGTTCATGCAGGCAGTGAGTCAGATAAGATGCACCTATCAAGTATCCACTATGCACTAAACTTCATGCTAAGCAAAGGGACTACAGATTCGAACTAGATTTGGGGCTCTTCCCCACATAATTCTTAGTCTCCTTAAGGAAGAAAGAGAAGAAAATCAACCAATGATATAAATTTGATTTCATAAGCATTTCAATACATGTGACACATCTCATGACCAATAGGTACAAGGTACCACGGAAGCATAAAAGACAGTCTCCTTTAGAATGGTGAGGGGACAGACATGTGGGAGAGGCTTGAAAGGATTATAAATTTTGAGTCGAAGCTAGCTGAGGAAGCCGGGGAAAGACATTCTGGACAGGAGGCAGCAGTAGTAATAGTGACCCAGGGCTACCCAGAGCTCCACCATCACTACCATGTAGAAATGGACCCGTGCAAAAGGCATGCACTCTCCTAAAATCTATAGAGAACACATTGGAGAGATTCATACTGGGTTGAGACATCTTTGTATAATCCATGTCCAGCAAAATGCTAAACCCACAAGTGCTAAAGTTTTACCCAGGGGATATTCATTGATTCTTTACTGGTAAAATGATAAGAAGCCATGAAAGATACTTTAAGCTCCTCCTGGTGGCTCATATGGCAAAGGATCTGCCTGTAGTGCAGGAGTCCTGGGTTCAGTCCCTGGGTCAGGAAGATCCCCTAGAGAAGGGAATGACAACCTACTCCAGTATTCTTGCCTGGAGAATCCCATGGACAGAGGAGCCTGACAGGGTACAGTGCACAGACTCACAAAGAGTCAGACATGACTGAGCAATGAACACTTTCTTCCAAAGATACCTTAATAAGAACATCCAGTGGTAAGAAGAAACTCAGAAAATGTGCAAAGCAAAGTTGGAAGAGTTCACTTAAGAAGAAATGGAAAGTCAGAATGTCAGTGCATGAAAAGAGATTAAGGGGGAGCAGGTTACTAGGAATCCCTTTAGTCTTAGTTGCCATTTTTGTGGTCCAAAAAAAAGTAGAAGGCAGGGAAGATATTTAGAAAGATGCATAAGTTACTTACAAGGAGGTGAATGAAAATTTAGAGAAAAAAGTAGGAGGGAGACATGGGGTAGTACCTAGAGGAGACACATCCATTGTGGATTTCTTTGAGTTCTAGGTGGGTGAAGATGCTGTGATCCTTCAGAAATTCCATTATTGGAAAGCCCACCTCAACAGTGAGGACAGACACTAAGAGAGAAGGGGTGGGGGATGGGATATTTGGTGTTCTAAAATAAAGGAGAGACTACAGATCAGGACAGGCTACTTGCTGTTACAAATAGCCACAATGTTTTCTGATGGCTTAACCCATGAAGATTAGTTTCTCCCTCACATCACAACCCAATGCAGACAGTCACTGGGGAACTTGGACCCCGGCCATCTAGCGGTACCTCCATCTTTTAGAGCCCTAACAATGTTTTGTTAATTATCCTTTTGAATGATGGAAAAGTAAGCAAAGAAGAGCAGTCTGCTTACAATGTAGTCTGAAACAGTGAAGAATAGGACAGGAGGACAGAACACAGCATCCCATACAAATATATTGTAAATGTTTGTGCACAGGACTTTATCTTGGGATGGACAGAGGACAAAAAAAGTTATTCAGTGTCAAGATCTGCTGCTGCTGCTGCTGCTGATCTGAGCTACTTCCAATGATTTCCTCTCAGACACCAGTAATGAACTCTTCAGATACTTCTCCCAGAGATCCCTGAAGTCCAGTTTATAACCAGGCCAATAACTCACTTTTGATTTCTGAAGCCACTTGTTCAATTCTCTTGACTACAGGGCCCAAATCAGTTGCTTATTATTTATAGCAAGTCTAAAAAATGTCATCACAAGCTGTGGTCAGCTCCAAGGATGGCAGCTGGTATTCTCATAACTCCTACATGGGCAATGGCCAAGTTTTTCAAAAGATTCATACACATCAAATGTATACAGATGGTCATTTTAAAACCATTTTTTTCAGCAATACTTAGTAAGCATCTAATTTGATAAATCACTGTACTTGGAGGCTGTGGGATATACACAAATTTTCAGAAATCACACATGAGCAGGAGACTCTGCAATCTGAAAAATATTTAAGCAGAATCATCTACTGAAAAAATATTTGTAATATGTATTAGTCCTCATGTAACCTGGGGCCAATCAGCTAACTTCTCTGGAATACCAGTTTTCTTACCTTATGCAACAAGATTTTATTCATTCAATAAACAGTAGAACAAGGTTAAAAACCGGTGTGAAATCCTATAGACCCTGGATCGATTGTTGATGTGGGTATTTGGGCCTCAGTTTCTCATTCGTTGCCAAGGGAATATTAGTGAATCCTTAGATGCAGGAAGATTAAGTCATTTACTTAAACCTCAAAACATAGTGCCTAGTAACTTGTAAGTGGTCAATACTTGTTGACTGTTTTCATTTTCCTTACTGCTGATGAAAACCATTCTATACCGGTACTTAAAAAAGGCCCACAATACAAAGAAGCGTGAAACCCAAGTCAGTCCTCAAGTCATTCACTTTGTAAACAGGAAGAAAGTCAACAGAGGTTTGTAATGAAACAGGGGTAAGCTCTCTTAAGAGTTTGTGCCAGCTGCCAAGGAGGCACAAAGAGGAAGCACCCAATTCTCCCTGTGGAAAGAGGTTGGGATCCACCGAGAAGCTGCAAGAGACCAGCCTTGAAAGTAGAACTAGATGTCTAAGAACGCTTTAAGTCTTAACATCATAAGCTTTTCAAACTGTTGTTCTAAAATTTCACAGGTATGAAAGTAATCCTTTAGCATCCAATATCCAGAGCACATTCATTAACCTTCCATCCAGAAATGCAATCATTAATTACAGATGGACACCCTTCTCCCACGAAAAATCCCTTAGCAATGGCACTTCTAGGGGCTGTAAAGGAGAAGGTGATGGCACTCCACTCCAGTACTCTTGCCTGGAGAATCCCAAGGACGGAGGAGCCTTGTAGGCTACAGTCCATGAGGTCGCAAAGAGTCGGACACGACTGAGCGACTTCACTTTCACTTTTCACTTTCATGCATTGGAAGAGGAAATGGCAACCCACTCCAATGTTCTTGCCTGGAGAATCCCAGGGACGGAGGAGCCTGATGGGCTGCCGTCTATGGGGTCGCACAGAGTCGGACACGACTGAAGCGACTTAGCAGCAGTAGCAGCAGCAGGGGCTGTAAAAAAAAAAAAAAAAAAAGATTGGGTCCCACTGTTGGCATCCTGATGCGCCCCTTTCATAGACAGACCATTGGAGGCCAAACTCAGGCCCAGTCAGGGAGGAGGCTCGTCGGGGTCAGACTTTTTATTCGCATTTGACACCGCGCTCCATTTAAATCAGGCGGAAGTGCTAGGTCAGCAGTTTCAAGCGGGTCAAAGGAGAGGAGCCAAACCTCGCAGGCGCAATTTCAAAGGCATCGGCGCCCAGCAGGAAAAACGTCTGCGCCTGTGCGCCAGACTAGTCCAGGAGGCTTCAGGAACCCAGGGTCAGGGGTCCCCGACAGGGCCCCAGGTGCCCGCCTCTAACAATGGCGTTCCTCGCCCTGGGGCCGCGCCAAGTGCTCGGGGTGCAGTGGGGATTTTTCACCCCCAGATTAAGCTTCACTGCTTGGATCTGTTCTTCCGGGCAGAGTACCATTCCGGGAGGATGGTGCGCTCGGTTACGATCCGCAGCAGCAGCTGCTGGGCGCGGAGGGAAGCGGGCCGCCCAGGTAAGCCGGCGGCCCTTCGCGCGCTCCCGGCAGGC
>NW_011494879.1:9686580-9688203 GCF_000754665.1 Bison bison bison
AGCCGCTTCGGCTACTTAAGAGTCGTCCGCGGGGCTGCACGAAGGCAGAACAGAGTCTGGACTGCCCAGGTGGAGCCGGCGCCCCTGCCACCGCCGACAGGCAGGCGCACGGGCACCGCGCCGGGGACCGCACCGCACCGATCCACGCGGGGCAGAACTGAGCCGCAGCCTCGCTCGCCGCCCAGGACTCGCTCGTCACCACCACCTCCGCGGCACCCATGGGGACCAGGAGACTTTAAAGGAGTTTGGGGTTTCGGGAGCAGGGAAATCACGGGTACGAAGAGGCGGTTTGCTTTGCCTTGGAAACGTGTTTTCTTCGTCCGATTGTTTGGACCCTGTACCGGGTAGGAGGGACAGGGGTCTTTTGGCTGCAAGTGGACCTCGTCACACAACCCACAGCCGCACACATGCACCCCGCACCGGCTTCCCCATCCTCCCCTGGCCTCTTTGTTAGGTTATTTTAGACAGAGCAGCCTCGCCCTGGCGCAGCCAGATTGACTCGGCTGGCAAGGGGGGTGGGGGGAGAACAAGAGAACTCAGGGGCAGAGTGCCCCTGCCTGTGTGGGCAGGTGTGCCTGAGAGTATGGATGTACGTGCCCGGGCGAGCGTGCAAGCGTGGGATTGGAATTGTGTGCGAAGGTGGGGGTCCGAGTGTGTCGTTGCGAAGGTTTGTCATTGTGTGTGCATGTGACATTATCACACCAGTGTACCAGCCTGTCAGCGTCTGGACTCCCAAGTGTGCAAAATTTTGTTGGTGTCAAGCGAGTGCCTGTGATGTGTGCGATTGTCATTGTGCGAGGCGCTATCGGGGAGTGTGATCTAGTGTAAAACTGAGGGGTGGGCTGGGGAGGGTGGGGACTGACATGTGAACACAGCTTGCTCCAAGCTCTTCTGGGACCAGAGGCGTCCCTT
Organism: Bison bison bison; assembly: GCF_000754665.1. NCBI lineage: Eukaryota > Metazoa > Chordata > Mammalia > Artiodactyla > Bovidae > Bison > Bison bison. Next base: position 9,687,493 of record NW_011494879.1, read on the forward strand.
CCTTCTCCCAGCCCAGCCCTCCGTCCTTTCCCGGGTGTCCTGACTCCCACGCTGCCCCAGCCCACCTGTCCTTCCCACCAGAACCCTGCACGCCCTCCAGCCCTCCTGCCTTTTCTCTTGTGGGAGTTGGACCCGGGTGCCCGTACAGGGTCTGAGTCTGTGAGACTGTCCGCGGACCGGTGGCTTCTGTGCCAGTCCTGGCCCCAGGTTGGCAAAGGGCACTCGGCTGGGACGGTTGACTCGAGGACAGGCGCTCGGGCGGCCAGGTCCCAGGGCCACCGCTCGTCCTGGGGAGGGCCGGGCGCGACTCTGATCGTGTTCTCTGCGTGTCTCCTGTGCTTTTGCAGATCCCTGCTCCTGGCCCTCGCCTCGCCGCCTCATTGATGGGCAACCAACTGGACCGCATCACCCACCTCAACTACAGCGAGCTGCCCACCGGGGACCCGTCAGGGATCGAAAAGGACGAGCTGCGGGTCGGGGTCGCTTACTTCTTCTCGGATGAAGAGGAGGACTTGGACGAACGCGGCCAGCCCGACAAGTTCGGCGTGAAGGCACCCCCAGGCTGCGCCCCCTGCCCAGAGAGCCCCAGCCGCCACCACCACCACCATCACCACCACCACCTGCTGCACCAGCTGGTCCTCAACGAAACTCAGTTCTCCGCCTTTCGGGGCCAGGAATGCATCTTTTCCAAAGTGAGCGGCGGCGCGCACA
>NW_011494879.1:9688303-9690148 GCF_000754665.1 Bison bison bison
CGCGGTCCCCCCCCTGCCGGCACTCTGCGAGCCAGGCGACCTGCTGGAGCTGCTGTGGCTGCAGCCCGCGCCGGAGCCGCCCGCGCCCGCCCCGCACTGGCCGGTGTACGTGGGCGGCGGGCAGATCATCCACTTGTGCCAAGGCGAGATCCGCCAGGACAGCCTGTACGAGGCGGGCGCGGCCAACGTGGGCCGAGTGGTGAATAGCTGGTACCGCTACCGTCCCCTGGTGGCTGAGCTGGTGGTGCAGAACGCCTGCGGCCACCTGGGCCTCAAGAGCGAAGAGATCTGCTGGACGAACTCGGAGAGCTTCGCAGCCTGGTGCCGCTTCGGCAAGCGGGAGTTCAAGGCGGGCGGGGAGGTGCCGGCCGGCACGCAGCCCCCGCAGCAGCAGTACTATCTCAAGGTGCACCTGGCCGACAACAAGGTGCACACGGCCAGGTTTCACAGCCTGGAAGACCTCATCCGCGAGAAGCGCCGCATAGACGCCAGCGGCCGCCTGCGGGTGCTCCAGGAGCTCGCGGACCTCGTGGATGACAAGGAGTAGCAGTCGTCTGGAGGGGGGGAGCCGCCCGCCCCTCCGGTCTCCTGGCGCCTTCCCCGCCCCCAGGCTCCAGGCCGGCGATTCACCACCCCCGCTCCCCTGTTAAGGGCAGCCGGCAGCGGCCAGCTCCCCAGGCGGCAGCCTCAGCCTCGCACCTCTCTGGCGATGGCAGAAGTCCCAGGAACTCGCCCGGGGACCCAAAGGGCGGTGCGCGCTCGGCGGAGCTCCCTAAGGGTGGTGATGGTGTTGGGAGACCCAGCGTGCGCTACCCACCTTGGGTTGTAAGTGGGGATTGGATAATGGGCCGAGGGGAGCAGGGACCAGGCCTCCCCCGCGAGTCACTGGTCAATGACTGACCCTCGATCACTCCTAGAAGAAGGGACCTTCACCGCGCCCCAAACGTGCACACACAAGGCCGGTGGGAGGTGAGCATCGAGTGTGTCAGGGCACCGATCCGCTCCAGTATGGATGTGTCCCCAGACGGCAGGATTTCCAAGAAATCGAGCCTGTCCCTTCTGCACTTGCGAATAATTCCACAAGAGAGCACTTCGGGACGCCAGGTTACCCCGAGGCCGCCCGGGACTCCTCAGCTCTCCAGCCCCGGGTCTCCTGACATTGTTATCCCAGGCTCCGGGCTAAACTACGGTTTGCCTCCCGATCTTTCCACCCAGGGAAGCGAACGCCACTCCCCACCCGCATCCGCCTGTGAGTCTCCCCTGCTGACAGAAGGAATGCCTTCCAGGTCCAGGGAGGTTGAAGGCGCAGCTCTTTTGGTGAGGAGGACCGGTCCCGCCCCCCACCCCGGACAAAGGGAAGGTTCGCCAGGTGTCGGCGAATTGAATTTGTCAAGAGGGTGCTGTTCTCAACCCTAGATGTCTCCCTCCTAGGGCTGCGTTTCCAAAATAACCACATTTTTAAAGGGGTTGGAGGAGAGGGAGGGGAAGACATGGCAACATTCCAGAAACCAGCATTGTTCCAGCACCATAGCCAGTACGTTTGGTTTGGCTTGTCTATAACAGAAATCTCAGAAGGTGGGGAGGTGGAAATAAAGTTTTAAAAGCAGAAAGAGCAGTTTTCCAACTTTGTCAACAAAGCCGATCATGTTGATGTTTTTTATTGACCATTTTAGCAACATGCTAATAAAATTTCAAATTGAAATTTTTATTTTCATGGCTTTAATCCATGATAGCTTAAATACTGGGGGCCATTAAGAGTGGATTTAGCTAAGAGCTTAGCTAACGTTGCCTTTTCACTCTATTTTTCTCAAACCTTATGAGAATTCTGTTTTTGAATATTGTGGT
>NW_011494879.1:9690248-9703666 GCF_000754665.1 Bison bison bison
TTTTTTTTTTACTTTAAGGGCAGCCTGAGTAATGGAGTTTTTAATCGGTGTGTATATTGTGATGAATTTCTGTCAGTTAAGGGGTGTACTGGTTCGGTGGAAATTGCTAGCAGGTTCCATGGTGTTAATTTCTCCTTGTTGTATACCATCCCATATTTGCATTGTTTGTTTTCTTCCTTTCCCCTGATCTTCTGAAAAAATGAATGTAGAATTGGTGGCTTTTCTCCCCCGACTCCTGTTTAGCCAGTCCCACAGTTTATTCCTGACTGGAGAGAACTTCAAGGATCAGGAGGAACATATGGTTTTCAAAAAAGTAAGATTGTTTGAAACCCCTTCCTTGGTCAAGGACTTACTAACTTCTCTCCCTGTGCGAAGCCCCCTCTGATTAACTTGTTACTTGACTCAGTGTGTGTTAGACACACCTCCAGCATCTATTTCCCTTTCAAGGGAATTTGTCAAATAACAGCGTTTAGCTAATTGTTGCAAGCAATCACATACTGACAGCTGCGATTTAGTTGGACAGCAAATATTATGGCCAAAGCCAGTTTCTTGACATTTCAAAAATAATGCAATAAAAACTAGTCAAGTTTAGCTGAGACTGGAAATGCCTTTTTTTTTTTTTCATGGTAAAATGATTCATCTCTGTTTTGTTTTTTAGTTTTCAGCCTGGATTCATTCCCTGATCTTGAGTCAAAAGGTCAGATCAATGAACTATGAACTAGAGTATTTTTCTTAAGCCTATTGAGTGATTTATTTTTTAAAAAATGTTTAAACGCCTATGCTTTTCTTTCAGCACATACAACAGCAAAACTTTTGTAATAATGAACTTATCTTTGCATGTATGGAGAACTGAAAATCATTTATTTCCCTTATTCCCCTTTCAAATAACAGATGGTGGATCCTAAATCGAAATTCTATATTGTATCTACACAGCCCACATTCTTTACTGTGTCCTACTGTACCTTGGCTCTCTGCTGTATTAAATACTATCCTAAGCACTTGTTCAACCAGGACTCCTTCTTGACATTTTGTCTTCCACCTGTCACTCTGAGCGTGGGACTTTAGCAAAAGAAACAATGGTCTTTCACACCTGATACTGAGATATATTTCCTCTGATGGCATAGAATCTGATTTTGCGTCACTAAAACAGAGGAATCGCTTTGCTTGCTACTCTCTGACACTAGTTTAGCAATACAAATGGGTTTGGCAGCCAAACTAGCCCTCATGACAATGTTGGTCTATTAAGGATTGGGTTGATGATACTTCCATAGATTCACAAGAGAAAAACATTAGTTTCAAAGGGAACTTGAAAGGTCTGTATATTCTTCACATTCCTACTGAAATAATTATTACCTATTGGTCAATGTTAATAATAACCAGTGGCAGAATAATTCCAGTCATTGTGCAGCATAAAGAGGCTAATATTTTATGCTGAAAATGTGTCTAGTTTTAGAATGCTCTTAACAATGGGAACGACACCAAGGTGGAGTTTCTCTTAGAAGATGGCACCAGCAGACTTGATTTTTTTTTAAATGAATATAATATCTCTGGATGTTATCAGAATTACAGAAATTAAGACAAAAAGCCTCTTGACATTTTAATAGAAGTCGGGAATGTAGTGGCTTTTAGTTTTCTTCACGAGAACAGAACTTTATAGCAATATTTGCGGTGTTGAGTGTGCCTAAGCTGGTCGTTGGTTCTGTCAGTGATGGGGTTTAGAAGACCCCCATTCTTTCTCCACTTTCAGAAGGTTATTCTGAAGAGCAAATAACTAAAAACAAACAAACAAAAAAATGAATATTTTTACTTCAAGGAGTGCTTTGTTACATATTTGATAACTAAGAAAAAAGGAGCCTGGAATGGGGAGAAGGGAGACTAGGCATACTTTAAACAAACCAGTCCTAAAACACTGTTATTCCCAAAGTATATCTCTTTGTTTAAAAAAAAAAAAAACTTGTAGAAGATACATGTATTGCATTTATATTTTAAATTAAAAGTATATTAGTTAGCCTATATATATAAAGTTCCTCAATATTTAAAAATTTTAAATGCCTGTCATGACTGTATTTTATTAACTGAAGCAAAGTTAGAAAACACTTGTGTCAGATTAGAGCATCAAACACAGAGGCAGCTGTAAGTTCAATGCGACCTGATTTTACTAGATTTTCAAAATTTTGATATTTACTTCCTCTTTGTGTTATGTTTCCGTGGTGAACGCCTTTGTTTGAAAATGATTCTTTTTCCAGAAAAGTATGCTATTGGTGTTGTAATCAGTTTATCCTAACCGTCTTCCAATATTACCTTATTGATTATGCAGTGTGTGTGCTTTCAACACCCCTAAGAATTCATTGTCATTGGTATCTAATAAATGTAGCAGGGTCAAATTCCAATGAAATTGATACTTACTGTGCACACGTAATAGAGCTCCCCAATGAACTTTTATCTACTTGTCTATTTTTGAAACCTTCTGCTTTCTCTTTTTTTAAACAAATGAAGAGATGTAGTTAGGTGTGCCTTTCAGACATGATTTGCCACATGCAGAAAGGGACCACAAGTGAAAAACACAGGCTTTCAGGTTTCTGGAAACATCAGGAACTGTGTTTAGAAAATTGTTGTCTGAGACCCAACTCAATATTTTTGTTGAGAATTGCTAGCTATTTGGAGAATATATGTAGATATAGATATATATTGACATATTCACATATGTATGTATACATGTACACATTTATATATATATGTGCACCTCTGCACATATATGTGTACACATATATATAAATTTATACATATAGCTAGAAATTGTGAATTCATTTGGACATATAGATTTATACACCTACACATGTATGCAAATGATTTAAAATCAAGATGGAGAGTGACTTGAGATCTACAAAAACAGGAAGAAAAGTTCCAGGGTGCAAAATAGATAATGAGGAACTGGGACTTCAATGTAGCTCTGCCTAAAATGAAGCATAAAAAAGAAGAAAATGTGGGAGCTGCAGTTAGTCTCACTTTTAGAAGCCTATGTTTCTTGCTTCCCTAAAACTGACAAAGACTCAAAGGAAAGCTATAAAGATTAGAAAAGAGAAGACACAAGATGAAGCAGAGGGGTTATGAGATGATAAAATAAGCTAATAAGCTTTTCAGCAGGGGATATCTGTTCTCCATTCTAACTGAAGACAGTCAAGCTAAGATCTTATTTTCTGACCATTTCATAAATTATAAAATCTCTGATTTCCTAACTGACAGGTTGAATGTTTACCTCATCTGAACTTGCAATGTAAGAGATTTAAGCCTGTGAATATGTTAGGGAAAAGGAAAAATAGTCTTCTCTGCTCTTTTTGTAGGTGAGTTTTGTGATTATTGTGTTCATGGACAGCACCCAAATAAACATACTGTGCACTGGGCACATAGTAGCTGCTCAGTAAGTAGAAAACTGGCATTTCTCCACCTTACATTGTTCTCAGTGATACTGATCATTCGGAAAACCAGAAATGCTACCACCTGGCTTGCCGGCTACCATACACACATTGAGTGCGTGCGCGTATGCTCAGTCACTTCAGTCGTGTCCGATTCTGTACAAGCCCATGGACTATAGCCTGCCAGGCTCTTCTGTCCATGGGGATTCTCCAGGCAAGAACACTGGAGTGGGTTGCCATTTCCTTCTCTAGGGGATCTTCCCGACCCAGGGATTGAACCCGCATCTCTTATGTCTCCTGCTTTGGCAGGTGGGTTCTTTACCACTAGTACCACCTGAGAAGCCTATATTTCTTTCACTGAGATTGGAGGGTTTCCCACCTCAGAGGGCTTCCCTAGTAGCTCAGCCGGTAAAGAATCTGCCTGCTGTGCCGGAGAACTGGGTTCAAACCCTGGATCTGGAAGATCCCCTGGAGAAGGGAATGGCTACACACCTCAGAAAGCTCACAGAAATATAATTTATGAGGCTTAAGGCTGATTTTAGTTAAAGGATATTCTGTATATTATTTGCTTCTAGGAAAAAAAATTATAAATATCAAAGAATCCAAAGAAAAGATCTTCTCCTATCATTTGCTTAGAAAGGGGAAAGCAAAAATAATTCTGAGAAAAACTTCCACAGCATCATCTCTCATTTACTTCAAGGAGAGATTTTTCTCACATGAAACCACAAAATCATTCCTTCAGAAGGAAGCTTATTATTGAAGCTCTTGCTAGAAATTTTCTTCAGATGTGCAGGGGAGAAACTTACTAGATTGTTAGTTTAACTCTCTGGGAAAATTAGATTTGATGGAGTTTGGTCATGGGTACTTTCTAAATAAAAATTACTCGTATATTAACATTTCCAAATAATTGCTCTGCCCGTTGGCTTTCATAATCCAATTATTTTTGTTTTTATGTGAACATGAGTTCTGAGCTTAATTTGTTTCAAAGGGGAGAAGCTTGTAAAATATTAGGTGTGGATAGAGCCAATATCCTACATTTTAAGCATAAAATAAATGTTTCAGAAGTTAGTGTGATCTACATTCCATGTTCCAAAAAACAGAAAGGATTGTATAAAGCTACCGCTTCCTTAGGAAATTCTTGCCATTAACCTATAATACAGACATTAATGTTCTGTTCAGGCCACAGTAGGAAATGTGTGGTCTTCTTTATTGTAAGTATTCTGGTATCTGATTTAACAAATACATTATTATTCTAAAATTCAATCTTTTTCCCTCCAACAGTCTTGCAGCATGCCTGTTCTTTGCCCATTGTTTTCAGATTCTCCTGGGAAATGAGCAGCTCTGGCCATGATTTTCTAAATCATCCTCCAGCTTCTAACAGCACATACTTTATTTCATCCTGCCTTCTGCCTCTCAGCGGATGTGTTTGCCCAGGTCTGAGCCAGAAAGTGGCTAAGGTCAAGAATAGGGTTGCCTCATTTTACAAATAAAAATATAGGCCACTCGATTCCTTCTGAATTTCAGGTAAAAGGGGAACAATCATTTTAGTATAGGTATGTTCCATGTACTATTTGGGATATTGTTGTTATTGTTCAATCCTAAGTCATGTCCAACTCTTTGAGACCCCATCAACTGCAGCACTCCAGGCTTCCCTGTGCTTCACTATCTCCTGGAGTTTGCTCAGACTCAAGTCCGTTGAGTCGGTGATGCCATCCAACCATCTAATCCTCTGCCACCACCTTCTCCTCTTGTCCTCAATCTTTTCCAGAATCAGGGTATTTTCTAATGAGTCTGCTCTTCGGGTCAGGTGGCCAAAGCTGAAGCTTCAGCATCAGTCCTTCCAATGAATATTCAGGTTTGATTTCCTTTAGGATGGAATGGTTTGATCTCCTTACTGTCCAAGGGACTCTCAAGAGTCTTCTCCAATACCACAGTTCAAAAGCATCAATTTTTCGGCACTCAGCCTTCTTTATGTCCAACTCTCACATCCGTACATGACTACTGGAAAAATACTTATACTAAAATGATCTGTTTATCTGAAATTCAGATGAAGCTGAATATCCAGCATATTTTTTGACAACCCTCCTCAGGGAAGACCTTACCATCTCTAGGAGACCTCTGTAATTTTAGAGCTAACAAACTAAGGATACAAACCCTACTCATATCAAGGAAGTCTTATCAGATAGCTCATGTGTCTTTTAATCTGGCCAAAGCCAGATTCAGGTCCAGAAACTAGTACATAATCCAAGAAAAACCTCAGAAGGAAGAGTTCACAGGGTCCCTAATCATCGAGAGAGTTGACTGTATGAATGGGGATAGGGAAGTGTTTCCTGTGTCTCTATTCTTCTATTCTTTTGATAATAGAACATGGCATCCTTCATGTTGGGTGTGTGATGAATCCTTTCCTAGACACAATCAGAAATATTCTACACCACTGTCTTTAATCGCACCTGCTACTAATCCAGTCTGGGTCCTCACCTTCCACCTGGCTATTTCCTAGCTTCCTCACCTGTCTCCCCCACTGGCTGTTCTGTCCAAACAGCCATGATGTTCTTTCTCAATAGAGACCCGCTGCTCACAAGATGAAGGCCAAGGTCCTAGATGGCAGTCAGGGTGCTCCATGGTCCAATCCTTGTGGACGACCAACTGCATTTCTCTCAACTTGCAGAATTTTACAAAACATGGAGTTTTCATTCATTCTTCCATGACTTTCTATGTTGTTCTCCTTCACCTGATCGCCATCCTTGATTTCTGAATGGAAAATCCTTATTCACCCACCCTTCCTGGCCTATCTCCAAACTATCCCAGCATAATTTTGGTCATTTCCTTTGTTCCCAATGAATTTGCCTACACCTCCCCCAGACTCACCTCTACTGCAAATATTGTTTACACTTGTCTCTCCCTACACTGAACTCTGATGGAGTAATCTGGGGACTTACTCATTCTTGCAACTGTAAAGTTAAGTCAAGCTTTTGCAATAGCTGCTCAGTTAGCGCCTACTGAATAAAGGGAGGAAGTGAGGAAGGGAGAAGAATTGACTCCTCCATAGTATATGAGTAAAGAAGGGAATGGCAACCTACTCCAGTATTCTTGCCTGAAGAATTCTGTGGACAGAGGAGCCTGGTGGGCTACAGTCCGTGGGGTCGCAAATAGCTGGACACGACTGAGTGACCAGCACTTTCACTTTCTAAGTATATGAGGCATCCTGCCCACCAGCTTACTCTGAGCCAAACCACAGGAGGAATGGGCTAAAGATATGTATCAATTTCTATGTTATTCTCCTTGAGAACCACACAGAAGAAAATTCATCTTTGTTTAGAAAATAAGCCAAGATTATGAGGAATCTATATTGTGTTATGAAACATAAAGTGTCAGTTGCTCAGCCATGTCTGACTCTTTGTGACCCTGTGGACTATACCCTACCAGGCTCCTCTGTCCATGGAATTCTCCAGGCAAGATACTGGAGTGGGTAGCCATTCCCTTCTCCAAGGGATGCTCCCAACCCAGAAAACTTGGGTCTTCTGCATTGTAGTTGGATTCTTCACCATCTGAGCCACCAGGGAAGCCCTACAACATTGCATTACATTACTCTACAAATGATGGAAGGTTAACCTTATGTAGTTGAAAAGTTTTCTCTGTGCTGCTTATACCTGTACAAGCATTTCTCCATGAATTTTGTGAGTTTCATTATGATGGAAATATAGATTTTTCTCCTCTTGGTAATTTCATTTCTGCCTAGGTAAGATAGCTTTGAGAGTTGTAGATTTAGAAGGCAACAGAGGAGTGACTTGAAAGGCGTGAAGATGAGACAAGATATTTCCCACATGGGGAACTTTAGTAAATGGGTCCTCAACAGCCATGTTCACTCAGTACAAAATGCCCCAGTCCTGTTCCCCTTTTGGGAAGTAAACTCTCTCCCGATTTTAGACTGAGCAAATATACCTATAGCAAGTGTGAATCTCCTCACCTGACATTCCAACAGGGGGAGCAGAAGAAAATCAGCCTCTTTTGAGAGGTGATGTTTGGACCTCCAGGCTGGCTGAACAGCCAGAATGATTTGAAATGATATGGAGAGTAACTAAGCACTAAAATATGCAATTCAATTAATGTGTTATAAAATATATATGGTTTTATATTTGATATTTTCCCTGGACTCTTAGAAAGAGCATCCTGTACTTTTTAAGGCAATTATTATTCTCTTAACACCCCTGGACATTTAATATAGTTTTGGTCATGGTTAGGGTTATCTGTATTTCAGAAAAGCCATTTTAATTTGATATTTTAAACTATAATATCCTGTTGAGGAAAGGAGCATTATAATTTAAGAATGGAGTACTTCTTGAGAATGAAAGATTACTAATTTGGGATTCAAAACCCAGGTAAATATGGATTATGGTAAAACATTGCTTTTGCCCAGAGAGCAATTTTCAGAGGAGAGAGCAGACGAGAGCTTTCATTATGCAGCCTCACTATTCTGATTTCAAAAATCAGTGCCCCTCGTGGGCAGCTGTTTTGTTCATGTATAATTTTATGAGGCAGGGTCTACACAAGGAAGCAAGAGCAGAGATAGTTACTCCATCCTCTACAGACCAACAAAATAAGTGCTTGACAGCCCAGATCTGTTCTGCCCATGTTACTTCCTTAAAGTTTTTAAAGACTTTCCATAGCTTACTAGTCAAAATCCACGCTCATGGCATCCTTGAAGCTCTGCTCCGCTCTGCCCCCTATCCCCCAGCTTTGAAGCTTCATCCTCTTATCCATCACCATACATCTCACTAGTTGTGCTGAACCACTTGTTTCCCCCCAAAAGCCATGTCACTGTATGCCTTTGTTCACGCTGTTTCATTTGTATGGAACATCCTTCTCCCCTCCTTGACCTTGTATCACAATCGTCCTCATCCTTTAAAACCCAGTTCTTGCATTATGTGTTCTATAAATCTTCTCCTTTTCCTGACACACCCACTACGTTGACCACAGAGGGCCAAATTAATTCTTTCTCACAGAGCTCCTCTAGTTCTTTACACGAACATTTAGCATTCACTCCACCCAGTTCATATTCAGATTTTCGGCCCCAACCTAAGTCAAATAACATTTTACTTAAGTTATTGGGGACCAGATCACCTTCTGAGATAGGTTTTAATTTTGAGGCAGGGATCATGGACTTTTGATCTTTGGTTCCTTAATAGCTAATATCTAGTCATATTAGTTGCTCAGCCAAAGCTGACTTCATCGAATTCAGTTAATTCAGAAGCAACTACTCTTCTATGAGAACAGTAAGTGCTATTTTTGGATCAATGCTCTAATGGGAGATCAAAATCTCCCTAAACATTTGTTGATTCCTATTAGAGGTAAGCCTTGTTTTAGATCATGTGGAAGCAAAGCATGGTCTAGACTTCAAGAACTCAATCTGGTAAAGGAGACAAGCACACTATTAGCCGTAATCCACTGCAACCTGGGATATAGGTCATTGCCAAGTTATAATTTGAAAAAATAAAGCATAGAAGGTCAAAGGAAGAAGCATTTGAAAGTCGACATCAACTTCAGGAAATAAAATCATTGGCAAAGAAGATCTGGATGATGTTTTTTAAGATAATTACACAATTTTGTTTAGTCTCTGTTAATAGTTGAGAAAATAGACCAATCTTTTCATGTTATGTAGATGTACTAGACTGTCTTCTGTCACTTCTATGTAAAATGCTACTTCTAGCGTGTTTGGACCTACAAATTCTACAGTGGTGAGGTTTAAATATACTGAAGCAAAGCCCTTTTGCTGTGGAACTACTGAGATTGGCAGGTTATTAGCATTTAATTTACCAATTTATTCACCTCCCAGCGCATCTTTGTAGGCAAGATCTTTGATTGATTGATTCACTGGTTGTCTAGGATTTAATTCACAGGGTTAGGACTAATTCTCTGAGAAGCTGTGCAAATGAGGGGTTTCTTGGAGTGGGCCTGGGCCCAAAACAATGATTATCTTAGGCCACCTGAGAGATGAAGCTCTTGCTTGAAGAGAAAGGCAAAGGCCACTACCAGGAGGTCAGGGCCACTGGTCAGTCCTGAGTGACAAGCTGGGCTATAGAGAAAAAGCAGCCAAATGTCAGAAGCCATGAAGACACTGGTCAGATACGGTGTACAAAATGTGTCGAGATTAAAGCCATTTTTCTAAGATAGAATTAATAGTTGCAATGAAACTACTACTAAGAGGAAATTGACAACTCTAAGAAATGATGCTGGCTCACCATCTGTATAAATATTTCAATTTATAGCATATTGTGTTTAATTTTTAAATGACCTTTGGAAAGAAAACGGGAAATCTGTTAACTTTGACAATACTCATTCAATGAAAATAATAGAATTTCTCTGAAGAAAAACAAAGCTAATTCTCTTACTTAAAGAAACCCCAAATTTGCTCAGGTGTTTCCAACAGCCTTTGGTGAAAAGCATCAGCTTTCTAAATGCTTCTAATAATTTCAGTAAATATTTCCCTGAAATTGGACAAATAATGCAGACAGAATGTTCCTTTTTATGTACAATCCCCATTTGCTTTAAAAGGAGACATCCCAGATTACATACAAAGATTGAGAAACAGCCAAAATATCCAGGAACACAAATACCAGTGACTGGATTGCCATTCTCTAAGTGTTGAATCTCATGCTAATGAATTCCAAAGAAAAACAGCTCACTTTATGCATTTATTTTAATAAGGCTGTGAAAACAGTCCATTTACAGTGTAAAAACCCCCTGTCTTTTAAAAATGCCATACAGAATATTTTAATAAATTAAATTTGTCTGCCTGTCAAATCTGTCAAATTGACAAGACCCCTCAAGGAGTATTGCTGATGCTGTCATTCTATTCTTCCAGCAGGATTACATGTGGAATTTAATATGCATGGCTTATAGCAAGGATCTATCCATCAGAGTAATTGTAAGTAACAAATACCAATATAACATCCTAAGTCTCCAACCTTTAAAGCCAGGGTCATTTTATTTCTTTCACAAGCTCTTTCTTTAGCTACAGTCGTTTCCCAAGTATTTGATTTATCTATAATAATGAATCTAAGGAAGCAAATAAGTTGACATCATCAGAGTAGAACTGTTGATGTTTGCTCAGAAAAGTGTAGATTGTTTATTTTAGTCTTTGTTCTAGTTGCTAAGTAGTGTCCAACTCTTCTGAGACCCCTTGGACTGTAGCCTGCCAGGTTCCTCTGTCCATGGAATTCTCCAAGAATACTGGAGTGGGTAGCCATTCCCTTCTCCAAGGGGTCTCCTGCATTAGCAGGCAGATTCTTTACCGCTGAGCCAACAGGGAAGCCCCAAGTGTAGCTTACATAGCGCATTGTCATCCTCACAACCAACCTGTCAGTCAGGTTTTACTGTCCCCTATGTACAAATGAAGGTGCTGAGGCTTGGCAGGCGCCTCAGTATTACACATCTTGTATTTAGTAGAACCAGCTCTTTAATTTAGGCATTCTGACCCGAAGCAATGCCATTTTTGTCTCTCACAAGATTTTCCTGGAATAATCAAATGTCTCCTTCGACTGTTTTCTTATAGGGAAAACCCTCTTAATGTTTCCAGATAACATGTGAGACTATTTGTATTAAACTTCTGATGGCAGCTGGTGAACAAAGATGAACTCTTAGGTAAACAGGGTCCTACTGTATAGCACAGGGAACTATATTCAATATCTTATAATAAATTACAATGGAAAGGAATATGAAAAATAATATATATGTATATAACTGAATCACTTTACTGCACATCAGAAACTAACACAACATTGCTGCTGCTAAGTCATTTCAGTCATGTCCGACTCTGTGCGACCCCATAGATGGCAGCCCACCAGGCATATGTCAATTATATTTCAATAAGGACTTCCCAGGGGGTACAGCAGGAAAGAATCTGCCTGCTAATGTAGGAGATGCAAGAGATGTGGGTTCAATCTCTGAAGAGGGAAGATCTCCTGGATTAGGAAATGGCAACCCACTGCAATACTCTTGCCTGGAAAATTCCATGGACAGAGGAACCTGGAGGGCTATAGTCTATGGGGTTGCAAAGAGTCAAATACAACTGAGCAACTGAGCACACAGCACAAATATTTCAATAATTTTTTTTAAACAAGATGAACTCTTCATTTTTTCAAAGTAACATATCTAAGAGAAGTATGTATTAGGGTATTCAAAATCACAAACCCATTGCAAGTCTGGACCAGCTGTACAATACGTATGCTAGTCACCTAGACTTGATATTCTATCTCCTGTAATGGAAATCTCAAATGCATGTCTAAAAGCCAAAATGAAATCAAGCTTCAATACTGTGATTCTTCTGTTTTTCATCCTGAACTTCAGAAACTGAGATGCACTCGTTGGATGATATTCAAGGAGTTTATATCCATCACCAGAATCCAAGGCAGTCCTCAGAGAACTGTTCATTTATTGGTCAATAAACATTATGCTGCTTTATAGTGTTTGGGGAAATGTATCTCAAAAATAGGCAGAACAACAATACCAACAAGTCAGTACATACTGTCTCGAATTTCTTATAAGTCTAAAATTCTGAATTTTAAAAATGTGGACTTGAGTGCAATTAAATTTTTCTGACAACAGGCTGTAATAATTACACAAATGAATGCCTATTTAGTGGCTGATTGGTCCTAACAGCAGGGCAATGGCATGCGTCAGGCCCTGCAGAGATCTGATTGAAGGATGGACATATTTATACATGTAAAGAGGCCTGTCTAACTTAGCTAGGAGAGTGTTACCATGAGATGCTGCAATGAGTTGATGGTTACCCATGGCCAGTCTCATGAAAGAATATCTTATGACTCAACCCATTCCATTTCCATTTCTGAATGGGATTAGTTATTTCTCATGAACTCACTGGAGATCAAAGCTGAATAGATAAAATTCAGTAAGTAAACCCTCTAACAGAAGGCGCGCATAATGAAAAGAACACTGGATTTTGAAAACCACATGGCTATACATCTGACTCTGTGCTTTCTGGCTATGTGATCTTGGACAAATCACTGCCTTAGGCTCCTGTCACTTCACATCTGAAAAGGAGATCTTGAACTCTAACTAACAGGGTTAAGATGAAATTAAATTTTAAAATGGCTGTAAATTGTCCACCCACAGTGCTTTGTACATAAAAGGAAATCAATCACTTAAGATATTAAGTGATTTTTTTTTTACCATTGAGATTACAGGTTTTCTAACTCATGAATGAGTTTGCCTTGTCTCCACTTAGACAGTAAATCTTTGAAGAGAATGAATATTGTCTTACTCATTTTTTTAAACCCCTCTTAGCATAATTTCAAATAGACAGTAGTTGTTCAAAATGTTTTTGATAAAAATCAGAGGGCTACTGAAATTTCATCCAAACAGAAGTACTCTGAGGAAGATGAACGGGAGTATTTTTTTTATAAATGGAAATAAGAACTATTCTAGAAAAGAAAGGACAACTGCATCTACCCAGTTTTTTTATTCAGTTATTATGTCTAAACTGTATGGAATCCTATAAGGACCATCTGTGGATGTACTTCTATGGTCAGAGAATTTTCCGGGAATTGTTCTCCCATCCTTCACAGAGATCCAGGTCTCTATTATCTGTGTTCCCTTCTGTTAATGGGCATCATACTTGCAGTTAACTGTTTTACCCTTGAAGTCAGACATGATTGTTCCAGCCCACTTCTTGTTTGGGGTGGGGGACGACTTATTACTTGGTGCATTCCCTCAAAAACCCGCCCTTTCAATATCCGCAGTGTGGATTAAGGGTTGTGTATCAGTTCTCTGCCATCTACAGTGGGGTTTTTCTAGTTTCACTTGTGTCCCATCTCTTTTCTATCTTAGTGGCTTTCTCAAAGCATCCAGTTTTACTCTCTATTACTCACTTTATAGAAACCAGCACTCCCTGGCTGTCCCTTAGCCCTGGGGATTCATCATTTGTTCCGTCTCCTTGTGCCCCAGAAAAGTACTGACAGCTCATAATTGGTCATGTTTCTTACAAAA
>NW_011494879.1:9703766-9724396 GCF_000754665.1 Bison bison bison
CTTACAAAATTTGCATTAAACTGGGAGCCGTGCTTGCTTTCTTGGTATAATTTGTCTTACATTTTTGCAAGTAATAATTATACATTAAATTACGTTCAAAAAATGCAGGAAGAAAAAAACTGTCCATAGTTGTACTACCCATATAAAACCACTTTTCACCTATACATATTTTCCTCTAATAATATTCCAGTGCACATCTCCATTTTACCTGTATTCATAGAAATAAATTTTTATGACATATTTTACTTATTAATATGCTAAAGCATCACCAGTGTCAATGCTAATTTCATGTAAGCATCATTTTAATGGTTGCAAAGTATTATATTAAGCAGATATGCCATGGTTTGTTTAGTCATTATCTTTATTATTAAGTTTTACATTGTTTATACTGTTTGGTATTGAAAACCATGCTATAATATCTTTGGGTAGAGTCTTTTTCTATATTTTGAGCTCTTTCCTTAGAATGTTGGGCTTCCCTGGTGGCTCAGACAGTAAAGAATTTGCCACAATGTAGGAGACCTGGGTTTGATCCCAGGGTTGGGAAGATCCCCTGCAGAAGGAAATGGCTACCTACTCCAGTATTCTTGCCTGGATAATTCCATGGACAGAGGAGCCTGGTGGGCTACAGTTCATGGGGTTCTTTCCTTAGAATATATTTCTCAATATGGGCTACTTGGTAGATGGATATGAAAGACTTTAGGATTTGCATACACACTGACACATAATTTCAAAAAAAATAAATAAATAAAAGAGCTAACAATTAAGGATGCTCAGCTGTGGAGGGTGGGTTTATGTCTATGCTCTTGGTACGTCATCATCATTGACCCATGAAAATTTTATCAATCAATTGATTGATTTCCTTTTATTTCCAGTCTCATTCATTCCCTTTATCCCTAATATGCTTGTCTAATACAGTCTAATGTGCTTGATAAACATATATACATATATACATGTATATATTGCTTTTTTTTTGTATGTGGTCATGTAAGCATACCTTTTTATTTTGTGTCCACATATGTTACTAATTCACTTCAGTCGTATCTGACTCTTTGCAATCTCAGGGACTTTAGCCCACCAGGCTCTTCTGTCCATGGAATTTTCCTGGCCAGAATACCAGAGTGGGTTGCCATGCCCTCCTCTAGGGGATCTTCCTGATCCAGGGATTGAACCCATGTCTCCTGCATCTCCTGAATTGCAGGTGGATTCTTTACCACTGAGCCACCAGGCAAGCCTGTGCACATATGTTCAGTTCAGTTCAGTTCAGCCGCTCAGTCGTGTCCGACTCTTTGCGACCCCATGAATCACAGCACACCAGGCCTCCCTGTCTATCACCAACTCCCGGAATTCACCCAAACTCATGTCCATCGAGTCGGTGATGCCATCCAACCATCTCATCCTCTGTCATCCCCTTCTCCTCCTGCCTTCAATCTTTCTCTTTTCAAATGGGTCAGTTTTTTGCATCAGGTGGCCAAAGTACTGTAGTTTCAGCTTCAGCATCAGTCCTTCCAATGAACACCCAGGACTGATCTCCTTTAGAATGGACTGGTTGGATCTCCTGGTAGTCCAAGGGACTTTCAAGAGTCTTCTCCAATACCAGAGTTCAAAAGCATCAATTCTTCAGCACTCAGCTTTCTTTATAGGCCAGCTCTCACGTCCATACATAACAACTGGAAAAACCATAGCCTTGACTAGACAGACCTTTGACAGCAGACCTTATGTTGGCAGACCTTTGACTAGATGGACCTTTGTTGGCAGAGCTTTAAAAGATGGACCTTTATTGAGTTGAGGAATTTCTTTTTACTTCTACTTTACAGTATTCACCAACCACAGGCCGGAATGAAAAAGATCGGCAATACTAAGTGCTGGTGGAAATGTGAAACTCCAGGAACCCTGTCAGCAAATGTCATAAACACTATTGATGGGCATTTACATTGATACCAGCCCTCTGGACAATTTCCATGTCTACTACATTTGGAAATACTCATATACTGTGACCTAGAAATCTCACATAGGTGTAAGTTCCTAGAAATGCATACATAGGTATAATAAAAGATGTGTTTAAAAATATTAATAGTATTATTAGTAATAGCAAAGAGCTGAGAAAAACTCAAACCTTCAGCACTAGAATGGATTAGTAATGTGTGCTGTGTCCAGTGGTCTGTTCTATCACAATAAATATCAATAAATTACGCTTACATGAAATCATATGGATAAGGCTCACTAACTTAATGCTGATCAAAAGAAGAAGTTAAAAAAAACAGCAAAACAAATCTATGGCAAAGGAAATCAACTCTGAATATGCATTGGAAGGACTGATGCTGAAGCTGAAGCCCCAATGCTTTGGCCACCTGATGCAAAGAGCCAACTCACTGGAAAAAACTCTGAATCTGGGAAAGATTGAAGGCAAAAGGAGAAGAAGGCAGCAGAGGATGATATGGTTAGATAGCATCACCGACTCAGTGGACATGAATCTGATACCAACTCCGCAAGATAGTGAAGGACAGGGAAGTCTGGCATGCTGCAGTCCAAGGGGGTCATAAAGAGAAGGACACGACTTAGTGGCTGAACAACATAAGAAAAGTAGTTACCTTTGGGTGGGAGTAGACTGGGAGGAGCATGAGGAGGACTTCTAAGGTACTGATGACATTCTATTTCTTAATCTGGGTGGAAACTGTGGGGTTGTGTTTTTCTCTACTTAAATAAGGGTGTTTTTTTATGTTTAAAATGACTAAATAAATAAAACAATAAATGAAATCTAGTATAAATTGAACTAGAAAAGATTCCTGCTTGTATTGGACTTGAGATTTTGTTTTATTTTCATTTGTTTTGTTTTTGCTGTGGTTTTGCCTCTAATGAGCTGCAATTTTTTTTTTCTTTACAACAAGTCATATTCCCACTTTGAACTTCTGTTTTCAATCTCTAAAAATTGGAGACTAAATTAAACAATCTTTAAATACCCTCCTAGATCTAAGATGATATATTATGAGAGCTTCCAGGAAGTCACCTACATTTCTTCTTTTTGACGATAAACTTTACTGACTTAAGAAGAGCTAGTTCTTTTTTTGTTGTTCTTTATACTCAACAAGCAAAACTCCTGTTATCCCTTGGCTTTCCTAGTAACTTCCCATATGATCCAACTATATATGTCACAAACTACCCATGTGAATCAGTAGTTATTTTCCTCATTTTAAATCACATTTTAATCTGGTTTACATATTAAACTTTTGAGAGCCTGTTTAGCATCAATCCTTGACTATATATTTCCAAACCTACAAAACTGAGGAACAGTTTCTAGTGATTCCATCTAAATAACCAGCTAGTTGCCTAGAAACCACTGCTGTATGACATACACTGGACCATCAGGGAAATCAATGAGAAGAATTTTAAGTATTCCACTGATGGTTCTTGACTCCAGAAAAAAACCCACCCTCTCTTCCTGTGAGAAAATCTGTTAGATGTATGCCAGTAACCGAACTCTTTTCCCTTTCAACAATGGAAATAACTCATATTTGGCTGTCTACATTGTTTCCAAGAATAAACACAATGTGTCTAAGCCGTCCCTGTACCTAAGTGTATTCATGTGAGCAAGTTCTGACAAGTGAGATGTGAGCAGAGTGGGTATATCCTTTTAACTCTATTTCCTGCTGTCTGCTGGCTGGGATGTAGATGAAATAGTGGGCAACATGGCCTTGTCGACAGACATAAATCCCTGAGAATGTTGGAGAATGTTATAGAAAAGAAGCCTGGCTTCCTGAGAGATTCTTGACAGACAGTTGCCATAGAAGCTTAGACATCAAGGAAAAAGCAAAATAACTTCTATCCTATAATAAAGAACTTCCATTTTGGACCCTTGTCACAAGGCAGAGAAACTATATTCTAACTAATATACTTCTTAAATGTGTTATTGGAACCTTGTACCATGATTGAAAAGTGGAAGCGTTAGTTGCTCAGTCATGTCCGACTCTTCGGTACCCCATAGAATATAGCCCACCAGGCTCCTCTGTCAAAGGAATTCTCCAGACAAGAATATGGAGTAGGTAACCATTTCCTTCTCTAGGGGATCTTTCTGGCTCAGGGATCGAACCTGGGCTCCCTTATTGCAGGCAGATTCTTTACTGCCTGAGCCACCAGAGAAGAGCTGCACCATAATTGGAGAGTGTGTAACATAGAGGCTGAACGCCGCAACTGTAAATCCTCTTTCCCAGGGTTTTTAAATTTAACGATAATATTCAAGACAGAACTGCTTTCTTCTCCTCTTAACTTGATTCTGCATCTAACAGAAGGCCTAACATTGAAAGGAGGAAAATTCAACCTCTACTGGTGGCTCAGACAGTAAATAATCTGACTGCAATGTGGGAGACCTGGGTTCAATCTCTGGGTTGGGAAGATCCCCCAGAGAAGGGAACAACTACCCACTCCAGTATCCTTGCCTAGAGAATTCCATGGACAGAAAAGCCTGGCAGGGTACACAGCCCATGGGGTCGCAAAGAGTCACACATGACTAACTTTCACTTCACAAGCTGCTACCCAGGCTGACCTTGAAATACTGAAAAATCAGCTCAATTCACCATAGTATGGCCCAGTTGGTGGACTGTTTCCATAGGAAATATTTGGAAAAGTGATTAAAACCATAGGGGTTAATCATCTGAAATCATCAAAAATCATCCATTAAGGAAATAAAGAGGGCAGTTCTTTGGACTGAATGGCTAAACATGTCTTAAAAATCTCTCTTGTTGGAGAAACAGAAATGTCTCTATTGGTAAAAATGTAAAGAGAGAGATGAAAAAGAAGTGTAAGAATTAGAAAAGAATAAGAGAATTGTAAAGGATCAGAGATCCAGAATATATCAGACCAAGGATATGGAATTTATAAAATTGACCTACCTTAAATATAGAATATTCTTTGAGGACATAAGTGTCTTTTCTCACACTGATTGTCTGCTGTTATTGCCATGAAAGAAGAGGAAAGAAAGAATATCATACTGATGGCTTTGTTATTGATTCCATGTGAACCATGTGGTCAGCACTCTTGGGTTCCTGAGTGAGCAGAACAAAGTCTCTGTCCTCTCAGAGCTCACATGGAGGGGGGAAGGGGGAGATAAACAATAAATGAACAAGCACATGCATATCATGCAATGTAAAATGCCCATAAGTGCAAGAAATAATAATACAGTACTCAAAGGGTAGAGTGAGTGATGGAGTGGAAAACATGCTAGTTTAGAGTGAGTGGTGGGTCTACTTTCCTGCCAAATGAATCTTTAAACAAAATTTTCAAGAAAGTAAGGGAGTGACAGATAGCCCTATCTAAAGGAAGACCTTTTCAAATAGAGGGAACAGGGAATGTAAAGGCCCCAAGGATGGAGAGAAATAGATGTGCTGATGGCAAATATATCACAGGAACACTGCCTAGCAAAGAAGCAGATTTCCATTGCTGTACTTTTCACTGAGCTAATACAGCCCCGGAATCCTTCTGAGCCCAATACTCTGATAAATTAGCAATAGACAGTGTTAATGTTGGGCTGAAAATCATTTGTTATCATGGCTATAGAGTTCACATTTCTAAATTCTAGCTCATAATCCTAGTTTCCAAGTATTTATTTTTTCAGTGTCACTGATAGTACCTCAACTGTGTATGGCTAGAAGAAGCATAAGGACCTGGAAAATCTCAGGGTCAAGGATACCTCATTCATTCATTCTTTAAAATATTTACTATTTGGTATTTCTGTATACCAGGCATCCTACTAAGTCTTAAGAATCTAGGAATACAGTATTTTTAGTGTTAGTCACTCAGTTGTGACCGACTCTTTGCAACCCCATGGACTGTAGCCAGCCAGGCATCTCTGCCCAAGGGATTCTCCAGGCAAGAATACTGGAGTGGGTTGCCATTCCCTTCTCCAAGGGATCGTCCCAAAGCAGGGATCGAACCCAGGTCTCCTGCATTGCAAAAAGATTCTTTACCTATTAAGCCACCAGGGAAGCCTCTCATAAATCAGAAAGATAGGGGAAAATCATTATAATACAATGAAATAGATACTGTAAGAACTCTGAGAAAAGTATGGCTAATTTGACAAATAATGGGCATTGTTAGGAAAAGCATTGTGATGTCACAGGAAGGACAGAGGATTTAGAAGCAAACAGACTTGTGTTCTATTCCAATTGTGCCATTTTTTTAGTGAGCTGCATGACTTTTGTGGAATTTAGTTAACCTCTGTGAATCTTGGATAATGCCTCCTGCTCATCAAGTGACCACAAAAGATAAAAGAGATGTCATAAGTAAAGTATATAACATGGAGCCTAGCACATAACAGGTACTCAATAAACATTTGTTTTCTGTTAAGGAAAATCTGAAACTGGAGATGACATTTGTGATAACTATTGAGCATTCAGGTCAGTTGCATAAAATAAGGAAAAAGAGGGGAGACGGAATTCTATGTGTTTAATCAAAAAGGCATGAGAGAAAGCATAACATCTAAGGGTATTTCATTATCATTATTATTATAGGTACCACTAAGACAATCACGAAACACATCCCAATATCAGAGATATGGAATTGTGAAAATTTAAACTTCAGAATCAATAAAATGTAATTTTTTGTATGTTTTATAGCTGAAGCGTAAGATATAGGAGAGAATGAAAAGAAAGGAAGCTGAAAAAGCAAGTAAGAAACAGGTCACGAAGTACATTTGGTTTTTAATCTTCAAATTAAGAATCCAGGACATTATCCTGTTGGCAAATTAGAGCCTTTAAGATTTTAAGTCAGAAAGATGGGAGCAGATTGGAGAGATGGTGGAATAGACTGGACAAATGATTACCAGTCAGGTATGAATGTGTGGCACCCTTTGACCAGATATTAGCAACTTGACTGCATTCCAATAACCTATCAAGATTTTCATGGAACATGTGAATTTCAGAAAGTTGTTAATTTCATTAACATAAAGTTTTATATGGATATTCACTGTCTTTGAATGCCTATAGACTGTATAGTGATGCGCCTTCAATTCTAATAATTTGTAATTGTGTGTACTTAATCACTCAGTTGTGTCCGACTCTTTGCAATTCCATGTACTATAGCCCACCAGGCTTTTATGTCCATGGGATTCTCCAGTCAAGAACACTGGAGTGGGTTGCCATCCCTCTTCCAGGGGATCTTCCCAACCCAGGGATTGAACCTAGGTCTCTCGCATTGCAGGTGGATTCTTTACCATCTGAGAGTTTAGGGGGTTTATTATTATTTTATTTGACCCAAGAATTATTTAGAAGTATAAAATATTCTCAAGGAATCTTACTGTTTTTAATTTCTAGTTTAATTCCAATTTGAAAACAGAATACCTTTCATATGATTTCAACCCTTTGAAATGTATTGAGACTTAAGTCATGATCAATAGAGTATGTCTTGGTGAATGTGTCAGGTGCATTTGGAAGCAATGTTTATAGTTGACTGATAGTTGACTGTTACACTAAATGGGAATTAGACTCAAGATATAAGTCCAAGTCCATGAGTTTACAGTTCATTAGACATCGAAGTTTCATTTTTGTAGACTGTCAGTTCAGTTCAGCCGTTCAGTTCTGTCCAACTCTTTGTGACCCCATGGACTGCAGCATGCCAGGCCTCCCCTGTCTAACACCAACTCCCGGAGTTTACTCAAACTGATGGCCATCGAGTCAGTGATGGCAACCAACCATCTCATCGTCTGTCATCCCCTTCTCCTACCGCCTTCTATCTTTTCCAGCATCAGGGTCTTTTCAAATAAGTCAGCTCTTCACATCAGGTGGCCAAAGGATTGGAGTTTCAGCTTTAGCATCAATCCTTCCAACAAATATTCAGGGCTGATTTTATTTAAGATGGACTGGTTGGATCTCCTTGCAGTCCAAGGGACTCTCAAGTCTTCTCCAACACCACAGTTCAAAAGCACCAATTCTTCAGTGCTCAATTTTCTTTATAGTCCAATTCTCACATCCATACATGACTACTGGAAAAACCATAGCCTTGACTAGACAGACTTTTGTTGGCAAAGAATGTCACTGCTTTTTAATATGCCGTCTAGGTTGGTCATAGCTTTTCTTCCAAGGAGCAAGTGTCTTTTAATTTCATGGCTGCAGTCACCATCTTGCAGTGATTTTGGAGCCCAAAAAAATAAAATCGGTCACTGTTTCCACTGTTTCCCCATCTATTTGCCATGAAGTGATGGGACCAGATGCCATGATCATAGTTTTCTGAATGTTGAGTTTTAAGCCAACTTTTTCACTCTCCTCTTTCACTTTCATCAAGAGGCTCTTTAGTTCTTCTTCGCTTTCTGCCATTAGTAACTGTTTAAAAAATTGACTATTAAACCATCCTAAAACTATATCAATGAAAACCAAAGAGAACTACTTTGGCAACATTTATAATATTTCCCTATTTTTAATCCTTCTGCTTTTAAGTTTTGTACAGCTATACTCAAAACAGTCACACCATTTTTCACTCATGCAGGGCAAGCTTTCTGATTTCCGATGAAACTGGAAGCTATTTTATAATACTTATGTTAATGTAAAGTGTTCTGACTAGTTGGACTTTGAGACTGTTTCTCATATTTTATTATTCTAAATACTCAATAGCAATTGCTTTGCACATCTCAGTTTATTATTATTATTCCTTTACATATTTCCTTGAAATAGTCAACTAAGAAGGATATTAAAGAATAAAATGGTTTGTATATATTTTGGATGTTGATTCATTTTGCTCAGAAGCCCTTCAAAGGCTGAACTCATCACTACCAATTACTCTAAGTAGTTGCTCTCCTTTGCCTTTCAGCCACAACTCCTGCAATTTCTACTCTCCAGCATTCCCATCCTTTTCAGTAAACTTCATATATCCCTTGGATGGAGTCCTCCGACGCTACATCAAATGTCACCTATGGGGTTAAAGTTCATTCAGGTTTTTCCATATAAAGTAACAGAGAAACCCTAACAAACTTTTTGGTCAACCCAATATAAACTCTGCAGAATTCTCAGGCGTTGTGGTCACCACTTTCCTCCACTCTGACAGCACTCTATAGCCCGTTT
This sequence comes from Bison bison bison, assembly GCF_000754665.1. NCBI lineage: Eukaryota > Metazoa > Chordata > Mammalia > Artiodactyla > Bovidae > Bison > Bison bison. The sequence goes on from NW_011494879.1 coordinate 9,712,808, forward strand.
CAACCATAACACTTTTTTACCTTTAAGCTTCACCTGTTCTCTCCCCCCACAACATGTTATGAGTGATACTTAGAATATATTTGGTAACTTCCTATTATTGACTGAATGTATTTGCCTCTAGCAATAAGAAACAGACCTTGTTTCTGCAGAGTCTGGCTGGCTATAAATTATTTTTATCATTTCATTTTCTTGTTTCTTGATTAATAGTTTCTACTTAAGGTTTACTTAGTAAAAATTTAGATAAACACAAATACGAGCTAGCTATTGTGATTTTTGATATAGATGAAAACTTATCAGTAAGAGGAAGCTGATTTTTACCAGGGATATGTTTTCCACTTTTGTTTTGTTTTATGTTGTTGTTCGTGGTAGTTGTTAGCATTAAGAAAGTAAGGTAAGTCACCTCTAAGGAATTATCATTCTATTGTATCTTCTAAAGCGGGTGGTTGTCAGCTAAACATCTGATGGCTACCCCACCCACCCACCCACCACAGGACTGTCAGCACAATACTTCAGAAAGACTATTCAAGGTTCTGAAATGAGAAAGTAAAAATCCCAGTCTGACCAGCTATTCTTGCCATTTAATCTAACCCATTCACTATCTCTTCAAAATTCATTTTTATTTCTACAGAGAATTAACTGTTATAAAATGACCTGTGGAGCTATAGTGAGGATAAATATAAAAAGTACCTTTAGCATTTTTTTCCTCCAATTAAAGCAAGTCATATTTTGTTCAAAATTTGGAGAAAAGGAAGATAGGAAGTTTCTAAATTGCTAAAGCAAGGATTCATAAAATCCATTGATTCATAAATGAGAAAGAAAAAATTTTACTTCCTCAGAGCAGGAGGGATCCAAAAATAGTTGAGGGGAATGGTACTCACCTCAAAAACATAGAGAGATGCTATAGAAAGTACAGTAAAAGAAATTACATTTTTGAAAGTGGCCAAGAAAAGACAGCATATAAATGACTCAGTCTTATATGATAATATCAAAATGAAGAAAAAGCACCATTTAGCACATGAGAAGGCTTTTCAATTACACTGATTCTGGAAGGTATATAATATTAACTTTTGCTTTCAGCAAAAATTAACCAAGTTGGGATCTACAGTGAAGGCTGTTCAAATATTCCTTGCCTAACAGAGAAGGAGGACAAAAACGGATGAAGAAGAAGTCAGCCAACTGGGTGGGCCAGCTGGTCGATATGAGACTGTGGGTGTGGTTGGGAGAAATGGCTGGGGCCTCATCCCGAGACTGAAGGAAATGCTGGAGACTAGAGCAGTGGGAGCTAAGGACTGGGTGAGATGTCAAATCAAATCTGAAAACTAAAGACTGAACAGTCTAGTGTAACTGAGGGTCCCAAAACTCTTGAATCCAAGGTCGGTGTTTGGAGCTGGGATTCAGTGGCCAGAGAGTGGGCCACACTCATGATAGTCCAGGAGTGGCTGCTGGCAACTGCCTGAGCCAGTTTGCTGTCAAGCTGTTTTTTGCATACCAGACACAGCTTGAAGCATGGCTGAGTGGCCTGCTTTTAAAGCCAGGAATAGAATGCATAAAGTGCTGTATGCTAAGTCACTTCAGTGGTGTCCAACTCTTTGTGAGCCCATGGACTGTAGCCTGCCAGGCTCCTCCGTCCATTGAATTCTCCAGGCAAGAACACTGGAGTGGGTTGTCATTTTCTTCTCTGGGGGACCTTCCCAACCCAGGTCTCTAATCTGAGTCTGTTATGTCTCTGGCATTGGCAGGCGAATTCTTTACCACTAGTGCCACTTGGGAAGCCCTAAAGCCTTGGTAAATATTACCAAATTGTCCTCCAAAATGATTTTACCAACTTATATTCCTACCAACAGAGAATGAGAGTACTTTCCCCATCTCCTTGCCAGAATAAGAATAAATCCTTTCTTAAAAAAATTTGCTGCAATTTGTCAAAGAAGAAAAATGATTCCTTGCTCTGATTGGCATTTTCAAGTTACCAGTACATACATATTGTATATATATGTATGTTTGTGTGTGTGTGTGTGTGTGTATCATTTATTTTTATATAAATTATCATGTCCTTCAGAATTTTTACTGCTACTTTAATATTTTTATAATAACTTCTATAAATCATATGCTAAGAGTATGACCATTGTCAAACTTCTTGAAATCTTCTTGATCTCTTATATGTATCTTACTTTTAGTTATGATCTTTAACATATAAACTGTGTAGTCAAACCTCTCAAGATTTTCCTCTAGTGTTTTTGTATTTACAGTTTTATTTTTTTTAAGCTGCAATAACTGAAGCACTGGCATTTATTTTTTATTGTTTATTCAATGACTTTACTTTTCACAATCAAATCTTTAATTATCTGAGTTTTATTTTGATATAAGGCAATGGTCTGGACTGGTCAGACATAAAGCTATTTTAACTGCTTTAAGCAGAGAGGGATTTACTAAGGGGTTTAAGCTAATTTATTGAATTACCAGGATAGCTTGGTGCCATAGAGTTGACAGCAATACAGAGACAAAAATAATTTCCAGTCACATCGGAAATTACTGGAATTAGAGGAATCCATTACTGCTAGATGCTAGGGACTGGAGAGCAGAAACTTCACAACCACCACCCCTGAATAACCAAGTGTCTCTGCCATAAAAACAAGCTTCCTGGGAACCATTGCCACTTTATGGTGTCCACTTCTGCCTGTATAATGATATATTACTGTAGCTCCTGGATAGCACTTCTGTCACATGCTGAATGCTAGCTGCAAGGGAGTCTATGAGAATTAGACTATTAGTAGTGAACACTATACAATGCTTACTGAGTGCCAGGCATTGTTCTCAGTGCTTTTATAGATGTTAACTAATTTTTACAGGCTCCTACGAGGTAGGTACTACTATATCCTCATTTTTCATATGAGGAAACCAAGACACAAAAAGTACTTGCCCCACTGTTGTCCTTGTTCAGTCACTAAGTTGTTTCTAACTCTTTTGCAATCCCATGGACTGTGGCCCTCCAGGCTCCTCTGTCCATGGGATTTCTCAGGCAAGAAAGAATATTGGAGTCAGTGGCCATTTCCTCCTCCAAATTGCCCCACACCAAGCAGTTAATGGATGGCAGAGTTGTTATTTGTACCCAGATTGTCTGGCTCCAGAAATCTATGCCCCTAGGAGCATTCCTTGTAACATTAGAGCTAATCAATTACTATATTATATAGCCTGTGATTTTAGGCTTCCCAGCCTCTATGGTACAAGAAGTCAAGCTAGAAAGAGGGGGAGGGTAGGTACTGAATGAGCCCTTTTACAACATTCTGCACAGGCACTGGTCTGATTTTTCCAAAGGCTACTCAGTTCGTTTTTCCAGTAGTTGTGTATGGATGTGAGAGTTGGACTATAAAGAAAGCCGAGTGCCAAAGAATTGATGCTTTTGAACTGTGGTGTTAGTACTCTTGAGAGTCCCTTGGACTGCAAGGAGATCAAACCAGTCCATCCTAAAGGAAATCAGTCCTGAATATTCATTGGAAGGACTGATGCTGAAGGTGAAACTCCAATCTTTTGGCCACCTGATGCAAAGAACTGACTCACTGCAAAAGACCCTGATACTGGGAAAGATTGAAGGCAGGAGGAGAAGTGGACAAATGAGATGGTTGGATGTCATCACCAACTCGATGGGCATGAGTTTGAGCAAGCTCTGGGAGTTGGTGACAACAGGGAAACCTGGCGTGCTGCAGTCCATGGGGTCACAGGGAGTCAGACATGACTGAGTGACAACTGAACTGAACTCAGTTTCTTAGTGCTATTTACTGAATAGGCTTACTTTTCTTATTGACTTACACTGATGCCCTGGTGTGTTGAGTAAGCACTCAATGAATATTTGTTGAATGAATGAATAAATATATTAGGGTTTACTTTTAGACTATCTGTTTTGGTCCTTTGTCAATTTTGGCAGCATTTAGCATGGTATTTTTAGTTGTCATTCAAGATGGACCTCTGGATCTATGGATCTATGCAGTCTGTCCCACTCTGTCCTCAATCTGCTGACCTTTATGGTCTGCATTAACAGGCTTCATTTATGTAACATTTACATGACATTATAGAAATGAAGAGAATATTAGTGGTTGTCACGGTACAGGAATCAAGAGGTAAGAGGAAAGGATTTGTGATTATATTTGGGCAACACAGAGGATCTTTGTGGTAATGAAATTGTATCTTGACACTGGTGGTGGATTCATGAACCTATGCACGGTAGAACTGCATAAACGTAAGTAACAAATACATGCATAAGTACATGTAAAACTGGGGACATCTAAACACGATTGTATGTGTGTCAATTTCATGGTTATGATATTTTAAAATAATTTGCAAGACGTTATCCCTGGGGAGACAAAAGAATCTCACGGATTTAATGGAAATGCATATAAATCTATAGTTTTGCAAAACTTTTTTAAAACTTTAACTAGAAAAAAAAAATAAAACAACCCTGAAAACCGTACCTGAAAATTTTCAAAAAAGAAAGAAAAACGAAATAAAAGAAACAAGAAAAGAAACAAAGAAATGGTCCCTTTGCACCCTGGCTTCTGGTTGGAGATCTCACAGGAGACCAGGAGACGGAGGGAGGAGGATTGAGGTTGGTGTTTTTGTTCCTTGGTTTCTTCCTGGCCACGTGGCCTTGGGCTGGCATGTCCCTCTGCTGGAGGACTCACTCCTGTCAGTGTCCTTCACCCCACTGTGCTCCTCTTGGTGGTTTTGTAACCACTCTCCCCTCCCCCCAGGCCTAAGGGCTCTTGACTGTCGCTGGCCTAGATATTGCACAAGCCCTTCTAAGTTTCCACACTTTTGTCAGCAGTCCCCTTTTTGAACTCTCCTCCAGTTACCCAGTTTGTGTGTGGCATCTGTTTGAACGAGGCAACAGCACGATGCTGTTTTAATCATCATCATTTAAAAAAAATTTTTTAACATCTGGTAAGAAGAACATTCAAGATTTCCCTCAACCTCAAATTTTCCTTTCCTATTTACTTATTCTTTCAGATTAGCACCACTTTGAATTGAGAAAAAACAATCATTTAACAGGTTGCTGGTTTTCCTGGATATCCTAGGTAATTAGCCATCTTTGGTCTACTATATGAGCAATCATACCATCTTCCACCAATGATCATTTTACTTTTCTTTCTAATCACTGAAACATTTATATCTGTTGCATATATTACTAAATTGTCTAAGGTTTCTTGAAAGGGTGTGACAATGGGCATTTTAAAAAATCTTGGCTTGCTCTTAATTTTAATGGGAATGTTTGTAATGATCCAACATTAGTATTCAGTTAGTTCTTGATTTTAGATATTCTTTATAATGTTTAGGAATTATCTTTGTATTCTCAGTTCACTACACATCATTGTGTGTGTTTTCCTTTTCTCATTAATCTGGAATGGGTGGGTGATGAATTTCATTAAATGATTTCTTAGCAATTTTTCAGATGATTAAAAATGTTTCCTCTCTAATACATCAATAAGATGTACTAAAATGATACAACTAATTTTATAACAATCTTTTGTCCTAAGAATAAAACCTAATTCAGTCATGGTATACTAATCTTTAAATATCATTCTAGATTTCAATTTCTCAGCATTTTATTGTATAAAGGTTCCCCCCACCACCCGCATTGTCAAAATTGCAGGTGAGATCCTGGTTTCTTTTCCTGTATTAATCATCTCAGGCTCTGGTGAAATATATCTGTAGATATTTCTTGCTCTTCTGTGCTTGGGAACAATTTCAATAGCATACATGAAATCATAAGATATGTAAAACTGTCCAAGCCTGGGATCATATAGGAGGCACAATTTTTCTACTAACTTTTTTCAATTCCATGTTTGTTTCAGGTTTTTCATTCTTCTAGAATCACTTTAAGTCATTTATGTTTACAAAGAAAATTAGGGTTTTGGTTTTTTTTTTTTTTAGGTAATCAAATGTTTTTGCACAGAACTTTCTAAGATTTATTCTTAATCTATTTTTTTAATCATGGCTTGAATTGATCAATTCTACCCTTCTTTTTATAAATCCATTATGTATGTGGCAGGCCTCCCCTGGCATTGGGAACCAGTGCCTGGGTGTCTGCTCAATATAGGGAATGGCAGAGGACAGTTTTCACATCCTAATCCCCTTCCTAGGAGGACCCTCCCCTTCCCAAGGGATTTAGCAGGAGAGTTTTGCTGCTGCCCTTCTGTGTGGGTCACGAGACCCCTTCAGAGACAAGTAGATCAATTTGAATAAAGGATGCAAACAATGTCATGTTACCAGTTCAAAGCTGTGCAACTGCGGAAAGTTATCTAAAACTGAATTTGGTAAATTATGACAAAGTCATCGTCTCTAACTTTGTAAAATTTCTAATGTATTTTTTTCCAAATACTTTTTCACTCTTGGTGAGACCAATGATCACTTCTTACAATGATGTACTTTTCTGGGGTTTTCCAGAGTATATGTTTATCTATTATATCATGCAACCATTTCAAAACCACTGTGACATGTAAGCTTTTGCATCATTTGACAGATAAAGTACTAAGCATCAGAAAACAAGTGATACCTTAAAGGCAGAGTTGGAAAAGCCTGTGCTTGAGATCCAAAAGATAACAAAAGCAGAACAAGAGGATGAGACAGGCCTCAAACTCTTTTCATCATCCTTTCGAAAGAGCCTAGGGCCCATCCCCCCAGGCCAGCTTCACCCTGTGCAGGCTCGCTTATGCATCCCGTGGCCAGTCTAGACACAGCCTTTCACATTTTACTCTGCTGAGCACTCTAGGCCATTTCTCTGTATCCACTGTTATTTCCTGTCTCCTCCGCCAGCCTGGGAGCTGTCTGTTCTCGCTTTGTCCCTAGACCAGGGTCTGTGTAGAGAATGAGCTTTGTGGTTGTACAGAATGTCTCACAGAGAGGAAAAGAGCTAGAGAAGAATGGATTGACCAACTGCCTGGTCAGCCAGGTGTAGAGCATTTGAAAGTTTGCAAAGCAATGCCCTAGGCAAACATGGGCCAAAGAAATACAGAGGACATTTCAGCCATTTCTGTATAAGAAACAATCCCCAATCTTGGTGATGTAGACGAAGCTTATTTTTCGGAGTCAGATGTGAGTGGACCTACTGATCCCAGCTGGGCTTGCTTCTCATCCTCAGGTCAGGTGGGGCTGACCTTGACTGGGCTTGACTGGGCAGCTGGGCTTTAAGTTTTAGATCCAGTTTGTGCCCATCTTCAGACCTGCTCCAAGCGTCTCATTCTTGGATGTGGGCTGAAGTGATGCAGCTAGCAGGCATAAGGCGGGAAGAGGGAATCTCAAGGCAGATGGAGAGGTGAGAGAGAAAGGCCACGTGCACAGCGTACTTCGAGTTGCAGCTTCTACCACATCTACTCAGAGCCCACTGGGGAAAGCAAGCACATGCCTGAGCCTCAGGCAGACGAAATACACTACCTTTGGTGGAGACAATGGCCAAATTCCATAGGAAAGAGTGACGCATTCGACAGTCCAGCCTACAGCAGAAGGATAGTGAGGCTCAAAATAAAAACCAGACTCCAGTGACAGGTACAGCGCACAGATAGAAACCGTGTACAACGATCAGCTTACAAGTCCGTTTGCTATGTTTGCATCTCCATGGCTGCCCTGCACATAGGTCCATCAGTATCATCTTTCTAGATTCCACACACATGCATCAACATACAATATTTGTCTTTCTCTTTCTGACTTACTTCACTGTGTATAATGGACACAGTGGGGAAAGGATAGGGTGGGTTGAATTGAGAGAACAGCATGGAAACACATACATTGCCAAATGCAAAACAGATAGCAAGTGGGAATTTGTTATTTGACACAGGGGGATAGTCCACTTGGTAAAGAATCTGCCTGCAATGCAGGAGACCCCCCAGTTTGATTCCCGGGTTGGGAAGATCCCCTGAAGAAGGGAAAGGCTATCCATTCTAGTATTCTAGCCTGGAGAATTTCATGGACTCTGTAGTCCATGGGGTCGCAAAAAGTCAGACAGGACTGAGTGACTTTCACTTTCACTGGGAGCTCAACCCAGTGCTCTTGGACAACCTGGAGGGGTGGGACAGGGTAGGAGATGGGAGGGAGGTTCAGGAGGGAGGGAAAATAAGTATATTTGTGGTTAGCATACGGCAGAGGCCAACACAATATTGTAAAGCAATTATCCTCCAATAAAACAAAATTTAAAGAAATGAACAGCTTAATTGTAATGAGATAAAGCAAAGGGGAAGCTTGCAGAGAGGATCCTGGAGAGGAGGAGAGAATAAGCCATCACTCTTTGGACATACAACAAGCACTTAAACTGAATTTTGAACACAATAAGGATAATCCCTCCTTGTGCTCTAAGTCCTAGCAACCTTGAACCACTTGTAATATCCAATTGCAAGGTGCTCACACATGAGACTTTCAAACAGGCTACTGTGTCCTAGATTATCTTCTTCCCATTCAATCCTCATGTTTTGCTTTAATTAATGCCTCCTATATCTTCATTACTCATGTCACATGGTCTCCTCCAGGAAACCTCCTCCAGCTTTTCAAGTCTCTCTAGAAACCCCATTTTCTCTGCTCCTATAGCATCCTGTACAAAACCTAGAACCACCACCCTATACCCTGATTCTCTGAGTACATAATCAATCCCATGGCTTGCTTGAGGGCAGAGACCAGGTCTTAATTTTCTCTCCATCCCCAGGGGTTGGCAGTGCTTGGGAGGTGGGGACAGTCAAATATTTATTGGCTAAATATATGAGAACCTAAAGTGACTTCAGAACCTACTAAGAAACGTACATAAGAGTCAGGATCAGAATGTCAACTTGTTTGCGGGTGAACTGGACCGGAGGTTGGAGTTGGTTGGGACCAGGCCCAAATGTGCTTTCTAGTCTGTTCTTTCTACCAGCTCCTCTCCCAACCCTTACGGCTGCAATGGAATGTACTTGCTCAGTCATAGCAGCATCCCAGGAGGTTCTAAGGCTTCCCACGGCAGCAGCAGAGCTTCTCCTGGTGAGTTATCTTCATGTGAACAAGGAGCTGGAGACACCTGTGTCCTGCAGGTGAGGGAGAACAGAGAGGGACCTGTGCATCATCAGGGCCTACTCCTAGATGGTATCAATCATGTAGGTCCCTTCCCCTCTGGGGAGGAGACAGTAAAGTGGAAAAAATGGTATGCATTTTCTCCTCAAGGCTTACAAGGGTGGGGGGATTGTTTATCATGAGCTAGGGAGTGCCCCCAGGAGAGAAAAAGAGCAAGTAAGCATTGTTTCCTAATTACATGCCTCCTGATCACCACTCAAATCAGTGGCCACATTAGCAATTTCCAAGTGTCCCAGAAAAGGGCATATGATTTCATGAGAGAGACTTTCGGGATATGGTGAGTTGACTGGAGGAACTATTGGTCATGGAGGGGAGAATATAACATGATTTGTGAAAGCTCCTCTCAAGAATTCCCCTAATGGCATATGCTGTATTCCTTCACAGAATTTGGTCCACTGGAGAAGGGAATCACTTCAGTATTCTTGCCTTGAGAACCCCATGAACAGTATGAAAAGGCAAAATGACAGGATACTGAAAGAGAAACTCCCCAGGTCAGTAGGTGCCCAATATGCCACTGGAGATCAGTGGAGAAATAACTCCAGAAAGAATGAAGGGATGGAGCCAAAGCAAAAAGAATACCCAGCTGTGGATGTGACTGGTGATAGAAGCAAGGTCCGATGCTGTAAAGAGCAATATTGCAGAGGAACCTGGAATGTCAGGTCCATGAATCAAGGCAAATTGAAAGTGGTCAAACAAGAGATGGCAAGAGTGAATGTCGACATTCTAGGAATCAGCGAACTGAAATGGACTGGAATGGGTGAATTTAACTCAGATGACCATTATATCTACTACTGCGGGCAGGAATCCCTCAGAAGAAATGGAGTAGCCATCATGGTCAACAGAAGAGTCTGAAATGCAGTACTTGGATGCAATCTCAAAAATGACAGAATGATCTCTGTTCGTTTCCAAGGCAAACCATTCAATATCACAGTAATCCAAGTCTATGCCCTAACCAGTAACGCTGAACAAGCTGAAGTTGAAGACCTACAAGACCTTTTAGAACACCCAAAAAAGATGTCCTTTTCATTATAGGGGACTGGAATGCAAAAGTAGGAAGTCAAGAGACCTGGAATAACAGGCAAGTTTGGCCTTGGGCAAAGGCTAATAGAGTTTTGCCAAGAGAACACACTGGTCATATCAAGCACCCTCTTCCAACAACACAAGAGAAGACTCTATACATGGACATCACCAGATGATCAACACTGAAATCAGATTGATTATATTCTTTGCAGCCACAGATGGATAAGCTCTATACAATCAGCAAAAACAAGACCAGGAGCTGACTGTGGCTTAGACCATGAACTCCTTATTGCCGAATTCAGACTTAAATTGAAGAAAGTAGGAAAAACCACTAGACCATTCAGGTATGTCCTAAATCAAATCCCTTAGGATTATACAGTGGAAGTGAGAAATAGATTTAAGGGCCTAGATCTGATAGATAGAGTGCCTGATGAACTATGGAATGAGGTTCATGACACTGTACAGGAGACAGGGATCAAGACCATCCCCATGGAAAAGAAATGCAAAAAAGCAAAATGGCTGTCTGGGGAGGCCTTACAAATAGCTGTGAAAAGAAGAGAAGTGAAAAGCAAAGGAGAAAAGGAAAGATATAAACATTGAATGCAGAGTTCCAAAGAACAGCAAGAAGAGATAAGAAAGCCTTCTTCAGCGATCAATGCAAAGAAATAGAGGAAAACAACAGAATGGGAAAGACTAGAAATCTCTTCAAGAAAATCAGAGATACCAAAGGAACATTTCATGCAAAGATGGGCTCGATAAAGGACAGAAATGGTATGGACCTAACAGAAGCAGAAGATATTAAGAAGAGATGGCAAGAATACACAGAAGAACTGTACAAAAATGATCTTCACAACCAAGATAATCACGATGGTTTGATCACTCACCTAGAGCCAGACATCCTGGAATGTGAAGTCAAGTGGGCCTTAGAAAGCATCACTACGAACAAAGCTAGTGGAGGTGATGGAATTCCAGTTGAGCTATTCCAAGTCCTGAAAGATGATGCTGTGAAAGTGCTGCACTCAATATGCCAGCAAATTTGGAAAACTCAGCAGTGGCCACAGGACTGGAAAAGGTCAGTTTTCATTCCAATCCCAAAGAAAGGCAATGTCAAAGAATGCTCAAACTACCGCACAATTGCACTCATCTCACACGCTAGTAAAGTAATGCTCAAAATTCTCCAAGCCAGGCTTCAGCAATATGTGAACCGTGAACTTCCTGATGTTCAAGCTGGTTTTAGAAAAGGCAGAGGAACCAGAGATCAAATTGCCAACATCCGCTGGATCATGGAAAAAGCAAGAGAGTTCCAGAAAAGCATCTATTTCTGCTTTATTGACTATGCCAAAGCCTTTGACTGTGTGGATCACAATAAACTGTGGAAAATTCTGAAAGAGATGGGAATACCAGACCACCTGATTTGCCTCTTGAGAAATTTGTATGCAGGTCAGGAAGCAACAGTTAGAACTGAACATGGAACAACAGACTGTTTCCAAA
>NW_011494879.1:9724891-9725234 GCF_000754665.1 Bison bison bison
GCAGAAAGTGAAGAGGAACTACAAAGCCTCTTAATGAGAGTGAAAGTGGAGAGTGAAAAAGTTGGCTTAAAGCTCAACATTCAGAAAATGAAGATCATGGCATCTGGCCCCATCACTTTATGGGAAATAGATGGGGAAACAGTGGAAACAGTGTCAGACTTTATTTTTCTGGGCTCCAAAATCACTACAGATGGTGACTGCAACCATGAAATTAAAAGAGGCTTACTCCTTGGAAGGAAAGTTATGACCAACCTAGATAGCATATTCAAAAGCAGAGACATTACTTTGCCAACAAAGGTTCGTCTAGTCAAGGCTATGGTTTTTCCTGTGGTCATGTATGGAT
>NW_011494879.1:9725334-9744080 GCF_000754665.1 Bison bison bison
GCTATGGTTTTTCCTGTGGTCATGTATGGATGTGAGAGTTGGACTGTGAAGAAGGCTGAGCGCCAAAAATTGATGCTTTTGAACTGTGGTGTTGGAGAAGACTCTTGAGAGTCCCTTGGACTGCAAGGAGATCCAACCAGTCCATTCTGAAGGAGATCAGCCCTGGCATTTCTTTGGAAGGAATGATGCTAAAGCTGAAACTCCAATACTTTGGCCACCTCATGTGAAGAGTTGACTCATTGGAAAAGACTCTGATGCTGGGAGGGATTGGGGGCAAGAGAAGAAGGGGACGACAGGGGATGAGATGGCTGCATGGCATCACTGACTCGATGGACGTGAGTCTCAGTGAACTCCGGGAGTTGGTGATGGACAGGGAGGCCTGGCGTGCTGCGATTCATGGGGTTGCAAAGAGTCGGATATGACTGAGCAACTGATCTGATCTGATCTTCACCCTGACCCTAACCTATACCTGCCCACTACCACATACCTTAGCAGTGTTTCAACAGCCCAAAGGTAAAGTCCAAACATGAAAGAGAAGAAAGTGTGAAATGTTCATTCCATGACAAATACACGTTATTTATCAAGATTAAAACTAGAACCAAGATAAGCAATCAGCACATCTTGGGAAGTTCTAATTTAATCAGCCAGGCTAATTCCTTTCAATCCACCTATAGTGGACTGACTTGGCAAAGGGTTGTAAAGAGGTAGGGCCTAGGAGTTCTGAGCATGGGTTTTATATGTGATAGACACATTAACTCTATGTGTTTGGAATAAAATACATTCACTTAAAGTGTGGAAAAGTAGAAAAAAACATCAAAAAGTTTTAGGAAACATGGGCTCTAGTGCCACTTGTTCAACTTACTAGATGTGTGACCTTGAACAAGACATTCAATTTCCCTTTGTATCAATGTCATCTGCAAAATGATGGAGGAGGAGACGTACAAAATTCCTTCCTAATTTTAGTTTTATATATTACTTTCAAGTCCATCAAAAATCAATAAAACATAAAAACTACTGTCATTTGATATGCATATGATGCTCTGCTAGGAGATTTTTTAAATCTTGTGTAATTTTCTCAATAGCCTGATGGGGTAGGAATAATTAGCCCTATTTTACAGATGAGGAAGCCTGAGCTCTGATGGGTTAGGTAATTTGTCCAGGGTAATTGGGAGATCTGGGATTAAAACCCACAGCTCCCTCCAAATCTCGCTCTTCATTTTACCATGCACTCCTTTAAAAAACAGGATTTTCAAAACCTGTCAAATTTCCAAACCATTCCATGTACCTTATCTGAATTCCTGTGATCCTCATGAACATCTCCCTTTAGACCCATTTTTCAGATGAGCAAACTGCCGCCCCCAGAAGTTGAGTTGCCTGGGGTCATAAAGGTTATTAGAGTCAGCTAGCATTTCTTCGCCCCTGTGAGCTGAGCAGTCTGAGGTTACTCACTCTCTCTAAGGCAGACCACAGTTGGCCACTTCTCCCAGAACCTGTTATTTCTCAAAGAAACCCCAATCACTGGGGCAGGCATTTTGCAGCCCCTTCTGCCTCAGGCAGACAATTCCATTCATTTCCCATGATTGGAGCTTTCTGAAATAATTCTTTTTCTTTGACATCATCATATCTTCAGGAGGCAGCATTTACTGCCCCCTTGATTAAATCCATTAGCTATTCAGACACAGCTGCCCTTCAAAACAAAAAACAAACAAAGAAAAAAAACTGTGCCTCCAAAAGCCAAACGTTTGACAGCTAAATGATTCTGGGCCAGACCAGACCGATCTAACCCATCCAACAAATTGTGATGAATGTGAGCAAAGCACATGGTGTCAGAGTTGGAAGGGGCTCTTGAAATCATGAAAAGTACAAATTGCTCACTTTACGGAGGGAGACACTGAACCTCAGAATCAAGAAAGAGCAATCCCACATCAAGTGATGCTAGAGCCAAGGTCAGAAAGACCTTCTGTCTCAGAATTTAGGGCTGTTCCGGGTGAATATTGGGGATCTCAATATCACAAGATGAGATTCCATTATGATTGGGCTGGGAGCTGGAAAAAAATATTCAGACTACTCCTCACTTCCATATAGGGATATGTAAGTTTCAAAGCTCTTTCATGGACCTTGTCTAATTTCATTTTCACAACAATGTCACAGAGTTGTTTTCTGTTTTTCTGCAGCAGTAAAAATGCCTAAATCAAAGGGACTTGTGACAACAAAGATTTCTTTCTCGCTCGTATATATGTCCAGGATGGGCTCGCTGTCTCTTTGCTCCACAATATTTCCACTCCAGAATTCAGGATGAGAGTGCAGCTGCATTGTACTATTGCTGGTCATCATGAATTGTGTCTTCCAAAAGATGTTGAATCCTAAACCATCAGGTAGCAAGACAGACCAAATTAAGAACATACCTGGTCATCACACATGGCATCTGTATTTTTTCTCATGGAACAAAACAGAGGTGGCCACATTTAACTATAAGTGATGCTGGGAAATGTATTGCTTGGTTTGGTTTTGAACTATCTGGAGAACAATATGCCAAGAAAAATCAAAGTTTGGTTCCTAAAGAAGAGAAAAATGGCATGAAATTTTATGAATGGAAGCTGATGTTAATTTGCTTTGAGATTTTTGACTGGAAGCCATAATTATATATATTTTTGTCCCTTCAGATTTCTGTCACTCATGTATCTTTTTTAATTGAAGTATAGTTGATTTACAATGTTGTATCAATCTCTGCTGTACAAAAAAGTGACCCAGATATACACATTTATATATTGCTTTTAAAAATATTCTTTTCCCTTATGGTTTATCACAAGATGTTGAATATAGTTCCCTGTGTTCCCTGGTGGCTCAGTGATAAAGACTTAGTCTGCCAATGCAGGAGACACAAGTTCAATCCCTGAGTCAGGAGGATCGCCTGGATAAGGAAATGGCAACCCACTCCAGTATTCTTGCCTGGAGAATCCCATGGACAGAGGAGCCTGACAGGCTACAGCCCATGGTGTTGCAAAAGAGTCAGACATGACTTAGTGACTAAACAACAACAACCCATCAGTACCTGTGAGTATGACCTTATCTGAAAAAAGAATCTTTTTAGTTGATCAAATTAAGATGAGTTCATGAGAATGGACCTTAATCCAAAATGACTAATGTCCTCATACAAGGGGGGACATTTGACACAGAGACAGAGACTCACACAGGGAGAATACCATGTGAACATAAAGGAAGAGATCAAAGTGATACACCTTCAAGCCAAGGAATGCCAAAGAGTGTCAGTGGGCTGCCGAAAGCCAGGGTAGAGGCATGGAACACATTCTCACAAACCTATGAAGAAACCATGCTGACACCCTGATCTCCAGCCTCCAGTCTGTGAGACAAAGTCATTCCTCTTGTTTAAACCACACAGTTTGCTGTACTTTGTTGATGCAGCCTAGCAAATTAATACACTGGTCCTGATGCAGAGAGAAAAGAGATGATGGCAAAGCACAACCACCTTCCAAAGCTTCTGCTCACATCCCCTTGGATAACATAAGGTTAAGCCTGATATCAATGGGTGGCAAGGATAATGCCCACACAGGAGTGACCCCTTAGGGAGAGGCACCCCTGGGAGGGGCAGGGAGTATTTTGAACTGTAATATAATCCACCACTGCACTCTCATCATTTTAGACAGAAAGGTAGTGAGGTTCCTTGAATTCAAGCCCAAAGACAGTAATTGAAGAGTCCAAGCCAAGCAATCAGTGGGGCCAGCAATTGATTCCAAGTTTTCTGCTCTGTATCCTAGGCTATTTCTTCTCCACCCCCAAGGAATCCTAAGACTAACCACGCTGGCTTGCCTATATTGACCTTTATCCTGGACATGCTAGGGTGAGTCTTCTTCATACCATCTGCCACTCGGTTGAGGGTCATAGGATTATCTCTAGAAATAAGGTAATTTGATTTATACCAGAGTCCAGCTCTTTCTTTTGAGCTTGATTAAAGCCACTCATTAGAAAACTATGTGAGCTAATTTCCTGTGCAAACACATGTGTGAAATCAGGGCATTGATTTAATTGTGGTCTTACTAAATAGTTTTGCATAGATTTTACTGAGAAGAGAAATCTTTGAAGATCTTACCACGAGGCTGTAAACACAGCCAGCTCAGCCCTTCCACTTCACAGTGTTTTGAGAGCAGGGGAGGGGGATGTTAATCAGGCTGGGCCCACATGGGCATGTGCTGTCCCTGTGGTATCGAGTACCAGGAGATCAGGACAGGAAAGAGCCCTGTCCACAGGGTGATCATTTCTCCCTGTTTGCCCAGGACTGAGGGATTTCTCGGAACATGGGACAGAAGACTAGATATCAGAACGGTTAGTGATGCCATGCCTTAGACCTCTCAGTAAATTCAAATTAAGAATTTTAGAGATGGGAAACCCAAGACGAGAGAGGAAGGGGGAGGCGGTGCTGACATCACATATCCTAATGGTGGGGAGACTGACCATCCTTGTTTGCCCAAGACTGGATGGGGTGGGTCCGGGAAAAAAGACTAAAGTTTTCAGTTTTAAAATTTGACCAGTCCTGAGAAAACTAAGAGAAACGTTTACACTAATGGCATCTGGTCCCATTACAACATGGTAAATAGATGGGGAAACAGTGGAAACAGTGGCTGACTTTATTTTGGGGGGCTCCAAAAACACTGCAGATGGTGACTGCAGCCATGAAATTAAAAGACACTTACTCCTTGGAAGGAAAGTTATGACCAACCTAGGCAGCCTATTAAAAAGCAGAGACATTACTTTGCCAACAAAGCTGTCTAGTTAAGGCTATGGTTTTTCCAGTAGTCATGTATGGATGTGAGAGTTGGACTATAAAGAAAGCTGAGCATAGAAGAATTGATGCTTTTGAACTGTGGTGTTGGAGAAGACTCTTGAGAGTCCCTTGGACAGCAAGGAGATCCAACCAGTCCATCCTAAAGGAAATCAGTCCTGAGTGTTCATTGGAAGGACTGATGTTGAAGCTGAAACTCCAATACTTTGGCCACCTGAGGCGAAGAGCTGACTCATTTGAAAAGACCCTAATGCTGGAAAAGATTGAGGGCAGGAGGAGAAAGGGACGACAGAGGATGAGATGGTTGGATGGCATCACTGACTGAATGGGCATGAATTTGGGTAAACTCTGGGAGCTGGTGATGGACAGGGAGGGTGTGCTGCAGTCCATGGGGTCACAAAGAGTTGTACATGACTGAGCAACTGAACTGAACTGAAAAAGTATCTTATTGTATAGACAGAGAAGCTGAGACCCAGAGAAAAGTAAGCTGTCCAAGGTCTTGTGGAAGTAGATGGCCAACAGGGAGCAGAAGGTGGTTTCCTGACCCCTAGTCTCGGGTGGGGTATAACACAGTATAATGCAGACTTTCATCTATCATTAAGTGTCTGCTTATTCATATTAGTTACACAGGCTTTCAAATTTCATTTGAACTGCTTGAAAAGCCTGAAAAAGCACCACAGAATGGGTGAGTGGCTCAGAGAAGGTTCTTTTTCTAAAAGCAGCTTCCTGAGAGAAGAGTGCAGGCTTGTTCTGGGCCTCAAGGTCTCTCTTTTCTAGAATTTCTAAACTCAGGAGGCCACTTCAATATAGTGGTCTTCAAACATTGGTCACAAACAGAGAAGCCAAGCCCTTCCCCTTTTCTCTCAGAACTAAAATCACTCAGTCTCTCTTTTTTTAATGATTACATATATATATATATATATATAAAATTTGGGGGGCCACAGCATATGGCATGTGGGATCTTAGTTCCCTGACCAGGGATCAAACCTTCACCCCCAGCACTGGAAGCATGGAGTCTTAACCACTGGACCACCAAGGAAGTCCTCACTCACCCTCTGCTAATGCACAATTTTACCAAGCAAACAGGATGCAGACAGCTCTAGCTCTGCACACTAGACTCCACACCAGTGCCCATGTTCTCTTTTTGCTGTTGTTCAGTCACTAAGTCGTGTTCAACTCTTTATGATCCCATGGACTGCAGCAGGCCAGGCTTCTCTGTCTTTCACTATCTCCCAGAGCTTGTTCAAATTCATGTCCATTGAATTGGTGATGCTATCTAACCTTATCATCCTCTGCCATTCCCTTCTCCTTTTGCCTTCAATATTTCCCAGCCTTAGTGTCTTTTCCAATGAGTCGGCTCTTCATATCAGATGACCAAAATCTTGGAGCTTCAGCATCAGTCCTTCCAGTGAATATTCAGGGTTGATTTCCTTTAGGACTGACTGGTTTGATCTCCTTGAAGCCTAAGGGACTGTTCAGAGTCTTCTCTAGCACCTCAGTTCCAAAGTATCAATTCTTCAGCGCTCAGCCTTCTTTACAGTCCACTCTCACATCCATACATGACTACCGGAAAAGCCATACCTTTGACTGACCATATACTATGCCACAGTTACCATATCTGGATGCCAACCTTGATTCCAAAATCCCAGTGTCTAATGCTCAAGCTTCCTAAGGCCCACTTGACTTCACATTCCAGGATGTCTGATGCGAAGAGCTGACTCATTTGAAAAGACCCTGATGCTGGGAAAGATTGAAGGCAGGAGGAGGAGAGGGTGACAGAGGATGAGATGGTTGGATGGCATCACTGACTCAATGGACATGAGTTTGAGTAAACTCCAGGAGTTGGTGATGGACAGGGAGGCCTGGCATGTTGCAGTCCATGGGGTCAAAAAGAGTTGGACACAATTGGGCGACTGAACTGAACTGAATGTTCAAGCTATATACTGTCTACATCCCTGTGAGAAGACCCTTATATTGTAGTGGAAATAGTACATATTTTGGAGCTAGCAAGAGCTAGGTTTGAATCCCACCTCTTCTACATAATAACCATGTGGCTTTGAACATACTACTAAGTGTCTGTGGACTTCTGTTTTGTTATGTATAACATTGTTCTCAAGATTGAAACAATAATCCCTGTAAAATGTATAGATGCTACTGGACCCAGAGTGGTTATGAAATAAATGACAGATTGGTTTGGTTGTTTTTCAATGATGTACAGTTACAACTATTGATAGTTTTCAGATTTCAGAGTTATTGTTGTTGTCGGTGATGCTATCTAACCATCTTATTCTCTGCTGCCCTCTTCTCCACTTGTCCTCAATCTTTCCCCTTCAGAATCCTATCTGAGTTTAAACTCTAGTTCTGTTATGCATTACCATTATGATCAGGAATAATGTACTTATAATTTATGGGGTTATTTAGCAGTTTTCAAATGAAGATTATTGAATTGTTGAATTCATTATTGAATAGACAAGACTCAATCCTAAAGGAAATCAGTCCTGAATATTCATTGGAAGGATTGATACTGAAGCTCCAATACTTTGGCCATCTGATGCAAACAACTGACTCATTGGCAAAGACCCTGATGCTGGGAAAGACTGAGGCAGGAAAAGAAGGGAATGACAGAGGATGAGACGGTTGGATGGCATCACCAACTCAATGGACATGAGTTTGAGCAAGCTGTGGGTGATGGTGAAGGACAGGGAAGCCTGACATGCTGCAGTCTATGGGGTCATAAAAAGTCAGACATGACTGAGTGACTGAACAATGACAAATGAAGATTATAGCTCACAGCCCTCACTTTGCATGGCCCTTGTATTTGAGTACTACAAATTGCACCAAGATCATAGCTATCATTGAAGACATGTTATCAAGATATTGTTAGGTTAGAACATAAACTCTTTTATTCTGCCTTTTACCATCTTTCCTCTCTAAGAAGTTCCCAGAGGAAAAGTACACACTGAAAGCAGCAAAGGCCAAATAAACATGATTTACTTTGAGGTTTCCACCATCCCCAATTCCCAAGGCAGAACCATGGAGAGTTCCTTTGGTCTCAGAAAGAACAAACCCTTTTTTCTTTTTCCTCTAAGAACTGGAACAGAACATTCTTCTGAGATCTCCTATGTATCTTTTATCTTCTTATTTTGGTACCAATTTATATTTCTTCTCACTTTTTTTTTTAATTCATGGTTTTATATCAGTTCAGATTGGTTCAGCTGCCTTTAACAAAAGACCTTATGAAACTGATTAAACAAGATAAGAAATCTATAAAATAAGTCAAGATGCAGTCAATTCTAGGCTATCTGCCACTCTTAGAGACTGAATCTTTCTAGGCTGTCATCTGCAGCACATGGGTTTCCATCCTCAAGAATCACCCATGGTAAGAAAGTAGTTGCTGAAGCTCCAGCTGTCATATCTGCATTTCACTCAGGAAGAATGAAAAGATTGGACCAAAAGGCCCACTTCACTATCACCAGACTCATAGCACCACCTTTCTATAGATACAAAGAAGGCCAGGCAATGAAGTCCTTTCCTCCGGGTCTCAATTTCTCAACTTCTAAAATGAAACATTAAGCTATATGGTTTCTATGTTCTGTGTTCTCTATGTGATTTATAGTTCATAATATTTGAGCTAATAAGACTATATCCTGACTTTCTTTGTATCTAGAGAAATATGTCTTTGGTGTTAGAGAATTCTTTAAAGGGGTTCACTTGGATGGGAGACCTTTAGTTGAATACACTGTGCCTCTAATATTTTTAAGAGAAAAAGGACAGTAGACACTCATTACACTCATGAGTGTCTGCTGTATAATTTAATTATGTTACAATAACACAATTGTTATTCAGTTATAATGAGTTACTTTCAATGAGTAAATCTACCTCAACCCCTACCTCTGCTGCTTTTAAAATACTACATAGTTTTCTACTATTCCCAAACAGAAAGGAGATCAAACCAGTCAACCCTAAAGGAAATCAACCCTGAATATTCATTGGAAGGACTGATGCTGAAGCTGAAGCTCCAATACTTTGGCCACGTGATCGAAAGAGCTCACTCACTGGAAAAGACCCTGGTGCTGAGAAAGATTGAAGGCAAGAGGAGAAGGGAGCGACACAGGATGAGATGTTTGGATGGCATCATTGACTCATTGGACGTGAGTTTGAGCAAACTCTGGGAGATAGTGAAGGACAGGGAAGCCTGGTGTGCAGCTCATGGGGTCACAGAGTCAGAAATGACTTGGTGACCGAACATCAACAATTACCAAAACTGGTCACTGCATTCTCATTCTTTGGTAAAAGCCTCTCTAGAATCAGTTGAAGTTGATTAGTTGAATTCTCCTATGGGATCTGACTATGTAAAATTATATTCACTTGGTGAAGTACATTCCCTAGGCTATCAATTTTGGCACAGATGTAGAACTGTATGAGTTTATAGTTCACATAGTACATAATTGTTTCCATTTGTTCTACATAATTATCTTACAGTGTTCACTTTGTTGTATTCTAGAATTGGAAAACTCCTAAACAAAATCTTCCCCTATCCCAAATAATACATTCCCAGTAGACTCACAATCACCCAGCACAGTCTGAACTGGGTCTTGTCTGGATGCTTCCTTAAATTGTCTGCACTATTCAATATTATTCTACTAATACTTTAAAACATCCCAATTTTAATACTGAATATACGATATTTTCTTTTCTAAAAAATGCTTTATTCTTGAAATACAACAGTGTAAATAACCTGTAAAGTAAAAGACTGTACTAATAGCCAATTTTATATATAACATTTTAGAAACAGAAGAATAATGCAAAATCTGCAAATAATACTGCCCACTAACCATGAGATGGTTTTTTTGAGATTAATGGCAAAGCTTTTATATTCCTATTATCCTAATTTTAAATATGAAATAACCAAGA
The DNA here is from genome assembly GCF_000754665.1 of Bison bison bison. Taxonomy (NCBI): domain Eukaryota; kingdom Metazoa; phylum Chordata; class Mammalia; order Artiodactyla; family Bovidae; genus Bison; species Bison bison. Next base: position 9,735,047 of record NW_011494879.1, read on the forward strand.
CCTGAACAATCAAGTGACTTCTCCAAAGACTGTGATCCCTCACCCCCCTATCTTTGTAGAACACCTGAAAGTTTTGAGCTCATTCAGTTTGGGGCTTTTTCTGTATTTGTTGTTATAATATGAATCAGGCACTTTTGACAATCCCTGTTTATGAAAAATGACTCATAGTTTTCAGCAAAAATGCCAAGTCCAACTGTGTACAGCACAGTATCGGGAGGGGAAAGTTAAATTTATCCTCTAAATGAGGAAATGCAGAAAAAAACAGAAATTGCCCTCCAACAGCATTCTGCATCAGTGTCCTGGGTGGTCTGTGCTTAGTCATGAAAGGAACCAAAAATAAATAAATAAATAAATAACCAACAAAAAAGAATGCAAAGGACTTTTAAAGGTGAGATATACACTAGAAGTGAACTGAAGATACTTAAGTTATTTACAAAAGGAAATAAGACTCTTTCATAATGGGATATAGGACATAAAATACAAGGGTGACCAATTCTGTGGACCTGCAAGCTGAATTGTGTCCTGAATTCTATCAGGTTGCTTTCCTGTGACCCTGAAAATATCCCCCACCCCCAACCATCACCAACACTTTGGGCTCAGTCATCAGCACTGATGAGAACCTCTGTGTGTATCCAGTTTCATGCTGGCCGATGGAGGTGAGATTAAGGCAAAGAGGAGATTAGCAACATGGTTTTAGAGCTCTTTAGAGTTCCCAGCAGCCTCTTCTCTCCCCCCAAGCCCTCTTCAAAATATCTTCATTCAGTCCCTTCTGAAAGGAAGGCCACATTTAGAGATGCAATGATTTAAATCAAGGCTCGATACCATGCTAAAATATAGAGGCTCTATGGACAAAAGTCAGATCTGAACCTCTGTGAGTTATTTGGTTCTTTCTGTGAATGGGTTTACTGAGGAGAGAGGAAAAGAGAGGGGGGCACAGTGCCACTCTTCAAAGGCCATCCCAGCAGCTGTCCTTAGGCTCCCTGCAGGTACCACCCGAGTGACCACACCTGCATCACTCACTGCTCGCCAGGAGTTTCTAGGAAGCATAATTCATTGTCTCTGAATACAACCAACACCACATTCCTGCCATGGTCCCAGGGCAACCACCTGCTGTTAAAGCTCTACCCCAACTTTCCCACTTGAACCACTCCTGGGGATCAGTCTGTTGGACACCTCTTCCAAAGTCCAAATATATGAAGGTCCATTTTGGGGTAAATCATTTTTTTTAAAAAGAATATTTTTTATTCTCATCTCAACTGAGTCACATGACAATCCTTAAGAGAGTGTATCACAGATTCAATTTTATGGATGAGGAAACCTCAGCCAAGAAAGGGTACCTTGAGAAAGACTGGCTACATATTACCCAGGTTGGTAGTTGTGTTTTTTCTAACTTCTGCCACATCATCCTGTCTATAAAAATACCACCTTACATTTTTACTTTTACATTTTCATAAAAACACTTGAAAGTGTTAGTCTCTCAGTTGTGTCTGACTCTTTGCGACCTCATGGACTGTAGCCCCACCAAGCTCCTCTGTCTGTGGAATTCTCCAGGCAAGAAAACTGAAGTGAGTTGTCATTCTCTTCTCCAGGGGATCTTCCTGATCCAGGGATTGAACCCAGGTATCCTCTACTGTGGGCAGATTCTTTACCCGCTGAGCCACCAGAGAAGCCCAAAACTCTTTCCCTTATTATCTCACCAAATTCATCAGATTGAGCAGCATTTTTTTTTTTTCTTCTACTTCTTTCTAAAGATGGCCTTAGGCTGCACTTGTCTCTTGGACTAATTGATTTTCTCCATAAAGAAGCATATGGAGAAGGCACATGTATAACACGAAGTCTATTTTTGTAAAACACACATACATAGCCAGAAAATCAGATGCCCACGGAAATGACATGGTAGAAAGGGCAATGTGTCTAGAGAGTCAGGACCCTGTGACTGGATTCCAGACTCATCACTTGTTGGCTTGGACCAGTCAACCTCTCGGAACTCTTTTCAAAACTATATCATAGGGATCAATGTGAAAATGTTTTTAGACCATATGTGCATGTCAGGGACTACAGTCATCAAATACAGTATCCACAGTTGGGAAGGCCTGGAATCTTGGGCTTTATTCATCCTCATAAGACCCAGCATAATGTTGGCCCAGTAAATTGTTTTGAATAAATAATCAATTGCACAAATAACTTGTGGATCTATAAGTGAGAGAGGCCTGACTGGTGACTGGGAGCAAGAGTGTTTGACAGGCAAGTAGTGGGGCTGGGGGTGGGGTGGGGTGTAATTCACAGTTTGAAGAGAAGCGTCCCACACACTTTCTCACATGACTTCCATCCATCTTGGAGATGACAGAACTGATCCTCAGGGAGATTACTAAGTAGCTTGTCCAGGGCTGGTGACTGGAAGAGGTAGAATTTGAATTCAGCTCAGTGTGATGTCAATTTCCTTGCTCATTCTCTGTAGTTCATTGGACTCTGGGGTGAGGAATTATATTTGTGGCCCTAACAAGCTGCTAGTACTTTCTCTGCTCTGCTCTGATTATAGGATTTGAAGCTAGGATTAAGAGTTCCCTAGGTTCTCCATTAACATTTCCAGATTTGGTTCTTTCAACTCACCTAAAAACCATCAGCTATTTTGATGCAAATGTGTTCACCTACATGCTTCCCTAAGAGTCACCCTTGAGCTTCACCTTCTCCCTTTTATCCATTGAGGACTTCTGGGTCATTCTGCTTCTCCACTTACATTCCTGTCTTCCTTCATGTTGATTTTGAAATATGGTCAGACAGCCAAACCAAAACACTGCTCTCAATTCCTCACCTCCAAAAATTCATTTCTACTTCACTTATCACTGACTGCCATTGTTACTTCCTTAGACTTTGTCACTGTTGATAATGCGCTTCTTTCAAAAGTCCCATTATAAGTCTCCCAATCTCTGTCTAGTGGTTTTCCCTACTTTCAATTTAAGTCTGAATTTGGCAATATGAAGTTCATTATCTGAGCCACAGTCGGCTCCCAGTCTTGTCTTTGCTGACTGTATAGAGCTTCTCCATCTTTGGCTACAAAGAATATAATCGATCTGATTTTGGTGTTGACCATCTTGTGATGTCCATGTGTAGCGTCTTCTCTTGTGTTTTTGGAAAAGAGTGTTTGCTATGATCAGTGTGTTCTTGTGGCAAAACTTTATTAGCCTTTGACATGCTTCGTTTTGTACTCCAAGGCCAGATTTACCTGTTACTCCAGGTATCTCTTTATTTCCTACTTTTGCGTTCTGGCCCCCTATAATGAAAAGGACATCTTTTGGGGGTGTTAGTTCTAGAAGGTCTTGTAGATCTTCATAGAACCGTTCAACTTCAGCTTCTTCAGCATTACTGGTTGGGGCATAGGCCTGGATTACCGTGATATTGAATGGTTTGCCTTGGAAATGGACAGAGATCATTCTGTCATTTTTGAGATTGCATCCAAGCACTGCATTTTGGACTCTTCTGTTGACTATGATGGCTACTCCATTTCTTCTAAGGAATTCTTGCCCACAGTAGTAGATATAATGGTCATCTGAGTTAAATTCACCCATTCCAGTCCATTTTAGTTCACTGATTCCTAAAATGTCAATGTTCACTCTTGCCATCTCCTGTTTGACCACTTCCAGTTTGCCTTGATTCATGGACCTAACATTCCAGGTTCCTATGCCATATTGCTCTTTACAGCATCAGACTTTACTTCCATCAGCAGTCACATCCACAACTGGGTGGTGTTGTTGCTTTGGCTCCGTCTCTTCATTCTTTCTGGAGTTATTTCTCCACTGAGCTCCGGTAGCATATTGGGCACCTACTGACCTGGGGAGTTCCTCTTTCAGTGTCCTACCTTCTTGCCTCTTCACACTGTTCATGGGGTTCTCAAGTCCTAAAAGATGATGCTGTGAAAGTGCTGCACTCAATATGCCATCTAATCTGGAAAACTAAGCAGTGGCCCCAGGAAAGGAAAAGGTCAGTTTTCATTCCAATCCCAAAGAAAGGCAATGCCAAAGAATGTTCAAACTACCACACAATTGCACTCATCTCACACACTAGCAAAGTAATGCTCAAAATTCTCCAAGCCAGGCTTCAACACTACATGAACCATGAACTTCCAGATGATCAACTTGGATTTAGAAAAGGCAGAGGAACCAAAGATCAAATTGCCAACATACTCTGGATCATCAAAAAAGAAAGAGAGTTCCAGAAAAGCATCTACTTCTGCTTTATTGACTACACCAAAGCCTTTAACTGTGTGGGTCACAACAAACTGTGGAAAATTCTTCAAGAGATGGGAATACCAGACCGTCTGACCTGCCTCCTGAGAAATCTGTATGCAGATCAAGAGGCAACAATTAGAACTGGACATGGAACAACAGACTAGTTCCAAATCAGGAAAGGAGTATGTCAAGGCTGTATATTGTCACCCTACTTAATTAACATATGCAGAGTACATCATGAGAAATGCTGGGCTGGATGAAGCACAAGCTGGAATCAAGATTGCTGGGAGAAATATCAATAATATAAAAAATGTCAATATCTCAGACATGCAGATGACACCACACTTATGGCAGAAAGTGAAGAAGAATTAAAGAGCCTCTTGATGCAAGTAAAAGAGGAGAGTGAAAAAGTTGGCTTAAAGCTCAACATTCAGAAAACTACAATCATGGCATCTGTTCCCATCACTTCATGGCAAATAAATGGGGAAACAAGGGAAACAGTGAGAGACTTTATTTTGGGGGGCTCCAAAATCACTGCAGATGGTGACTGCAGTCATGAAATTAAAAGACGCTTGCTCCTTGGAAGAAAAGCTATGACCAAACTAGACAGCGTATTAAAAAGCAGAAACATTACTTTGCAACAAAGGTTCATCTATTCAAAGCTCTGGTTTTTCTAGTAGTCATGTAAGGATGTGAAAGTTGGACTATAAAGAAAGCTGAGTGCCAAAAAATTGATGCTTTTGAACTGCAATGTTTGAGAAGACTCCTGAGAGTCCCTTGGACTGCAAGGAGATGCAACCAGTTCATTCTAAAGGAAATCAGTCCTGAATATTCATTGGAAGGACTGATGCTGAAGCTGAAGCTCCAATACTTTGGCCACCTGAGGCGAAGAACTGACTCATTTGAAAATACCCTGATGCTGGGAAAGATTGAGGGCAGGAGGAGAAGGGGATGACAGAGGATGAGATGGTTAGAGTTTGAGTAAGCTCCAGGAGTTGGTGCTGGACAGGGAAGCCTTAGAGAAGGAAATGGCAACCCAACCCAGTATTCTTGCCTGGAGAATCCCAGGGATGGAGGAGCCTGGTGGGCTGCAGTCTATGGGTTGCACAGAGTCAGACACGACTGAAGCAACTTAGCATGCATGCATGCATTGGAGAAGGAAATGGCAACCCACTCCAGTATTCTTGCCTGGAGAATCCCAGAGATGGAGAAGCCTGGTGGGCTGCCATCTATGGGGTCGCATAGAGTCGGACATGACTAAAGCGACTTAGCAGCAGCAGCAGGGAAGCCTGGCGTGCTGCAGTCCATGAGATCACAAAGAGTCGGACACAGCTGAGCAACTGAATTGAACTGAATCTCTGTCTACATATCCCCACTCCAATACTACACTTAATATCCCTCCTTCTTCAATAACCTGGTTCCAAAATCTCCATGAGCTCAGCAAAATCTCAAAGCAATTGACCTGATCACCTTTTCACTATCTTTCTATAACCGTTGTCCTTGTGTCCTCTCGCTTCTGGCTTTGATTTCTGATCCATCACTACATTTCTCTTGCATCAACTTTCAACTCGCACACCTCTCTCTAGTCTCGCACACCTCTCTCTAGTCTTGGCAACACAACAACAATGTTTACACCCAACTCTCAATCTATTTTATACTCACATTCAAACAGTTAAACAAAACTGGATTGGGGGGAAAAACCCACATTCATATGCCAAATCTCAATTTAAATTCATAATTATAAACTTCAAATGGACCTTAAATGCTACTCCAAACACAAATGCATTTATTTTATTGGTTCTCTCATTCTCTGATGTCACTGTTTCTTAGCATATCCTTCTTCCTCAAACCTCAAAATCAACCCTAGTCCTTTCTTTCTCTCAGCTGCTGGCATTTACTTCTTATTTCATTAACAAACTAGAACCACCACAAGAAGTGGCTCCATTCTTCCACCACTGAATCTATAAACCTGCCTACTATCTGTACCTAATCATGATATAACAGACTTTTAACAGCTGGAAACAGCAAGAGTGTTGATCTGTCTGGATAGACAGCCACTTTAAATGACCTAAGCCATCACAAGAGTGCATAACACTGAAATCGCAGCACAGTCTCTGATCATACAGCCTCCCTCGCCTCATTCCTGTGACAGTGAACATGCTGTCCATCCCCCTGCCTTCTCTTAGGCACTTAATCATATCTGTTTTTATCAGCTCAAGACTATTACTTCTGCAGTTCTCATTTTTGTCTTCTGCATCATCAAATGTTTCAGTCTTGGTTGGTTTACCCTCATCTACATAAAAACCTCCTGTAAGAGCCCTTATCAAAAAACTTTTTGATTCCATCTCCCTCCTGACTTTCTTGCTCCCCTTTGCAATAGTTGTCTATTGTGACTGTGAAATAAAATTCACATTTTATGGCAAGACAAGAAGAATGTTAAAATAAAAAGTCTTCTCTGCCCTCTGGCCTTCTCTCTTCCCTTACTGCACACTGTGTATTTGCATGACTTCTCAACCACATCTCCCCTCATCAGCAGGAATACCTGCTCAATCATAAAAAGTAACATTCTCCCAGCATCAACAAGACAGCTCTTTAAAAGACAGCATAGCTTCTTGATCTTGCAAGGGAGTCACATGACCCACGATGATGATGCTTAAGTCTGGATTATGTGAACTGTCAATAATACATCATTTGATATGTAGCCCTCTGTCTCAAAAAACGTATATAACTGCGCCTTGACTTCTAATGGGTGGAACATTTCTCAGAGCTCTCTGAGATGCTCTTTCCTAGTTATAATCCTCAAATTTGGCTCAAATAAAATTTTTCATTTCTTTCTTACATCAGCTGATTAATCTTTTGTTGACAAGACTATCTTCAGCTTTAAAAAAAAAATCTTTCATTGGACTATAGTTGCCTTACAATGCTGTGCTATTTCCTGTTTGTACAGCAAAGTGAAATAGCCATATGTATACATATCAGTCAGTTAGTCAGTTCAGTCACTTAGTTGTGTCCGACTATTTATGACCCCCTGAACCACAGCACTCCAGGCCTCTCTATCCATCACCAACTTTCGGAGTTTACCCAAACTCATGTCCATTGAGTCGGTGATGCCATCCAACCATCTCATCCACTGTCGTCCCCTTCTCCTCCTGCCCTCAATCTTTCCCAGCATCAGAGTCTTTTCCAATGAGTCAGCTCTTCACATCAGGTGGCCAAAGTACTGGAGTTTCAGCTTCAACATCAGTCCCTCCAATGAACACCCAGGACTGATCTCTTTTACGATGGTCTGGCAGGATCTCCTTGCACTCCAAGGGACTCTCAAGGGTCTTCTCCAGCACCACAGTTCAAAAACATCAATTCTTCGGCACTCAGCTGTCTTTATAGTCCAACTCTCACATCTATACATGACTACTGGAAAAACCATAGCCTGGACCAGACGGGCCTTCGTTGACAAAGTAATGTCTCTGCTTTTGAATATGCTGTCTAGGTTGGTCATAACTTTCCTTCCAAGGAGTAAGTGTCCTTTAATTTCATGTCTGCAATCACCATCTACACTGATTTTGGAGCCCAAAAATTATAGTCAGCCACTGTTTCCACTGTTTTCCCATCTATTTGCCATGTAGTGATGGGACCAGATGTCATGATCTTAGTTTTCTGAATGTTGAGCTTTAAGCCAACTCTTTCACTCTCCTCTTTGACTTTCATCAAGAGGCTCTTTAGTTCTTCTTCACTTTCTACCATAAGTGTGGTTTCATCTGCGTATCTGAGGTTATTAATATTTCTCTTGGAAATCTTGATTCCAGCCTGTGCTTCTTCCAGCCCAGCATTTCTGCATATAAGTTAAACAAGCAGAGTAATGATATACAGCCTTGACATACTCCTTTTCCTATTTGGAACCAGTCTCTTGTTCCATGTCCAGTTCTAACTGTTGCTTCCTAACCTGCATACAGGTTTCTCAAGATACAGGTCAGGTGGTCTGGTATTCCCATCTCTTTCAAAAAGATGTCCTTTTCATTTTAGGGGACTGGAATGCAAAAGTAGGAAGTCAAGAAACACCTGGAATAACAGGCAAATTTGGCCTTGGAATACAGAATGAAGCAGGGCAAAGGCTAATAGAGTTTTGCCAAGAGAAAGCACTGGTCATAGCAAACACCCTCTTCCAACAACACAAGAGAAGACTCTACACATGGACATCACCAGATGGCCAATACCAAAATCATATTGATTATATTCTTTGCAGCCAAAGATAGAGAAGCCCTACACAGTCAGCAAAAACAAGACAGAAATGATATAGACCTAACAGAAGCAGAAGATATTAAGAAGAGATGGCAAGAATACACAGAAGAACTGTACAAAAAAAATCTTCACAACCAAGATAATCACGTTGGTGTGATCACTCACCTAGAGCCAGATATCCTAGAATGTAAAGTCAAGTGGGCCTTAGGAAGATCACTACGAACAAAGCTAGTGGAGGTGATGGAATTCCCATTGAGCTATTTCAAATCCTAAAAGATGATGCTCTGAAAGTGCTGCACTCAATATGTTAGCAAATTTGGAAAGCTCAGCAGTGGCCACAGGATTGGAAAAGGTCAGTTTTCATTCCAGTCCCAAAGAAAAGCAAAGCCAAAGAATGCTCAAACTACCACACAATTGTCCTCATCTCACATGCTAGTAAAGTAATGCTCAAAATTCCCCAAGCCAGGCTTCAGCAATACATGAACTGTGAACTTCCAGATGTTCAAGCTGGTTTTAGAAAAGGCAGAGGAACCAGAAATCAAATTACTAACATCTGCTGGATTATTGAAAAA
>NW_011494879.1:9744180-9754348 GCF_000754665.1 Bison bison bison
TACATGAACTGTGAACTTCCAGATGTTCAAGCTGGTTTTAGAAAAGGCAGAGGAACCAGAAATCAAATTACTAACATCTGCTGGATTATTGAAAAAGCAAGAGAGTTCCAATAAAACATCTATTTCTGCTTTATTGACTATGCCAAAGCCTTTGACTGTGTGGATCACTTATACATATATTCTCTCTTTTTATGTATTTCCTTCCCATTTAGGTCACCACAGAGCACTGGATGGAGTTCCCTGTACTATATGGTTGATTCTCATTAGTTATCTATTTTATACATAGTAGTGTATCTATGTGAATCCCAATCTCTCAATTTATCCTACCCCCTCTTTCTCCAAATGATACATGCACCCCAATGTTCATGGCAGCACTATTTATAATAGTCAGGACATAGAAGCAGCCTATATGTCAATGAATACAGAAGCTATGGCACATATATACAGTGGAATATTACTAAGCCATAAAAAGGAATAAGACTGTGCCATTTGCAAAGCTTTAGTTTCTCTCATTTCAGTTCAGTCGCTCAGTTGTACCCGACTCTTTGCGACCCCATGAATCGCAGCACACCAGGCCTCCCTGTCCATCACCAACTTCCAGAGTTCACTCAGACTCATGTCCATCGAGTCAGTGATGCCATCCAGCCATCTCATCCTCTGTCGTCCCCTTCTCCTCCTGCCCCCAAACCCTCCCACCACAGAGTCTTTTCCAATGAGTCAATTCGTCGCATGAGGTGGCCAAAGTACTGGAGTTTCAGCTTCAGCATCATTCCCTCCAAAGAAATGCCAGGGCTGATCTCCTTCAGAATGGACTGGTTGGATCTCCTTGCAGTCCAAGGGACTCTCAAGAGTCTTCTCCAACACCACACTTCAAAAGCATCAATTCTTTGGCACTCAGCCTTCTTCACAGTCCAACTCTCACATCCATACATGACCACAGGAAAAACCATAGCCTTGACTAGACGGACCTTTGTTGGCAAAGTAATGTCTCTGCTTTTGAATATGCTATCTAGGTTGGTCATAACTTTCCTTCCAAGGAGTAAGTGTCTTTTAGTTTCTCTATTTTCCCTTAAAACCATTCCTATCCAATTTCCATGTCCATTGCTCCACTGAGATAGATATTGCCATTATTTCCCTGCTGTTGAACTCAGTGGTCAATCCTTAGCCACATTTGACATGGTAGATATCATCTTCCTTTTCAAGATATGTCCTCATTGACTTTCAGGACAAAAGCTTCTCTGGTCTCTTTCTATAAGTTGTCCCATCGGCTGTTGAATCCTTCTCATCTAAATGAAATCCTTCTCTCTAAATGCTGCAGTGTTCCAGGGTTTCTTCCTCTTGCTTCTACTTTTAACTTAACTTGCATTCCTTAGGGGACCTCACCCAGAATCATGGCATTAAATCCTATTTCCATATATGCTGGCAACTCCCAACTTTATATCTGCAACCAGATTTCTCTTCTGAACTCAAGACTCCTGTATCAAACTACTTTCTCCATGTTCTTATCTAATTTTAATCTGGGATTTCTTTGGAAGGAATGATGCTAAAGCTGAAACTCCAGTACTTTGGCCACCTCATGCGAAGAGTTGATTCATTGGAAAAGACCCTGATGCTGAGAGGGTTTGGGGGCAGGAGGAGAAGGGGACGACAGAGGATGAGATGGCTGAATGGCATCACTGACTTGATGGACGTGAGTCTCAGTGAACTCTGGGAGTTGGTGATGGACAGGGAGGCCTGGCGTGCTGCGATTCATGGGGTCGCAAAGAGTCGAACATGACTGAGCGACTGATCTGATCTGAAAACCATCTTTTAAGTAAAACAGAATCATTCAAGTTCCCCTCCGAACCTATTGATGTCCTACTCTTTCCTGCTTAAGGTAAACAATATTTCCATTCACCCACTGCTCAGACTGAATCTTTTTTTTTTTTTTTTGGTCTCTTTCTACACATCTAGTTTATCAACAAATCTCAGAACCTCTATCTTTCAAATACACCCCAGTTCTACTACTTCTCAGTCTTTTATAGCTCTATACGACTGTACTTTTAGTCCAGGGAAATACCATCCTCTACTTGAAAGTGAAAATTTTAGTCATTTAGTAATATCCAACTCTTTGTGACCCCACAGACTGTAACCTGCCAGGCTCCTCTGTCCATGGAATTCTCCAGGCAAGAATACTGGGTGGGTACTTGGAACCCTGTGATAGACTCCTAACTGTTCTCCTTTTCACACCCTTGCCCCGGCCCTCCCCCCTGCCGCCATAATTATATTATCAATCCAGCAGTCATGTTAGTTTATGTTCTTCTTAAATCATAAATCTGATTGAATTTCTCTTCTGCTCAGGATCCTCCATGTTTTCTCATCACACTTGGTATAAAATTCAAAATCCTTCCCTTCATGTCCTGGCCCCTGGCTCCCTCTCCCAGCTCCAGATTTTGTCATCAATGAGCTTGCAGGCTGCTTCTTAATTAGATCCAATAGCACTTTGGAAGCCTCCCTGACCTATGGGCAATGCTAGTCATTTCTTTCTCTGTGGTTCTATATGTAGCAGACACAACCTTTGCTCTCCCAGATAAACATGCAAATTATAATCACATCTCCAGTATGTTTCCCATGAGCCACTCAAATCTCACACTTCAGAAAAGTCCATTGTCCTCCATTTGAACTTTTTCCAGCCTCACCTACTCTCCTTACCCTGTTCCTACCCATGAAAGTGAGAGAAAGTGTTAATTGCTCAGTCGTGTTTGACTCTTTGCTACCCCATGGACTGTAGCCCACCTGGCTCCTCAGTCCATGGGATTCTCCAGTCAAGAATACTGGAGTGGGTTGCCAGTCCCTTCTCCAGGGGATGTTCCTGACCAAGGGATCGAACCCAGGTCTCCTGTATTGCAGGCAGGCTCTTTATGAACCACCGGGGTTTCTTACCCATGAACTGACCAAGAATTCTAGGGTTTGCTCAGCTGAAAGGGAGAGATAGATGGAGGATCTTCTATTCCTTCATTAGATCCTGGACTTCTTGAGAAATCTTTACCCCTCCACCCCAAACTAGCTCTCCTTACCAGGAAGGGAGAAGATGGTTTTTATTAAGCTTCTTAACAAACAAACAAAAATCACAAGTTTTCTTACCCGTATACCAAGGCACATTTTGATTATTTATCTTAATGAAAAATATAACTTAGTGGGACCAAAAAAAAAATCTATTTCTCCAGATAAGATTTTATTGTTGCACATAGCATAGACCCTCAGTATGTTTGTTTACAAGGCTGCCTTTCCTGTTAAAGTGCACTGTCCTTGAGAAGAGAAGTGTTTCCTATCACAAAACCTTACTTATTATCAGATGCAGAATGCACACAGTAAGCGTTAACATCAGCAGGATTGAGGATTCATTTTAAACAGACAGACTGATAAGCAGCTATATCAAAACAAGCCTCAATAGGCACTGATGGGCAGAGCTCCATTTTGTTTTAGGAAATATTACTGGTTGACTGACCACAGAGTTCTGTGTGTTTATTTTACTTGTCTCCTGCTTTTCTTTTAAAATGTGTTTAAAAGAATTAATCTTTCTCTGATTACTAGAAGGAGCATATTCCATGTCTTTTCTGGCTTACTCATAGGTAACAGAATCTCTCATTTTAAATTACAAGCTAAGGGCAAGAGGAGAAGGGGGCAGCAGAGGATGAGATGGTTAGATAACATTACTGACTCAATGTACATGAGTTTGAGCAAACTCTGGGATATAGTGAGGACTTCCCTAGTGGCTCAGATGGTAAAGCATCTGTCTACAATGCGGGAGGCTCAGGTTTGATCCCTGGGTTGAGAAGATTCTCTGGAGAAGGAAATGGCAACCCACTCCAGTTCTCTTGCCTGAATAATCCCATGGACAGAGGAGCATTGTAGGCTACAGTCCATGGGGTCGCAAAGAGTCGGACACGACTGAGCGACTTCACTTCACTTCTTCACTTCTTCGGAGACAGTGAAGGACAGGGAAGCCTAGCATGCTACTGTCCTTGGGGTTGCAAAGAGTTGAACATGACTTAGTGACTGAACAACAACAGAGTGACCAGTTCGAGATGTTAATCAGAGGGTGGATTTTCCTTCCTCCTTCCCCTGGCTAAAACTTATGTCTACCTTCTTTTAAGAAAGAAGATAGGATGAGGTCAGCTCTTTTCCACTCATCTTGTTCCCTACTAGCTAACTGCACTCTCCAACTTGCCTGAGTGAAAGCTGGTAGAGAGAAGAAATAGGTGATAGGAAAGTTTACTCGACACATGACTGCCTCCTTTCTGTTCTGGCTAATAGTCAAGATCAATGTGCCTTTTTAATGGGTAATCCCATGATGGAGAACTCTGTTCAAGCCATTCTTTGACCTGGACAGAGCAAGTTCATCCTCAGCTCCCTGGACTCTGGCACTCACCTCTTACTAGAAAAACCCGGTCTTTGGGCATGGTTTATTTGACAGGAACCAAAAGGACACAATGGATTTCTTGCTCATGTCACCATATCTGATTCATAGGAGACATTCACACATCGATTTCTCTGAAACTGCGGAGTACAAGACAGGCTCCATTATCCTGCTACCAAAGCCGCTTGAGCTCTCTCCATCCTTTGATCTCTCAAGGACAGGGAATTCTTTCAAACTCTCCAAATGATCTACTGGTTGCACCCCCACATCCCTACATAACACACACACACACACACACACACTCTCTCTCTCTCTCTGTCTCACACTGACACTCACACTCACACAGGGCTGAATGCAAAGGAGATTTTTGTCTTTCCTTTTCCCTTGAGTATAGAAAGGGTAGAGACCCACAGCATAGCAACTCCTCTTTCTCAAGAAAATGTCACATATCTTGACTCTTTCATCTCTATAACCCCTCTCTTTTGGTTTCAGGAAATGCCAAGTAATATATGATTGTCTATTAGACATCACAAATTTTAGCTTGTTGGGTGCTAGATTTTGTGTCAGTTACATGACTTAGGATAAGATTGATCCTTTCAAGGCTTGTCTGTAAGTTTGTTAGTACATATCCAGAAAGTGAAAGTGAGAGTCACTCAGTCGTGTTTGGCTCCTTATGGCCCTATGAACTATACAGTCCATGGAATTCTCCAAGCCAGAATAGACTTTCCCTTCTCCAGGGGATCTTCCCAACCCAGGGATGAAACCCAGGTCTCCCACATTGCAGGCAGATTCTTTACCAGCTGAGCCACAAGGGAAGTTCAAGAATACTGGAGTGGGTAGCCTACCCCTTCTCCAGGGGATCTTCCTGACCTAGGAATCTAACCATGGTCTCCTGCATTGTAGGCAGATTCTTTACCAACTGAGCTATCAGGGAAGCCATGTATCCAGAGCACCTTCTAATGTAAAACTAAGTAACCAAGGCTATACTAAGCACAAAAGCTATGTCCTTCTGAGGACTTTACCCACTTCTCTGTGTTATGATGTCTCCTCCCTTAAGCTGCTGCTGCTGCTGCTGCTGCTGCTGCTAAGTCGCTTCAGTCGTGTCCGACTCTGTGTGACCCCATAGACGGCAGCCCACCAGGCTCTCCCGTTCCTGGGATTCTCAAGGCAAGAACACTGGAGTGGGTTGCCATGTCCTTCTCCAATGCATGAAAGTGAAAAGTGAAAGTGAAGTCGCTCAGTCGTGTCCGACTCTTAGCGACCCCATGGACTGCAGCCTACCAGGCTTCTCCGTGCATGGGATTTTCCAGGCAAGAGTGCTGGAGTGGGTTGCCATTGCCTTCGTTAAGCTGATGGGGATGCGAATTATTTCCATCCTTCTGTGAACTCTGGGAATCAGTCAGCCTGTTGGAGTTTTACATCATGAATGTATACATCAATATTTAGCCAGAGATTCCTGAGGGTGCTTCTGCAGATTGTTTCTATTCACTTCTCTCTCCTTAGGCTTTTGATTTCTGTTTTCCCATTCAGAGAAATCTGGGACTTTGTTTAAGCTGCCCTTCCTTCTGCTGGGATCTGGAAAATGCCTCCAGGGGGTGATAACAGAGCCCAATAGACCTGTTTCCCTTCTCTCAGAGATCACAGAGTCTTGCACTGTGTGTTGCCCAATGTCTTAGAGCAAATGTTTGATGCATTTTTACCAATTCCTAGTTGTTTGCAGTGGGAGAGCAATTCCTAGCCTTTACTCCCTCATGGGCGGGAGTGAGAGCCACTCTGACTTCTTTTCAAAGGTTGTTTCATGTAACTGCATGTAACTGATGAATCCAAGAGTCCAAGAACCAGTTCTCAACCATTTCTTTTATAAACTCTGCATATGGTGATGGGGCTTTGGCATTTTGGATACTACCTTATCCTGCTATCTCTGGGAAATTTTAATCTCCTCTTACAAAAGCTCTCCTCTTATAAAAGTCAGTAGTATGGAAAAAATGAAATTTATTCACTTAATAGATCTGGAGTTAAATTTGCTTTTACCATAAACTTGCTTTACAGTCTTAGGCACTTCACTGCTCTGTGTCTCAGATTCCCTATAAGAAAATATGGATAATAATTCTTGGCCCACTCATTGCTTCAGAATCAGACATAGATTGAAATGAAGGAATAATGACATAGCACTTTGGAAAAGGTGAGTCTATAAACTGAGGAAAGGAAGAAGGGAATGTAACCATCTCTATGCCCCTCCCTTCAGATATCAGTAAAGAACATTCATTGTTTAATGTAGACTCTATAAATACCTCATTAGGCAGTAGCAGTATTACCACCACTTTTGCTTTATTGTTCTTAATGCAACAGTTGAGAATGTGAAAGTTCAAACAATTTGCTCTATTTTACAGAGCTACTAAGGAGTAGAGCTAGAATCTGAACACTGTATTATGTTCCTTGGTTTAAAAACATCTTCCTTAAACACAAAATGCTTCCTTTCCTTTGCCTTCAAACAATGTCCTTTTAGTCTTTTATGAGCCAACTGGCCTGCCTATCATTGGATGTGTACAGTGTATCTGTTAAAATGCTTAGAGATACATGGCTGTTTATTCTGCCTTTCACCTTTAACACAGTTACTGTTGAAGAATTGATGCTTTGGGGCTTCCCTGGTGGCTCAGATGGTAAAGAATCCACCTGCACTACGGGAGCCCTGGGTTTGATCCTAGGGTTGGGAAGTTCCCTTGGAAAAGGGAATGGCTACCCACTCCAGTATTCTGGCCTGGATAATTCCATGGACTGTAGAGTCCATGGGGTAGCTGGACATGACTGAGTGACTTTCACTTCACTTGTCAGAATTTTGTCTTCATCCCCCAGAAATATGAGTTAACAAATTATAGCTGTGACAATCCACTATTCTTATTAGTTTCCCTAGCAGGGAACCTTGAAACATTTTTGCTTATCTTAAGTTATAAGACCTCTGCAAACCTTTTCCTTGCATGAAAACTATTAACCCTGTGGCTGGCCCCCCACCAGCTCGTCAAACTCATGTCCCAGGTTTGCAAATCTTTTCTGTGATACAGTAGTGAGGTTAGTGAGAAGAGTTGAAAACTAGGCAAAATAAGGACTGGAAAAATTCAAGACACTTAAAATAAGACCCGGGGGTGACTATTAATTCTGTCATCAAAGATGTGAAGAGTTGTCATAGGGAAAAGGAGTCAGTTGTCTTGTAGAAATTCAAGTAGTAGAAAAAAGACCTCTGGTAGAATTGAAGGAAGACACATTTAGACTCAACAAGAGGAAGAACATTCTAAGGAGTAGATCAAGAATAGAATGAGCTATGTGGGTAAGTCATAGGTTCTTTTTTGCTGGAGAAAGAATCATGGGGGAAGGGCTTGATGATCACTTTGTAGAAGCCTTGAATACAAGGAGGGGTCCCTCTCTTGAGACCTACAGAAATCTCTGGTAGTCCAGAATGGGGCCCAAGAAGCTGACAAATCCTTTAAGAATTGTGTTATGAATTGAAATGTCAATTTTTTTAGGGGAGAGGGCTTATAGCTTAGAGAAATATCAACAACCTCAGATATGCAGATGATGCCACTCTAATGACAGAAAGCAAAGAACTAAAGAGTCTCTTGATGAGGGTGAAAGAGGAGAGAGAAAAAGGTTACTTGAAACTCAACATTCAAAGAACTAAAATCATGACATCTGGTCCCATCATTTCATGGCAAATAGAAGGGGAAAAAGTGGAAGCAGTGATAAATTTTCTTAGGCTCCAAAATCATTCTGGATGGTTACTGCAGCCATGAAATTCAAAGACACTTGCTCCTTGGAAGGGAAGCTATAACAAACCTAGACAATGCATTTAAAAAGCAGAGACATCACCTTGCTGACAAAGGTCTGTATAGTCAAAGATGTGATTTTTCCAGTAGTCATATATGGACGTGAGAGTTGGACCATAAAGAAGGCTGAGTGTCAAAGAATCGATGCTTTCAAATTGTGGTGCTGGAGAAGACTCTTGAGAGTCCCTTGGGCAGCAAGGAAATCAAACCAGTCAACCCTAAAAGAAATCAACCCTGGATATTCACTGGAAGGACGGATGTTGAAGCTGAAACTCCAATACTTTGGCCACCTGATGCAATGAGGCAACTCATTAGAAAAGACCCTAATGCTGGTAAAGATTAAAGGCGAAAGAGGGGAATAGCAGAGGATGAGGTGGTTAGATAGTATCACCAACTCAATGGACATGAATCTGAACAAACTCTAGGAGATAATGGTGGGCAGGGGAGCCTCCAGGGATGCTGCAGTCCATGGAGTTGCAAAGAGTCAGATATGACTTAGGGACTGAACAACAACAGAAATAGTAAAAAATCTCCAAGACTAAAGACCAGACAATAAGTATGTGAAACACAGAAAAATCACTTTCTGCTTCATTTTTTTCAGAGGAGATTCCTATTTTGGAAGAGATATTATATTGTTTGATTTCTGATGTCCTTCATACCTTTAACATTCTGTTTTCAAATTAAGTGCAAAAGGGACTAAACAAATATTTAGGAAATAAAAGCTATAGTTCCAATTAATGGCAAAAATAAAATGATAGTAGAAAGAAACATTTAAACTATGCCTTGGAAACTTACTAGGTCCATTTACAATACAACAAGGTGTTTTCTTTTAGACAGAAGAACAAAATTAAAGTCTGCTGCTGGACATTATCCAAAATTTCTTATCACTCAAGAACCTGATTTTATTCAACATAGTTTTGGAAGATTTGGCCACAGCAATCAGAGCAGAAAAAGAAATAAAAGGAATCCAAATTGGAAAAGAAGAAGTAAAACTCTCACTGTTTGCAGATGACATGATCCTCTACATAGAAAATCCTAAAGACTCCACCAGAAAATTACTAGAACTAATCAATGAATATAGTAAAGTTGCAGGATATAAAATCAACACACAGAAATCCCTTGCATTCCTATACACTAATAATGAGAAAATAGAAAGAGAAATTAAGGAAACAATTCCATTCACCATTGCAACAAAAAGAATAAAATACTTAGGAATATATCTACCTAAAGAGACTAAAGACCTATATATAGAAAAGTATAAAACATTAGTGAAAGAAATCAAAGAGGACACTAATAGAAGGAGAAATATACCATGTTCATGGATTCGAAGAATCAATATAGTGAAAATGAGTATACTACCCAAAGCAATTTATAGATTAAATGCAATCCCTATCAAGCTACCAACGGTATTCTTCACAGAACTAGAACAAATAATTTCACAATCTGTATGGAAATACAAAAAACCTCGAATAGCCAAAGCTATCTTGAGAAAGAAGAATTGAACTGGAGGAATCAAGCTGCCTGACTTCAGGCTGTACTATAAAGCCACAGTCATCAAGACAGTATGGTACTGGCACAAAGACAGAAATATAGATCAATGGAACAAAATAGAAAGCCCAGAGATAAATCCACGCACATATGGACACCTTATCTTTGACAAAGGAGGTAAGAATATATACAATAGATTAAAGACAATCTCTTTAACAAGTGGTGCTGGAAAAACTGGTCAACCACTTGTAAAAGAATGAAACTAGAGCATTTTCTAACACCATACACAAAAATAAACTCAAAATGGATTAAAGATCTAAACGTAAGACCAGAAACTATAAAACTCCTAGAGGAGAACATAAGCAAAACACTCTCCGACATACATCACAGCAGGATCCTCTATGACCCACCTCCCAGAATATTGGAAATAAAAAGCAAAAAAATAAACAAAATAGGGACCTAA
>NW_011494879.1:9754448-9755016 GCF_000754665.1 Bison bison bison
CTCTTACACTGTTGGTGGGAATGCAAACTAGTACAGCCACTATGGAGAACAGTGTGGAGATTCCTTAAAAAACTGGAAATAGAACTGCCTTACGACCCAGCAATCCCACTGCTGGGCATACACACTGAGGAAACCAGAAGGGAAAGAGACACGTGTACCCCAATGTTCATCACAGCACTGTTTATAATAGCCAGGACATGGAAGCAACCTAGATGTCCATCAGCAGAAGAATGGATAAGAAAGTGGTGGTACATATACACAATGGAGTATTACTCAGCCATTAAAAAGAATACATTTGAATCAGTTCTAATGAGGTGGATGAAACTGGAGCCTATTATACAGAGTGAAGTAAGTCAGAAAGAAAAACACCAATACAGTATACTAACGCATATGTATGGAATTTAGAAAGATGGTAACAATAACCCTGTATACGAGACAGCAAAAGAGACACTGATGTCAGTCTTTTGGACTCTGTGGGAGAGGGAGAGGGTGGGATGATTTGGGAGAATGGCATTGAAATATGTATAATATCATATATGAAACGAGTCGCCAGTCCAGGTTCGATGCA
>NW_011494879.1:9755494-9799780 GCF_000754665.1 Bison bison bison
GCATGATACTGGATGCTTGGGGCTGGTGCACTGGGACGACCCAGAGGGATGGTATGGGGAGGGAGGAGGGAGGAGGGTTCAGGATGGGGAACACATGTATACCTGTGGCAGATTCATTTTGATATATGGCAAAACCAATACAATATTGTAAAGTTAAATAAAATTAAAAAAAAGAAGAACCCGATTTTGAGAGATTGAGCTAGAGAAACAATACCATAGAATTGAAGAAACCAATTAAAAAGAGTCCCAATTAATATTTCCCTTGTGGAAGAAGAGGGATTTTGGAATGCAACGAAATATGTAGAAAACACAAACATCAAATTTTAAAATACCTGAGAATAAAAGAAGAAATTTCAATTAAAAATCCAAAACTTGAGGCACAGAACTGTTTCTACCATTGGAGCATTTCATACCTCTTGTCAAATTGGAGCTTTCAGTATCTCCTTCTCCCCATCGCCCATCTTTTCTCACCCCAGCCCTCCTCTCCCTGTCCCTTTCTTTGCCCAGAAACATTTCCTTATGGATTTTGAAGTGCCTGCAAGTACACCTGCTGGTCCTAACTACAGAATCAGGACCTTTAAGCCCATTCAGAGAATTTACATGACAAAAATAGAAGTAGATTTCCAGAGCTTTCAGCTTGTGTAGCACAAGATTTAAAAATACTCCCTGTGCATTTCAATCCCTTATTTAAAAAAAAAAAAAAAAAACCCTTTTACATTTAGAAAAACAACTTCACTTCTATTTACCCAGGGGGATGACTCATTTCCCTAAGCTGTTTACTTTTTTAAACTTTTGAATCTCAGTCATAATAAGATTGCTCTAACACAAAGCTGTTCTAAGTACCTTGGTTTTGCCTGAAATATCTAGGATTCTCACAGCAGTTTATAACAAAGGAAATATTTAATAATACAATTTTAAAAATTACTTCACTAGTTTTCCTTTAAAAAGGTAAATACAAAAATTTTTAAACTAAATTCTATATGAGATTTGAAACTTGAAATTTCAGAATCAGGATTTGGAATTAGAGGTCTCATGATATTGGATATGTCCTGACTACACTTGGAAGAAAGTAGGTAGAATTGAAGAAAAGAAAAATAAGTTTAAAAGATAAAAAGTTTCTCCTCGAGTCAACTTAAATCACTTAAGAAGCAAATAATATTTTTATGAAATTAAAAGGTGGAAAATCACCCAACAATAGTTACAAAACAGAAACTAATTTAATGAATTTTGGCATGTAGCAGTTCTATCTTATTATGAATAGAGGGATAACACAGGTCTAGTTTATTCAGATCTTATATCCTGAACTGATGTGTAAGATGAGAAACAGAGTGTTGAAGTATTGAGACTCCAAGGAGGCAAGGAGAAAATTAGGTACCCAAGAGAACACCACAATGAACAAATTCCCTACCAGTTTTTACTTCTACGAAGGAATGTTAAACACACACACACACACACACATATATATATAACTTTAAATATTAAGAAAAAGAGACAAGTTTGATAAACACTAGTCAACTTGAGGATCAGATATCTTTCTTTGTTGATAACCTACTGGATTCCTAGGGATTTATATTAAGATTCCAGATTCTTCATTAATAATATCCAGACACCACAACCTCAACCACCAAGGTTAAAACTTTATCAAGGGAAATACTACTGGCTTCATTCTGAATTTGTTTTGTTTTTTTTAATATAAACGTATTTATTTTAATTGGAGGCTAATTACTTTAAAATATTGTATTGGTTTTGCCATACATCAACATGAATCTGCCACGGGTGTACATGTGTTCCCCATCCTGAACCCCCCTCCCACCTCCCTCCCCATCCCATCCCTCTGGGTCATCCCAGTGCACCAGCCCCAAGCACCCTGTATCATGCATTGAACCTGGACTGGTGATTCGTTTCACATATGATAATATACATGTTTCAGTGTCTTTCTCCCAAATCATCCCATCCTTGCCCTCTCTCACAGAGTCCAAAAGACTGTTCTATACATCTGTGTCTCTTTTGCTGTTTCGCATACAGGGTTATCATTATCATCTTTCTAAATTCCATATATATGTGTTAGTATACTGTATCGGTGTTTTTATTTCAGGCTTATTTCACTCTGTACAATAGGTTCCAATTTCATCCACCTCATTAGAACTGATTCAAATGTATTCTTTTTAATGGCTGAGTAATACTCCATTGTGTATATGTACCACCACTTTCTTATCCATTCTTCTGCTGATGGACATCTAGGTTGTCCTGGCTATTATAAACAGTGCTGTGATGAACATTGGGGTACACGTGTCTCTTTCCCTTCTGGTTTCCTCAGTGTATATGCCCAGCAGTGGGATTGCTGGATCATAAGGCAGTTCTATTTCCAGTTTTTTAAGGAATCTCCACACTGTTCTCCATAGTGGCTGTACTAGTTTGCATTCCCACCAACAGTGTAAGAGGGTTCCCTTTTCTCCACACCCTCTCCAGCATTTATTGTTTGTAGACTTTTGGATCGCAGCCATTCTGACTGGCGTGAAATGGTATCTCACGGTGGTTTTGATTTGCATTTCTCCGATAATGAGTGATGTTGAGCATCTTTTCATGTGTTTGTTAGCCATCTGTATGTCTTCTTTGGAGAAATATCTATTTACTTCTTTGGCCCATTTTTTGATTGGGTCGTTTATTTTTCTGGAATTGAGCTGTAGGAGTTGCTTGTATATTTTTGAGATTAGTTGTTTGTCTGTTGCTTCGTTTGCTATTATTTTCTCCCATTCTGAAGGCTGTCTTTTCACCTTGCTTATAGTTTCCTTTGTTGTGCAGAAGCTTTTAAGTTTAATTAGGTCCCATTTGTTTATTTTTGCTTTTATTTCCAATATTCTGGGAGGTGGGTCATAGAGGATCCTGCTGTGAGGTATGTCGGAGAGTGTTTTGCCTATGTTCTCCTCTAGGAGTTTTATCGTTTCTGGTCTTACGTTTAGATCTTTAATCCATTTTGAGTTTATTTTTGTGTATGGTGTTAGAAAATGCTCTAGTTTCATTCTTTTACAAGTGGTTGACCAGTTTTCCCAGCACCACTTGTTAAAGAGATTGTCTTTAATCCATTGTATATTTTGCCTCCTTTGTCAAAGATAAGGTGTCCATACGTGCATGGATTTATCTCTGGGCTTTCTATTTTGTTCCATTGATCTATATTTCTGTCTTTGTGCCAGTACCATACTGTCTTGATGACTGTGGCTTTGTAGTAGAGCCTGAAGTCAGGCAGCTTGATTCCTCCAGTTCCATTTTTCTTTCTCAAATTGCTTTGGCTATTCGAGGTTTTTTGTATTTCCATACAAACTGTGAAAATATTTATTCTAGATCTGTGAAAAATACCATTGGTAGCTTGATAGGGATTGTATTGAATCTATAAATTGCTTTGGTAGTATACTCATTTTCACTATATTGATTCTTTCGATCCATGAACACAGTATATTTCTCCATCTATTTGTGTCCTCTTTGATTTCTTTCAGCAGTGTTTTATAGTTTTCTATATATAAGTCTTTTGTCTCTTTAGGTATATATATATTCCTAAGTATTTTATTCTTTTCATTGCAATGGTGAATGGTATTGTTTCCTTAATTTCTCTTTCTATTTTCTCATTATTAGTGTATAGGAATGCAAGGGATTTCTGTGTGTTGATTTTATATCCTGAAACTTTACTATATTCACTGATTAGCTCTAGTAATTTTCTGGTGGAGTCTTTAGGGTTTTCTACGTAGAGGATCATGTCATCTGCAAACAGTGAGAGTTTTACTTCTTTTTTTCCAATCTGGATTCCTTTTATTTCTTTTTCTCTCTGATTGTTGTGGCCAAAACTTCCAAAACTATGTTGAATAGTAGTGGTGAGAGTGGGCATCCTTGTCTTGTTCCTGACTTTAGGGGAAATGCTTTCAATTTTTCACCATTGAGGATAATGTTTGCTGTGGGTTTGTCATATATAGCTTTTATTATGTTACAGACAACACAGAAATATAAAGGATCATAAGAGACTACTATCAGCTACTATATGCCAATAAAATGGATAACTTGGAAGAAATGGACAAATTCTTAGAAAAGTACAACTTTCCAAAACTGAACCAGGAAGAAATAGAAAATCTTAACAGACCCATCACAAGCATGGAAATTGAAACTGTAATCAGAAATCTTCCAGCAAACAAAAGCCCTAGACCAGATGACTTCACAGCTGAATTCTGCCAAAAATTTAGCCAAAAGTTCTACCAAAAATTCTTACCAAAAATCTACCTTCTCAAACACTTCCAGAAAATTGCAAAGAAAGGTAAACTTACAAACTCATTCTGAGGCCATCATCACCCTAATACCAATACCTGACAAAGATGCCACAAAAAAAGAATACTGCAGGCCAATATCACTGATGAACATAGATGCAAAAATCCTTAATAAAATTCTAGCAAACAGAATCCAAAAACTTATTTAAAAGATCATACATCATGACCAAGTGGACTTTATCCCAGGGATGCAAGGATTCTTCAATATCTGCAAATCAATCAATGTAATATACCATATTAACAAATTGAAAAATAAAAACCATATGGTCATCTCAATAGCTGCAGAGAAAGCCTTTGACAAAATTCAACATCCATTTATGAATTTGTTTTTAATTTGAAAGATTCCCCCTAAAATTTTTACTAAGAAAAGATAATTTTTTTGAAGAAAATAACATAACTTGACTTTATTACTCTTATAATATTGCTTTGCCTGTGTCTTTACTGCCAGTTTAATGAGAGGCTAGAGGTTCTTGACAAGTGATGATGCATATGTTTAAATATCTCCAATAAGTTTCTTCTGGTGATGACTATAAACTTCTAAAAATCAGGAAAAAAATTCTTCAACACACTTCAGGCAGTAAATGGAGCATACAAATAAATTCACTGGCAAAAATCACGTGGAACTTTTCAAGTAATTGGCAGGTTAAGAGATGTGGGGACTTCCAATTCCTTTGGTGAGGCATATGCCAGTTTCTGCTTCATGGAGTCATTTAGAAGTATGGATTGGGGTGCTGGGGTGGGGGGCAGGCAGGGCAGCTTCCTCAATGATTGTCTGCAGGTGCAATCTTCTGATCAACAGAGATGGCATTTAGTGAAGACTAGAATGCTTCCCAGGTGGCTCCAGTGATAAAGAATCCACCTGCCAATGCAGGAGACACAGGTTTGATCCCTGGATCAGGAAGATCCCCTGGAGAAGGAAAAGACAACCCACTGTAGTATTCTTGCCTTGAAAACCCTATGGACAGAGGAGCCTGGTGGGCTGGAGTACATCGGGTCTCAGAATTGGACACAACTGAGTGACTGTGAGCATAAAGGATGCTGATGGCCAAGCTTTTCTGGATTCTACTTCACCTTTCCTGCACTGGAAACCTGTACTTATCTTTGATAACATAACTCAGGATTAACTTCCCATGAAGTCTTCCCTCTTGTCTGTCTCTGCACCCTTCCTCAACTTCATCACTCCTTGGTGTTATATTTGTACTCTATCCTCAATCAGTGATCTCCTCACACAACATTCTTGCTCCTCAGTTAAATCTCCTTCATTCATTCTATAAAATTTATTAAACACTTGCTGTTCCAGGCTTGCACAGTGAACTCCTTGAGACTAGACACTCTATCTCTTCAAAATTGACTGCTCCTCATAGGTGTTCAGTAAACAGCTGTGCTGAGTTGAATTTCCTATGCCATCTCTATTTACCCTTCTGGTGACTTGCACCAGATCTATTGTGGAATAATTTATGAGTAGGTATCGGATAGGTTGCTAAACTTCCACAAATATAAATCACTAAGAAAGGAGGGAGCTTATTACTTTTCTTATAGCATAAATGTAACCACTTTTCTGCAGATATCTTACTAAAAAACATCCACTGTGGCACAGATTGGTGACTTATCATCATGTCCAGATTTTCACTCTTATTTGTGAATAAAAAGAATTTGTAATCTGAAAAATTTATTTCTCCTTATGTAATCAGTTTGGGTTTCCCAAAAGAGAGGGAGGACATTAACAAAGAGGATCAAGATATGAAGACAATATCCATCATGGTTCTTCATTGATTCTTGGGTCTCAACAGACTAAGCTAAGCCATCTCTCTTGGGAGTGTTGCTACAGGTAACTTTTCTCTCAAAGAGTATCCCCCCCTGCATAGGCCGCACAAATACAGGGTTCATTTCAGTAGAAGTAACAGCACTCTTCCTCTCTCTGCTGATCAGAATCCATGTTGTTATAGACCAGTAAAGCATGTGGCCTAGGAGTCATAGTGTGAGGAAACCTAAACTTTCAGCCATGCTGCCTGTTTCATGTTGGAAGCAACAGGGAACAATAGTTGATGAATAGCCCAATGTATTAGTATACTATAGTTGCTGTAACAAGTTTTCACTGGGAAAGTGGCTCACTCAACTTTACTATTCATCATCTGACAGTTCCAGAGGCCAGAAGTTTCACTAAATCAGGCTGTTGGCAGGGCTGCAGTCCTTCCAGAAGCTCTAGAGAAGCAGTTTCCTTGCTTCTTTCAGCTTGAGAGCCTCCCTTCCGCCTTCAAAATGAACAATCAGTAGCACTCTGACCTGTTTCCGTCGTCACATTTCCTTCTGTCATCGACCCTCTTGTCTTCCTCTTTTCCCCTACTGAAAGTTTAGTTACTCAGTCATGTCTGACTCTTTGCAACCCTATGGACTGGTGGCTCACCAGGCTCCTCTATTCATGGGATTTCCCAGGCAAAAGTACTGGAGTGGATTGTCATTTCCTTCTCCAGGGGATCTTCCTGACCCAGGGATCGAACCCCTTCTTCTGCATTGCAGGCAGATTCTTTAGCATCTGAGCCACCAAGGAAGCCCCTTTATATATTTCCCCATGGGCCCACCTAGATTATCTGGGATAATCTCCCCATCTCAGAATCCTTAACTTAATCTCATCTGAAAAGTCCCTTTTTGCTGTGTGAGGTAATATTTAGAGATTCCAGGAACCATTATTTTGCCTGTGACAACCAAGTACACTTAACCAATTAAATGGTGTTGAAATGACAGTAGGAAACACTTGTTCAATAGTACTACATGCATTATTAGAAGTACTTCACATATGTTAGTTCATTTAATCCTCACAGAAAAACTGTTGAGAAATCTGAGACCCAGAGAAGTTAAGTAGCTAGGCCAAGGTCACACAGCTGGGAAGGTGTGGGACAGGACACAGACTCAGTCCATCTGATGACAGAAGCCACAACTGTGCCCACACCACAGTGTCACTGCTGAAGCAATAAGAAAGATACCCAGTGAATTATTTGCAGAAGACTCTATGCTCCGTTTGGAGAAGGTAATGGCACCCTACTCCAGTACTCTTGCCTAGAAAATCCCATGGATGGAGGAGCCTGGAAGGCTGCAATCCATGGGGTTGCTAAGAGTCAGATACGACTGAGAGACTTCACTTTCACTTTTCACTTTCATGCATTGGAGAAGGAAATGGCAACCTACTCCAGTGTTCTTGCCTGGAGAATCCCAGGGATGGGGGAGCCTGGTGGGCTGCCATCTATGGAGTCGCACAGAGTTGGACACGACTGAAGTGACTTGGCAGCGGCAGCAGCTATGCTCCAATATTATTTCTTTTCCTGTTACAGTATGTGTTTGTCATATTGTGATTTATAACAAAAAACATGTATTTGGTTTTTGTCTCTGTTTCTGGCACAGAGCTCCTAAAAGCTTCAAAATTTCCTAAGTGATAAGATGGACAAAGTTGTCATGATATTCATAACAAAACAAAAAATGTTTAAAAAAAAACACTTATATATTCACCAATGTGATATCCCTTATATGGGGAATCTAAAAAGAAATCATACAAATGAACCTACAGAAAGAGACTCACGGTCTTAGAGAACAAACTTATGGTTGGCCAAGGGGATGGATGGGGGAAGGGATAGTTAGGGAGTTTGGGATGGACAGGTCCACACTGCTATATTTAAAACTGATAACCATAACAAATCCCTTTAACCACACTGGAATTTGTGTTAATGAGGTGATATCTGTACTGCACTGGCTGCCAAAGGAACCAAGCATGTGATTGGAGGGTTTGGACTTCCAGTCGCACCGTGACCTCCAAGGAGGAGGTTGAGTTCAACCACTGGTGCCCAGTGGTTTTAATCTATCATGTCTATGTAATGAAGCTTCCATAAAACTCCCCAGAAGAATGTGGTTCTGAGAGCTTCTGGGCTGGTGGAGATTCGAGAAGCTCCCAGCCCCTTCCCACATGCTTTGCCTTATGCAGCTTTTCCACCTGTCTGTTCCTAAGTTATACCCTCTAAAATAAACAGGCAGTCTAGGAAGCAAAATGTTTCCCTGAGTTTTGTGAGCCACTTGAGTAAATTAATCAAACCTGAGGAGGGTGTCTGGGAACACATGATTTAGAACCAGTTCCTTAAGCGGCAGGAGATTGGGGATCGGGGGTGGAGGAAGCACTCTTGTGAGCCTGAACCTTTAACCTGCAAGATCTGAAGCCGTATCTGGGGAGATAGTGTCAGAATGAAGTTAATTTCTTGGTGGTATGGGGGAAAAAACCCACACTTGGAATTGGAGTTATTATAATCCTAATATTTAAAGCTCAGTGTTTGTGAGTAGCAAGAAATTATGTCAACAGAATGTACAGAGTGATAATACCCAGAATCAGCACACCCTTTCAGTAGAGTTTGCTCATATTAGTGTCCCCAGAACACGATAATGCTATTATCGAACAATAGATAGTGCTTGTCTCACAGCCTGTCAGGATCTGAAGCTCTGGTCTAATAACTGTTTAAATACTCAAGTTATGATATAGCTTAAAGAATCTACTTGAAGGAAAATGGTACTTAATTGCATTCTATTTTTCTTTCCCCCAAATTGGAGAACAGAAGAAGGGTCTTGATAGTCTTCTCTGAAAACCTGTTTTTCTTCTATTTAGGGATGGTTTTGATATAAATTGACTTCCTACAGTTGCTAATGTTTGTTAAATACAGTGAATTCTGGAAGAAAATGAAAAGGCAGAGAAAGTAGCCTAGAAGAAAATTCACAATGAACTGCTGATAAGATACACAGAGTTTCTGAGAGAATCTTTACAGTTGGTGGAATTAAATTACTGCTCTGGGTATCTATTTTTTAAGGAAAATGTGTATTTGCCTAATCCAATTTCAGCATAATTCGTATCCCTGTAACACTCCGAGAACACTGGCATATGGTTACATGAGATATAAATTGAGAGTATGATTAAAAATCACTGGCGTTTCAATTTCAATTGTATTTCACAAAATAGACTCCAGGGAAAATTGCACAAGCAAGACCACAATCCACTGCAAGACAGGAGTGGGGAAAAATCTCCTCCACCCACATACACATGCATACACACCATGGCCCTCTGCGGATCTGCCCAGGCACCATATTCCCCAGGTAAACTCCCAACACTGCTGGCCTCTCAGGAACCAGCCAACTCTGCTTGGTTTGACTTGACGCAAGAGTTCAAAGGTTCCTCCAAGCCATCTGTGATGCCTGAACCAAAGAATAGTCCAGTCTCCTAAAAATCTAGTCAGAACTGGGATCAACTCACATTCACCACTATTCAACCTTGGGCAATTTAATCTTTCTTGAAAATGACCTTGAAGCATAATTTTGAAAACTGAGAAAATTATCTAAATTTCTGGACACATAGTATGTGCAAAACATAATATATTTAAGTCAGAACTTTTTTTCCAGCTGAGATCAGGGGCCTTGTTTTATTCATTTTTGTATCCTTAGAGCCTGGCAGGATTTCTGGCACATACTAAATGTTCAACATATTTGCCAAATTAAAAACAAAGATTTGGGCTTTCCGTTTTTCTACTCTTAACTCATTTTTAATTCTTCATGGGGGTACTGCTCCCCAAGTTATAGAAAAGGAGAAAGGTGAAAAGGGATCATTTTTATGAAAGTAAGATTTTTAAGAGCAAAAATAAATTCTTCCCTCCTTAATCATGACAGATGGGAATTCCAAGTTCCTCATTTTGTTTTAAGGAGCTAATAAGAAGTTCATAAATCTCAATTACTTCTGTGAAGTTAAAAGCAGCTGCAGGTCTGCTAAACATGATTCCCACCTCTGAACAGCCCTGGCACCTTTATTAGAACACTGGAGGGGGAGAAGGGCCCAGGCATATTTCAACCTTGGACTGACATTACAGTAGGGAAATTTCCTCCTTATTTTGACCAAAGTGAAGAAAGAGCACAGATAGGGCCAGGTCACCTGCAAAATGCCATGCCACACATTAAATGACATATAGCCAGCAGTTTTACAATTGACCTCAGTTGAGTTTTAGAAGGGCTTCCCAGGTGACACTCATGATAAAGAACTCATCTGCCAATGCAGGTAGATGTAAGAGACCCAAGTTTTAGATCCCTGGGTTGGGAAGATCCCCTGGAGGAGAGCATGGCAACCCATTCCAGTATTCTTTCCTGGGAAATACCATGGACAGAGGAGCCTGGTGGGCTATAGTCCATAGGGTCACAAAGAATCAGACACAACTGAAGCAACTAAGCATCCATGCACAAGTTTTAGAATGAGCCAGTCTCCATGTAGAGTCAGTGTAGAGACAAATTAATAAATATTTATGCCCTTGAAACTCATTATCTTTTCCCTCCTAGCTAACTACTCTCTTAAAAGTATACATATGACACATACAATATTTCATATATATTACATAAAAATATAGATAAGTATATCACTGAAGTGACTGCAGACATTAAAAGATGCTTGCTCCTTGGAAGGAAAGCTATGACACACCTAGACAGTGTATTAAAAAGCAAAGATATCACTTTGCCAACAAGGGTCCATAAAGTCAAAGCTATGATATTTCCAGTAGTCATGTACAGACGTGAGAGTTGGACGATAAAGAAGGCTGAGCACCAAAGAACTGATGCTTTCAAACTGTAGTGCTGGAGAAGGCTCTTGAGAGTCCCTTGGACTTCAAGGAGATCAAACAAGTCAATCCTAAAGGAACTCAACTCTGAATATTCATTGGAAGGACTGATGTTGAAGCTGAAGCTCCAATACTTTGGTCACCTGATGAGAAGAGCTGACTCATGGGAAAAGACCCTCATGCTGGGAAAGATTGAAGGCAAAATGAGAAGGAAGTGGCAGAGGATGAGATGGTTAGATAGCATCACCAACTCAATGAATATGAATTTGAGCAAATTCTGGGAGACAGTGACAGACAGGGAAAACTGCATGCTGCAGTTCAGGGGGCACAAAGAGTCACATACAACTTAGCCACTGAACAACAATAACAACACATATATATTCTCAGTTTTCCAGATTAAAAAATAACAGAACCCCTTTTCTCTACTCCTTGTACTAGTTTGCTATGGCTGCTATAACAAAGTACACAGGCTGGGTTCCTTAAATGTTTAAGCAACAAAAATTTATTTTCTATATCAGCTACAAACAGTATAGTGTTTGGCATTTAATAATGACTCAAAAAATATTTTTTGGATGATGCTTGAGTAGTAAGTAACATGGTCTCTAACATTTCACATGCCTCCCCAATCTACCACTTCAGCCACCAAGAAGGAAACAAAATATTGAGTCCTCAGATACCCACTGCATTGCAAAAGTTCACTTTATAGCACTTCGTTTTTATAAGAGACCTACATTAGTACTTGTTACGCTACCCAAAAGAAATCAGAAGAGGATTTTCCCATTTACAAAAGTTGAAAAGCGTAAGTGACATTTAGTGCTGATTTTGTAGCAAGTAACAATAGAGGTAGAGTGTGCCCGAGCAGGGAGACAGGCATCGTCAGGCTCCTCCCCACAAACCACACTCAGCGTCTCAGCACCAAACTCCTAAGGATTTGAACTGTGCTTGTGAGCATCTTTATCTGGATTTATTCTGTGCATTCGTTAGCAAGATGTGTCCTAAGTGGATTGCTTCTTCATTGAACACCATTTTAGTTTACAATAGGTTTTAGCAACACTCTGCTTTCTGAGAAATATCAACAACCTCAGATTTGCAGATGATACTTCTCTAATGGCAGAAAATGAGAAGAACTAAAGATCCTCTTGATGAGGGTAAAAGAAGAGTCCAAAAACTGGCCTGAAACTCAACATGAAAAAAACTAAGATTATGGCGTCTGGTTCCATCACTTCATGGCAAATAGAAGGGGAAAAAGTGGAAGCAGTGACAAATTTTGTTTTCTTGGGCTCCAAAATTACTGTGGACAGAGATAGCAGCCATGAAATTAAAAGATGCTTGCTCCTTGGAAGGAAATATACAACAAACCTAGACAGCATATTAAAAAGCAGAGATATCACTTTGCCAACAAGGAGGCGTATAGTCAAAACTTTGATTTTTTCCAGTAGTCATGTATGGATGTGAGAGTTGGACTACAAAGAGAGCTGAGCACTGAAGAATTGATGCTTTTGAACTGTGGTGTTGGAGAAGACTCTTGAGAGTCCCTTGGACTGCAAGAAGATCAAACCAGTCAATCCTAAATGCAAGGAGATCAAACCAGTCAATCCTAAAGGAAATCAGTCTTGAATATTCATTAGAAGGACTGATGCTGAAGCTCTAATACTCTGGTGACCTGATACAAAGTGCTGCCTCATTGGAAAATATCCTGATGCTGGCAAAGATTGAGGCCAAAGGAGAAAGGGGTGGCAGAGGATGAGATGATTGGATGGCATCACTGCCTCAATGGACATGAGTCTGAGCAAACTTTGGGAGATAGTGCAGGATAGAGGAGCCTGGTGTGCTTCTGTCCATGGGGTCACAGGGTCAGACATGACTCAGCAACTAAGCAACAACTTTGAGAGAGCAGGGGAAACATATATTGAGGTTTATATCTGGGTTAAGATCATGAGCATGCACTTTGAGTCACATAAATGAAGTCTGAATTCTAGGTCTAGCTGTGGACTCTCGTCCCCATATCTAAATTCTCCTAACCCTGCAGTTTCTTATCTAAAGTATTGCTGATTAAAAGAAAAAAAAATGAGTAGAGTCAATGTCATTTCATGAAGTTTTGTGAGAATTCAAGGCAATAATGCATATGGTGTGCCTGGTACATTGTAGTATTATTTTTGGTTAATATTATGACCTCATTTATTTGGAGTAGTTGCTAATGAAGTTAACCTGATGCTAATGAAGCACTTGATCAACTCAGAGTGGTGAGCCAGGATTTATCCTCCAAAGAACTGAATTAATGATGTTTTATTTAAACTAATTAAATTACTACAGAGAAGTTCAACAATACACGTTGGAAGTTAGTTTGACATTTTAAGATTGTTGACATCATTGCCTTCATCCTGTGTTCAGTTACATGGAGAAATGTACCATCTCTAGCTCCAAGGTAATTTAGAGTAATATGGTTGAATCGCTTGTTCCCATGTGAACACCTTCAGTGAAATAGGCATTAGAAATTATTCTGTATTCCCTAAAAGATTCTGTTTAAAGAAATGTGCCTGTGTGGCCGAAGAGGGAGAGTTCTTTGGGAATTAAAATGTGTCTGTTGATGTTCAAAACAGAAAAGATATAAATTTGATAAATTTTAGTAAAAATGTAATTCCACACTAGCTAATTTGCTAGTGCTATATTAACATTCACAACTAGCCCAGAAATTAGATTTGTATTGATTAGCCTTTCAGAACTGTCAAAGGAAGTAGCTTTCCAGGGATTTTTCAAGATGACAAAGTAGACTTGGAAAAACTCAGATTTGGAATCAGATTAATAGTTGAATCTCAACTCACTTATTTACTAGCTGTGTTATTTAGAGAAATGTATTTAACTACTGAGTCTCGGGTAAAATAGTTTAGGTATTTACCCATAGTTCTCTGTGTATACGCATGAGTGTAGGGGAGGGTAAATGAAAAAATAAATACGAAGATGCCTTATAGGTGATCACCTTGTATTTTAAATCCCAGGAGATGAAATCGTCAGAAATGAGACTGTCGGGTTCAGCTATACCATGAGAAAAAACTGGGGATGTCTAGAGGCCTTCTTGTCTTTGTTTCATTGTTCTCCTTAGACAGAAATCAGAAATCAGATTTCAATAACCCACCACTCACCTCATCTTTCCTTTTAGATTTTATCTCTGCTCAGTATCTACTTGACTATACAAAAAAAGTCTAAAGACAATGCTATGGTTGGAAATGACCCAACCTCTGGACTTTTCACACTTTTTTCTGAATACCAATCCCAAAACTCTGTTGCTGCATTCTTCCTACATGTCAATTTCCTAACAGACTATGCCTTACAGTACTCTAAAGTTGCACACATGTTCTATGTGTCCTCAGGATTGAGTTTGAAATGACCTAGTTTTCTTTCGTGTCTCCTATAGAGTCAAAAAGAACAAAGATTTGAAGTCCAGTACTAGGATGGTGGTTCTGATAAGAAGTGACTGGTGTTGCTTATTTTCTTGGTTGTTTTGAGGCTGGATAGAATTTAAACCATAAGCTCCTCCTTTAAAACATCACTTCTCTGTTAACACATTAATCATATATTGGGATGCACTCAGCAAGACCCACAGGCACTCTTCACACCAGAAATTGAATTCTCTTGGTAATAGAAAACTGAACCAATATCTTATTGTCATATCAAATCCCATTATTTTTGCTCAAGTTCAATTTAGAACAAAGGTCAATTGAAAAACAAAACAACAGTCCAATGAAGACCCAAGGGGAATTTTTAACTAGGAAGGCATGTTGTGATAACTTTCTAGTAACTGGAAAATTCCATCCAGGAAATTATCTCTATTCAAAGGTTTCTGTGTCACTGTAGTGTATGGCAGGTATCCTGGCAGATTAAAGAAAAGTGGTATTTATTAGATGATGATGGTGGTGAATTTTGATTGTTCCCTGGGTCCATTGGAGTTCAAATATTTCTGGTTCCAAAGAATCGCAATAAGGTTCCTTTTTTTAGTTGAGTTCAGTTCAGTCACTCAGTCGTGTTCGACTCTTTGCAACCCCATGAATCACAGCATACCAGGACTCCCTGTCCATCACCAACTCCTGGAGTTCACCCAAACTCATGTGCATTGAGTAGGTGATGCCATCCAGCCATCTCATTCTCTGTCATCCCCTTCTCCTCCTGCCCCTAATCCCTCCCAGCATCAGGGTCTTTTCCAATGAGTCAACTCTTCCCATGAGGCAGCCAAAGTATTGGAGTTTCAGCCTCAGGATCAGTCCTTCCAATGAACACCCAGGACTGATCTCCTTTAGAATGGACTGGTTGGATCTCCTTGCAGTCCAAGGGACTCTCAAGAGTCTTCTCCAACACCACAGTTCAAAAGCATCAACTCTTCGGTGCTCAGCTTTCTTCACAGTCCAACTCTCACATCCATACATGACCACTGGAAAAACCATAGCCTTGACTAGATGGACCTTTGTTGGCAAAGTAATGTCTCTGCTTTTGAATATGCTATCTAGGTTGGTCATAACTTTCCTTCCAAGGAGTAAGCGTCTTTTCACTTCATGGCTGCAATCACCATCTGCAGTGATTTTGGAGCCCCCAAAAATAAAGTCTGACACTGTTTCCACTGTTTCACCATCTATTTCCCATGAAGTGATGGGACCAGATGCCATGATCTTCGTTTTCTGAATGTTGAGCTTTAAGCCAACTTTTTCATTCTCCTCTTTCACTTTCATCAAGAGGCTTTTTAGTTCCTCTTCACTTTTTGCCATAAGGGTGGTGTCATCTGCCTACGTGAGGTTATTTAGAGACCACATTTTACTTAGACCTGTTAATCATTCTTCCTGGTCAAACATTTTCACCTGAGACTTTTTTTTTTTTTTTTTTTTTCAAAAAAGCAACAATACAGGAGAGTAAATCATAATTACAAAAACATCAGCAGCATAGGCTTAAAATACTTTGCTCTTCTTAATTATATGTTCCCTCTTCCCCTTAAATACATCATCAGGGAGCATCATGAATGATTATGTAAAAAACTTATTTTGAGTTCAGGAGTTAGGAAGTAAGATGTTTGTACTTGTTTACTTCAGTAAACAAATTTGAGACTAACATGTCAAAAGAGAAATGATGAGGGAAATTTTTCATTTTTGATTAAGGTCAATGCAGTTCTTTACTGAGATTTTATAAACAAGGCATCTGTATTAGTTCCCCATGGCTGCTATAACAAATTATCACAAACTGGATGGCTGGTTCAACAGAAATGTATCATTCCATAGTTCTGGAGGCTAGAAGTACAAAATCAAGATCTCAGCAGGGTTGGTGTCTTGTGAGCACTCTGAAGAAGAATCTCTACCCTGGTTTTCTCCTAGCTTCTAGGGGTTTCCAGAAATCCTTGGCATTTCTTGGCTTTGAGATTCATCACTCCAATCTGTGTCTGCCATCATACAGGGATCTTCCTTGTATGCTGTATCTTTAATCTTATAAATACACCAGTCACATTGGATTTGATGTCCATCCTAATCTAATATGACCTCACCTTAAATTATACCTTCAAAATAAGATTACATTCTGAAGTTCTGGGTAAACAGGGATTTGAGGGTGGGGGCACGATTCCATCCTGTATCACTTTTCTTGAGAAAACTGAAAACGGCACCTAAACAGAATATATGTTAAGAAGTGCAAAGCAATTCTATTCATTTTGAATCATGAAGCATCCATTAGCTAGTAAAAAAACAAGGCCTTGCCTTTGTAACTGGAAAGCACTCATGCAGTGGTTGCAACTTTCTCTAACTCTGTTGAACAGAGGGCAATGATTTTTTAGCAGACTGGGGAAGGTTTCCACCTTACACCTGCCTTCTCCACTGGCTCTTGCTTTCCCCATGGCAGCAACAGGAAAGAGAGAGAGGCTGATATCAGATTCTTTTTCTACTGGGGCATTAAATTGTCGAGGATCAATAAGAATCCTCAACTTTGTAGTCCCACTGGGAAGGATCTCCATGGGAACCCACAGAATGAATGACAGTGCCTAGCTGGGTACCTAATGCAGAGAACTAGATTTATTTTTATCAAATCTGAATATGAAACATTTCCTTCAAGAATGAATTTAGAATGGGAACAAAGGGAGTTGAATAAACTGGCAGATAATATGGTCAAAAAATGACTCAATTTATAAATCCGACAGAATAAGAATTTGCCACATAATTTTCATAGACCAACCCCAGTGAATTTGTAGGACTGAGAATACATGTGGGGGGTATTCAGTTAAATTAGTCTGGCTCATGTATAAAAACTGCTGATGCTAAGCAACCTCATGTGTTGTAATTCAGCATTCTTCCAGTTATCTGCCTCTTTTCAGCTTTGAAGGTATTAGAAATCAAACCTGCACTGAGGAACAGATAGCAGTAATGACAGCTACCATTATTTATTGAGCACCTACTATAGTCTAGGCTTCATAATTTACATTTAACATATAACATTCAGTGTCTAAGACAAGAATTATCACCTCTATTTTGTAAGTGTGACTAGTTAGGCTTAAAAGACGATGTTTTTCTGTCATCAGTCCTGGTACACAAATGGATCAAATGTTGTAAAGACGACTCAACAGACACAGACATAGAGAACAGACTTATGGGCACCGTGGGGGAAGGGGAGGGCAAGATGAATAGACACAGTAGCATTGAAACATGTATACTACCATATGCAAAGTAGAGAACGAGTAGAAATTTGTTATATGATTCAGGGAGCTCAAATCTGGTGCTCTGTGACAACCCAGTAGGGTGGGATGGGGTGGGAGGTGTGAGGGAGGTTCAAGAGGGAGGGGACATATGTATACCTATGGCTGATTCATGTTGACATATGGCAGAAGCCAATACAATGTTGAAAAGCATTTATCCCCCAATTAAACATAAATTTTTTAAAAGAAAAACTACTCAACAGGCACTCTCTCCTCCATCTCATCTGGACCATAAATTTAATAGTTTCAAATTTCACACTCACAATGTGTCATTTTCATCATTCCTTCCAAAATAAAGCAAAAAAAAAAAAAAAATCAAAGCAAGTTAATCTCTCCAAGCCTCAGGTTCCCTATCTGAAAAGTATGAAGGATACTACTCATCATTCAGAATGTCATATAGAAAGTACATAATAAGAGTTCAGCGAGTTATTATTTCCACTGTATTTTAGCAACAGTCTTAGCCTTCAAAGAGGCTACTCTCCACACCCTTTTCCCAGAACACCATGACATAGTCACCTGCATCTGAGGGCAGGATGTGTGGGTGGTCAGGTGATGGAGTGTTTGGAAAACCTATGTGGGAAGAGGCGGGGGTGGTTCTGACAGACACAGATAAACTTTAATGATCTCAACACTATCACCCTAGGAGTTGTTCTGTCCTGGTTAAATTGCTAGATGGTCCTGAGGGTAACTTGAACTCACAGCTTCTGCTGTGGAGGAGGACAAAGCTGGAGGGAGAGAGCAGTGCCTTCTGGAAAGCCAGCCTTCTGTTGTTATCAGTTGCTAAGTCATGTCTGATTCTTTGCGACCCCACGAACTGCAGCACTCCAGACTCCTCTGTTCTCCACTATCTCCCAGAGTTTGCTCAAACTCATGTCCATTGGGTTGGTGATCCTATCCAACTGTCTCATCCTCTGTCACCTCCTTCTCCTCCTGCCTTAGCCACATACATTGAAAACACCCTCAAGTGCCCAGCTGAGTGAAGCTTTTATTGATTGTACAAATAACAGTACTGAGAACCAGTCAATTACAACAGTAACTTCTGCAGCAGGAAAATTCTGTTTGCTGATTTGCCAATTGAAATCTACATTTGAATCCTTGGTCTCACAGATCTTAAATCTGGAAATGATTTGATAAATCATTTAATCTTAAAAATGGGCTTCCGTGGTGGCTCAGACAGTAAAAAAAAAAAAAAAAATCCTATTGCAATGCAGAAAACCTGGGTTCAGTCCCTGGCTTGGGAAGATCCCCTGGAGAAGAGAATGGCTACCCACTCCTTCTTGCCTGGAAATTTCATGGACAGAGGAGCCTGATGTGCTATAGTCCATGGGGTCACAAAGAGTCAGTCACGACTGAGTGACTAACACTTTCACTTTTTTCAATCTAAAAATTGATATTCATTTTACGAGTAGGAGAATTAGAGCTCAGGATTAAATGATTTGCCAAAGATCACACAGCTAATTTAAATAGAGTTGGACCTTGGAATTCATTCTCTCTTTTTAAACATGGAGGTAATCTCAAGACACGTTTTCTCAACCTTGATACTACTGATGCTTTGCATTAGATAAATGCTTGCTGCGGGGCACAGGACCTGTGATTTGTAGGATGTTTCGCACCATCTTTGTACCAAATCAAAGCCAGTAAGAACCTCCCAGCACCCAGTATGACAATACCAAATGCCTCTGGACAATACCAAAGGTCACCTGGGAGTAGAGTCAGTCCTGCTGAAAATCACTGCCATAATTTGCTTAATAAATAATAAAGTACTGGACATCTTCTAAAGGTTATTATTAGATCCAGGAGTTTTATCACTCAGTGTGGTTCTCACACTTGTGTAGAAAGAGCTTGGGCAAGAGAGAGATCACTACCACCATCACCCTCCTCAGGGTGAAAACTGGAAAACCAGAGCTCATGCTGCCTTGGGAATTAAACCATGGAGCCAGCTCATAATGGGTAAGATCAGGTTCCTACTCTAAGATGCCCTCCCCTGACCTGAGACTGGCTGCTTGTTCTCCAGCAGCCCCTCCAAGGAAGCTTCTCCAAATCTAGCCCACCCGTGGTTCCCAGGTGAGTTCCCTTCTTTGTTTTCCCAAGTTCCCTGGCATTTCTCTACTGCTGTCCTCACCACGCTGAGTTACAAGGACCTGTTTACTCACCTGTCTCCCTCGGTCAACATGGCTCTTGGGGGAACTGACTGTGTGTTATCCTTCTTTGTATATTTAACTCATGCTGGGCACATCCTAGAAGCTAATGTTTGCTGCATGGATGGATGGATGATGATGGAATTGTTTTTTTAATAAAGGTAAAATAAAATAAATCCTCAGGCTTTAGAGATATACAAGTCTATTTAGTCTACATCATAAACAGAGCAAAGGGTTCCTAGGCTAGGCAAAGAATTATCTCTGAATTTAGCTGGAATCAGGAGCAAGCCAGCAAGTAGCTGCCTATAGCATTGATTGATCCTTGGGTTAAAAAGAAGTGTGTGTGTGGCTGCATGTGTTTCAGAAGAAAGTGAATTTAATCTAGGAGAATCTCTTTCATGGAATAGCTTGTGGTTAGAGAGAATCTTATGTTAAGCCAGACTCAACTAATAACATATTAGTCATTCAGTTATGCCCAACTCTTTATGACCCCATAACTGTAGCCCACCAGGCTCCTCTGTCCATGGGAATTTCTCAGCAAGAATACTGGAGTGGGTAGCAAGTCCCTTATCCAGAGAATCTTCCTGACCCATGGATCGAAATCAGGTCTCCTGCATTGTAGGCAGATTCTTTATTCCATCTGAGCCACCTAGATCAACAAATAATAGATGACCTTTAAGCTGCCTTCTTGGGAAGGTAGATCCAGTTGTCTGCCAAGCACTGTTGGTTGGTAGGGAAAGTCTAGGCTGGTCCAGAGAGGAAGCACCTGAGCCACAGATGCTGAGCCCTGCTTCCCAGCCTCTCCCCTACACACAGCTCAGTTTCTCCTCTATAGAAGTGCTGAGCAAATATTTGACAAATATCACTCTGAAGAGATGCCAAATGATTGGCCTGGTCCCAATTTTAATGTAATTGGAAGTGTTATCACAATTAAAGAAAGATGGCAGGGTTGGTGGGGGAAGAATGTCAATAATGGAAAGTTGAGGGGGCCACTGGAGGGGCTGTCCATGGTGCCCTAGGGCCAAAGGTGTCCCATTGCAGACTTCAAGAATGATTCCATTATCCCAACACTGAGCATTACGTATTGTGATGGTAGATGCATGAGACCTACCCACAGTTAATGAAACTTGGCCTTTTCCAGATACCAGGCTTGCTGGGAGTTTGGCCTCCCTGCGGAGTTTGCCTATAGGGCATGAACTGATTATGCCGAGAAGAACGGCTGGGGCCTGTCAGTTCTATTTCCCCTGGTAAATAAACAGTGTTGTTCCCAGAGTCTATACCTGAGTTTATTCAGTATGCTAACTTGCTTCAGTCATATCCAACTCTTTGCGTTATGGACTATAGCCTGTCAGTCTCCTCTGTCCATGAGATTTCCCAGGCCAGAATACTGGAGTGGGTTGCATTTCCTCTTACAGGGGATCTTCTCAATGCAGGGATTGAACTGGTGTCTTCTGTGTGTCCTGCATTAAAAGGCAGGTTCTTTACCACTAGCACCGCCTGGGAAACCCTTACTCAGTATTAACTGGCCTTCTCGAATATGGTCACCCCTGGGACATTGGTTGAGTTTCCAGAGCTGTGAGACTGAGGGGGCAGACCGGAACTTTTGTGGTTTCACCAAGGTAAATAACCAAGCAGCCAGACTTCCTACAAGCCCCCATCCGTCCTTGCCAATGCTTTTCTTTCCATTTTCTCCATGAAGCACTAAAATACCCATCCTTGGGATTCAGTCCAACTGTTTCATAACAAATTGCAATTATAAACTCCTACGTTATGTCATAATAGCATCAGTTCGATCATCATTTTCTTGCCAAAGAAGCTCTCCTGAATAGAACCATGATTGTTTTTCTACAGAAACCACTCCATCTGGGATGCACAGACTCAGAGAGAGAGAGAGAGAGAGAAAGAGAGAGACAGCCATGAGCCTGCAAATCTGACAGGCGTCCAAGACAACTCACTTGAAATTTTCTTGTCGCTGGTTATTTTTTTAAAGTGCCAGCCCTTCCCAGGATTTGGAGAAATGTTCTGGTTTTGTCATTTTAAAGCTGTTCTTTCTCTACAAATAGGATCTATTCATTGGTGATGGACAAGTCTTAGAAAATACAAAAGAAAAACTGAGACTGTCTAATGCATTTTTAATATTGATGGGGCACAGACCATATGTGTGTGTTGGGTCTACCGCCTGGAGCTTGCTGGAGTTAGAATGGGAAATAAGTCACTTGAAAAACTCTGTCCTTTTGCAGGGGGCAGGGTACACACATCTACTAGAAACCCTTGCAGGTCGTTATTTCCCGGTTTCACCCCATGTGTGGTAGATTCCTAAGTGCTACCTACAGCTCAAGGAAAAACACAAGCTATTTATAAACACTGATACGATCAAGGCAAAGGGAGCAAATGCCGAGACCCAGAGACTTCTGGTAAATTCTGACTTCCTCACCCACCAGTCTCCCTCCTGTTATCTCCTTCCCAACAGTGCTCAAGCTGGTTTTCTTCCAAATTCGGGGAAAGGAAGGCTGCTGAGCCGTTCCACAAATCTCCCAGCATCGCTGCCAAAACCCTATGACGAGTTGCACGGTCTTTTCATCCCCAACAGCTGCCGGCATTGTTAGGACCTGTCTGCAGGCTCCATCTGAGGTGTGAACAGACCTCAGAAACCTGCGGCCCCGCCCCTCCTATTCACAGAGCATCTCTGATTCTCAGCGGAGAATCTTTGTTCTCTCAGAGAGAATCTTTGTTCTCGCAGATCGGCCTGGAATTGTCGGGGAAAATGGCCGTCCGGAGGAAAAGGAAGGATAATAATAAAGCTTGCGTCGGGAGAATTTCACAAAAGCAGAGTCACATTTCAAAGCAGCTGCCAGTCCCCACTGAGGGGACCCGGGAAGAGACAGCCGCATCTGTGAGCGCCTGTTTAGTTTCTGTCTGAAACCTGCCAGAATCCGCACGCGGCTGTCAGCCACCAGGTAATTAAGGTACCCAGGACGCTCCATGCCATACTTTGTTAGGGGAAATATCAGATTGTGCCGGGGAGGGCTGAAAATGTATTTCCCCATGGAGATCACTTAAAATATTCCGCGTTTGAATTCTTAGATTCCCGTATCTGTAATAACTGATGTTTTTACAGCATTTTGCAGTTTATAAATCACTTCCCTTTACATTCTCCCTTAACTTTGGTCACTCATCGGTGAGAGGTAATTATTACATAAGTGCAGAAATAAAGACTCCTGCCAATGAAGTACCATTTCTCTGTGATTACACAGAAAAGGGAGACTCAGACTGAATTCCGGGACTTGTGATTCCAAATCCTATTCTCTCTAAATCTTGAAATACAGAAAGTTTATATAAGTAGAATGTACAGCTTTTTAATGGGAGTCCCCAGGCTATAACTCTATTAGGCCTTTTAATCTGCTCCAGAGTCACCTTATTTTCAGTCAGTCAGTTGTGTCTGACTCTTTGTGACCCTGTGGACTGCAGCACGCCTGACTTCCCTGTCCTTTAGCATCTCCCAGAGTTTGCTTAAACTCATGTCCATTGAGTCAGTGATGCCATCTATCCATCTAATCCTGTCACTCCCTTCTCTTGCCCTCAATTTCCAGAGTCACTTGGAAATATCCCATTTGGATCTGAGGCATTTCTGAGAATTACTGATGTATGTATATTACATCAGGTGTGTACACATATTATATAAATATAATACATGGATATATACCTACTTGTGTGTGTATCACACTATAGGGATTTTTTTCTCAAACAAAACCATAATAGATTATTTTTCCCAAAGTGGCAATCTAGATGGGTACTTGGGAATGAAAACAAGGTATGTTTGGCACTAAGAACCAGGAGACGCAGAAAAGACTAGGTACAGGGTAGCTGCTACTTGACCAGAACTTATTCACTGAGGTTGGCATAGGAAAGAGAGAAGATGCTATTTTAAATAACTGATGAGCTTAGAATGAGAAGATACCATTTTAAATAAGTGATGAGATAGAGGAATTGAGAAAAGAAAACTGGGGTGTTGTAGGAGGGCATTAAAGACTAGAGGACATTACCTTGGGGGAAGGTTGGGGAGCAGAAGTGCTTCATCCAGAAAACAGTTGTCACAGTCCTGGTGCCGTATGTGAGCACAAAGGTGCGCGAAGCACCAACTGGAGCTGGCAGCAAATGAAGACAACAACAAACAGAGAACTCTGGAGCAGTGCGATAAGCCCATGACAGCAAGAAGCACAGAGGGTGTGAGAGGCCCGAAAAGGAGCATCCATCCTGCTGGGGCATCCTAAGGATTTAAGA
Source organism: Bison bison bison (assembly GCF_000754665.1). Lineage (NCBI taxonomy): Eukaryota > Metazoa > Chordata > Mammalia > Artiodactyla > Bovidae > Bison > Bison bison. The sequence continues at coordinate 9,779,556 of NW_011494879.1, forward strand.
AGGAAGCTCGGAGTCAGAAGCTCACTGGATAGATAGGGATGGCAGAATATTCTGGGCACAGAGAGCAGCATGCAATTCACAGACATATGTGCTGCTACTGCTAAGTCACTTCAGTCATGTCTGACTCTGCGACCCCATAGACAGCAGCCCACCAGGCTCCTCCGTCCCTGGGATTCTCCAGGCAAGAACACTGGAGTAGGTTGCCATTTCCTTCTCCAATGCATGAAAGTGAAAAGTGAAAGTGAAGTCACTCAGTCGTGTCCAACTCTTCGCAACCCTATGGACTGCAGCCTACCAGGCTCCTCCATCCATGGGATTTTCCAGGCAAGAGTACTGGAGAGGGTTGCCATTGCCTTTTCCACAGACACATGTGAGGAACTACCTATGGATCTGATTGGAATGAAGGGTATGTGCAGGGAAGTGATAAGAGAAGGACTGAAACTGATAAGCAAGAGTGGATCATGAGTTTTTCCTACTGGTCACTAGGCCATGGGGGAGAAGGTGGGGATGGAAATAATCTCAGCATTTTAAGCTCAAATGTAGGGATATAATCAGATTGCATTTAGCAATCCTCCTGCAGCAGTGCCCAGAATGACCTGAACGGAGTGAGCTGAGACCAACTGCAGTTGGTCTAAAGAGATTAGCTGGTCTAAAGAGATTAGCTGTGGGCTTGAAGGAAGCAGGTGGGGCTGGTGCAAATCCGATATGAGTGATAGTTCGATAAAGGGGCCCAGCCCACAGGCCCTGTATCTTCTAGGTTCCTTCTACTATCAGACCACATCCACAGAAGCCAATCTGGACCCAGGATGATAGCTCCTCACTACCTTCCACCACTGGCCACATTGATTGGTCCCAAGCAGTGGGTACATGAATAAAGCTAGACTGGTCTGGAAGCCCTTCTAAGGCTTTTCAACCTGAGCTAGGGAAGGAAACCCCTTCATATATTAAGACCCAAAGCAGCCAACAGTCACACCCCCCAGTGAGAAGTAGCCTCCTATAGTCGGCGAGAATAGTTCACAGATCAAAAAAAAAAAAAAAAGAGGTTCAGAGAATGCAAAATACTTTGTGGTTCCAATGTCTATGATTGCAGATGTTTACAAAGCCATCTCAACCTTGACTATACTGTATGAGCCAATTATGTCCTCTTTTGCCCACATTTCTTTGATTTGGAGGAAGTCATCTGCAATTCTCTAAGATTCCTAAGGGAAAAAACCATGTGAATGAGAAGAGAGACAGATTCAGGAGATCTAGAGAAATAGAATTAATCAGAGTACTTGGAAACAAGAAAACAAGGGGCAGCAAGCATATGAACTAGAATAGGGGTTGACGAACTTTTCCTGTAAAGGACAAAACAGTTATTATTGTAGACTTTGCAGCCCGTGTGGTCTCTTGCAACTACTCAACTCTGCTGTTCTAACATGAAAACAGCCAGAGCCACCTATAAATAAGTGGGTCTGGCCATGTTCTATAAAACTTTATTTACAAAAACAGGTGGCAGGTCAGAGTTAGCCTGTGAGCCAGAACTTCCCAAGCCCAGGATTGTATATTGGGTTGGTCAAAAAGTTTGCTCGTGTTTTTCTGTGCATGCTAAGTTTCTTCAGTCGTGTCCGACTCTTTGCAACCCATGGACTGTAGCTTGCCAAGCTCCTCTGTTCATGGGATTTTTCCAGGCAAGAATACTGGAGTGGATTGCCATTTCCTTTTCCAAAGGATCTTCCCCATCAAAACCCAAATGAACTTTTTTGGAAAACTAAACCAATTGCCTTCTTTTGCTTTCATTCCAAGCTCATCAAGCACTCTTGTTGACAATTACAAATTCCCAGGTTACCTTGATATTAGATGAAGAGGTGCCCTGTATGAAGGACACAGCCATCTTACTCAGAAAAGGATACCTTTGATTATCAGTCTAAATTGGCATCTGTTCATACACTACTCTTTCAGGACATCAGTGAGGGTTTGGCCACCTGTCAGCTGTCCGTGGTGGTACTAAGAAAATCCAGGATCTGGGCCTCAGAGCCAGATGTCAAGGCCACTGGGGAGATGCCCCCCACCAGCCCACCTACCTTCTCTTCCCTATATCCCCTGCTCCACACAGACGGCCACCTGCCCTCTTGAACTTCATCAGCAACGTCAGGCTAAGACAAACAACTTTCTTACTGACTCTGTAGAGAGCAGCTGCATTAAGAAGTAGCCTGATGTCCTATTTCCATCCAAAGTTGAATTTACCCCCTGCCTACTCTTTCTTACACTATCAGTTCCAACTTAATGCTTGTTACCTTCTGTTCACCCTGTTTCAAACTGCTAAAAGGTACCAGATGCTCGATTTTTCACTTTAGGCGCGTCTCTTAGCTGACTTTAATGACACTGCACTCATCTGCAAATAGGGGAACTAATCTTTACCTCCCAGGATCACTCAGCTAGTTAAGTTAGATAACAAATATGAGCATGCCATAGCAGGATCGGGCCCATGGTAGATGCTCAGAGCATGTGGTGTGGCCCTGGAGAGCAGAGGAGATCCTGGGTGAAGGTTGCAACCTCCACAGCTCTGGATCTTATGTTCCCCATAGAAAGGTGCTTGAAAATTACTCATTCAGTAGGTTCTTTATTCTGCATGTGTGGTCTGGGACCTGGTGAGACAGGTCCAGACAGGTCCAGATCTGGGTAAAGGCCCAGATCCTGGACTTTCTTAGTATCACAATGGACAGCTGACATGTGGCCACTGTTGATCTGATACCCGCATGCCTCTGAAGGACAGAATCTAGGGGAAACCAGGCATGGGTGCTGTGTAAGTAACTGGAGTGACAGATGGGTGGAGTTAGATATTTTGTCAACATAGAAATCACTTTTCCAGAATGAGTTTCCCCATCTAAGGATAGTGTCCTTAATTTCTACAATTAAAACTACCTGCCATATGTTACACTCTCTTTGGTAGCAGCTTTGAAGCGGAACCACACATTCCCTGGAATCCTTTGTGCATAGAGGCAATTGGAATAAAACAAACTGGGAAACTTGGATCTGCTCACCCCCATCCTTCCTGCTTTCAGGGACGCTGGGCCAGGAAACACCCATATGGGCCTTGTTTCCTTACAAAGATGTAAGTCAGTGATTTCTAATGTCCTTTGTTGAATCAGTCTCTGATTAAAGCACGTTACCCAGAGATTAGACTGAGGAAGAGAACAACTTCCAGAGAAAGATGCCCTTGGAATAGGTTACTAGGTGTGGGGGCATGTGTGTTCAGGGTGGGCAGGTTCAGAAGGGTATGAAATTAGGTTGACAATGGACATCCAATACATATAGTTCAGATGCCTTGTCTGAGATACAATGGCCTTCAGAGCCAGGGAATCCCAAGTCCCAATTTAGTCACTTTGCTTTAAGTACTCTAGCAATTTATTTACTTATTTATAATTTATTTATTTACAATGTCCATTGTCTGATGTTGACAATGGACATCAAACAATACATGTGTTCCAAGATGTTCTGGTTAATCAATATGTTCTAAATGATGTCCAGTGTCCTGGATGGGCATTCCACAAACAATAATGAACTTGGATCCCAGCCTCTAAGCCAAAGAAGTCAGGCTCTCCCACCTCCCAGCCTTGATTCAAAGTGCTCACCATCCCTTTTAGCCCATAGAAGGAATGGTGAGCCTATTGCTTCAAGATACAGCTTCCAGAAGTTTCTTCAAGAAACATTTCTTCAACCTCAATTGCCATTCACTGCACAGTTATTGACTACTGTGTCAGAAACCATGCTTGTTAATAAAAGCCTGATCAGTAGACCCAGCTTTTAAGGGTGCTCAGTCAAATGAGTATCAAGAACATGAAGCCAACTCATAGATACCACGGGGTAAATGCTGCTATAGGAAACAGAGGCATATATAAACATTGAGGTGGGGTCCAGAGAAGAGGAGAAACTTCTGCCCAGGCTGAGGGTGGAAGGTGTCCCTCCCCTTCCCAAAGCATGTGTAACCTCTCTTCTAGCACTTTCCTGGTTACTGTGATTGTGGCTCTGTCTACATTTCCCACTGATCTAGAGTTTGTCTCCTGTTCCCTGGCACCCAGCAGAAGACCTGGATGTAAGCAAGAGACGGTGGAGAACATTCCATCCTCTGTAGTCAAGGAGTCCTTGGTGATCAAGCGATAGCAGTCTGGTGCTGGGCTGTAGCCAATTTCTAGGTCAACCATCAAAGCTATCACAGCTGAATTAGCAGCACTATTTAGCAAAGTGAGCCAATGCCAATGACAGGAAGCAAACACACCCTCTGTGTTTTCAATGGCAAATCTCTGGGGACTTTTCATCATTAAGGAAGGAGACTGACCTAAATTCCAGCTAGAATTATTTCATGCCACATTTGGCTTGGGCAATGACAAAGTCATCTATCTATGATCTGTGTGCCCAGTCAAGTACCTGGAATGACCAACTTTTACAAACAAGTCAGAGCAAAAGCACAAGTTTGAGGAAACTCTTGGGGTTAGCAACACTTCTGGGAAATTTCTCTGGGACTAATTTAAAAAAGAGAGATGACCATGGAATGCCTTCAGCCACTGTCATGAGATCTACTATCAATGGGTCAGATGGTTCACAACTCACGCAGTATTTTCACACACATTTTTTCACTTGAGCTTTGCAAACTTAAGACATACTATCGTCCTCATCTCACAAGAAGTGACACATATACAGCTCAAGTGACCTGCAAGGTCATTCAGGTCCTCCTCTCACGCTCTCTCTGCCAACAAGGACACACCTCTGTGTCCTCAGGTGCATACAGGAAGTACAGAGATTCCCAGCTTCTAGCAAGATCCACTTCCACCCAAGGTTACAGCTTCTCCACGCCTTCACTGGAATTGCAAGTATGCTTCACATTCAGCACAGCCCTGAACAAGCCATCAGAGAACTGGGGATGCTGAGTGAGATGCAGAGGAGATGGCAGGTGCCATGGAGATCCAGAAAGCCCCACCGGAAGGAGAAAACAGACTGACTTTGGGTGACCCCAGAGGTTAGAAGAAGGACCTGAGAATGCACAACAGGCAAACATGGCCAGGTTCCATCTAGAGAAGAAATCTCTTCTCTGATGTTCACAACTGATCACTTTTGGAAGCCGTGAGCTCACCACTGCTGAGGTGCCCAAGTAGAGGCTGGGAGATATCTTGCTGGCAAGATGTAGTAGGAATTCAAACATCTGCTGGGCCTGGACCAAATGATTCCTTTAAATCAGGTCATCTAGTGGACTTCTGCAATCCTTTTGTTAAATCCTCTTGCCCGCTTAGCGCACTTGTCTCTACCTCCCTGGGCCAGTCAGTCAGAGGGAGTGTCATCAAAAAGCTCCCCCCTTATCATGGTGACTCTGGGGGCATACAGACAGCAAGCCTGTGCTCCCAGGCCCCTCGACACCCCATCGCAACCCTCCTATCTCTCCCCCTGGTAACTAAGTGTTAGATCATGACTACCAACCAGCCCCATCACCCACGTGTCATAATACAGCTCACAAATGCGACATGTCATTCCTAAAAGAATGCCAAACTCTGGTCCACATCAAATTCTCTTTTTTAAGTTCATCTGTGTATCTGCCTTTAGTATAACTTCCATTTTACCAGCTCTGTACATTTTATAACTTAAATTGAATAATAACCTATTTATATGTTTATGTCTAATAAGGAAATTGATAACATGAAAAATATCTGTCCCTTTATTAAATGACTGCTCTATAGCAGGAACTATGCTAGAGATTCCGTATAAATTATCCTGATTCCCCACCCTGCCAGTCATATGATAACCCACCCATTTTACAGATGCTCACAGAGATTTAAGTTCCCTGACAGGTTGGTCTGATGTCAAATCCCAAGCAATTCAAACTCCATAACTACACTGCCTGTTAACAGCTGGGATTCACCACCAAATCTGACTCCAAAGCTGGTATTATTTCCCACTGCAACATGCTGCTGGAAGCTTTCCTAAATATAAAAGCAAAAGTTTTGATTCTAAATTTTATTTTAAAAGGCAACTTGTATTTCAGAGTTCTATTAGGAAAAAAGTAGTTGGGGTAGGGGAGGAAATATGATCAAGAAACGAGGTTCCAACCCCAGGTTGTATGGTTATTTATTACAAGAGATGATTTATTTTTTTCTCTCTCTTTCCATTATTTACTTGTTCAGGGAGCTAGAAACAGGAAAGCAGCCCTGGCGATTCAGCAGTTATTTAAATAGAACAGTGCTGGGACTGTGCACTCAGTCTGCTGTAATTGGAAACCATTCCTACCATGCACCAATATTTCAAAGGCAATACAACCCAATTCTCTGACCCATGAATCAGGGTTTCCCCTTTCCCAGTGTGAAAGATTGGGACCAGGGAAGACCAGAAGAAAGATTTCTCTTCGGCACAGCTTTTACAGAAGAAAGCTGACACAGGAGAATCTAGTTAGCCAGATTTTTAATTGTATATTAGAATAAATTAATTGTATTAAATGTATGGCATTAGCTTTTCTTGTGCAGTGAATCCATGAGAAAAACACGCTCTGTCTTCTGCAAACTGAGTCCCATCCTCTCTGAACACTTCTCATTGTCTCTGTAACCTGGTGTCTTGAGACAAACTCACTTAGCTATCATGATTTATGTTCAAGCAAGATTTGTCACTGGCAGAGTCAACCCCTTTCAAATTCATGTTAATTCTCCTCTTATTCAAATATGATGATTTCAAAGCTGTATCCCTGGCCTCCCCTCTCATCTTTGGGGGAAGTGAAGTTAGGGACTCTGAAACTGAACAAACCTGACATTACTGTGTGATTCCAGATAGGATCCTTTACCTCTCAGAGCCTCAGTTATCTAATCTGAAAGCTGGCCTCATAAATGAATATCACACACAGGTAGTGACAGACCAAGGAAGGTGATGAACAGAAAGGAGTTAGCATAGTGTTGGATGCCCAGGGGGTTATACAGTGATACTGGTTGATGATTACTGGTGATGCCCAGTAAACATCACCTCTGCTTTCTTTACTGTGGTTTCCTTCTTTTCTTTACTGTGATTAAAGGTGCAGTGAACATTTCAGGTTGTGATGTTGGCTTCTGCAACCATATATAAATGCAAACAACTCTTTGTGATATGTGCCTTTTCCTAACCTAGAGTAGGGCTTCAATCAATTCAGTCGGTCAGTCATGCCCAATGCTTTGTGACCCCATGGACTGAAACACACCAGGCTTCCCTGTCCATCACCAGCTCCTGGAGCTTGCTCAAACTCATGTCCATCGAGTCAGTGATGCCATCCAACCATCTCATCCTCTGTTGTCCCCTTCTCCTCCTGCCTTCAATCTTTCCCAGCATCTTATCCTTATCCATCAGAGGACAGACAGAATGAAAATCACAATTACAGAAAACTAGCCAAACTGATCCGGAGAAGGCAATCAGTACTGGAGTGGCACCCCACTCCAGTACTCTTGCCTGGAAAATCCCATGGACAGAGGAGCCTGGTAGTTTGCAGTTCATGGGGTCGCCAAGAGTCGGACATGACTGGGCAACTTCACTTTCACTTTTCACTTTCATGCATTGGAGAAGGAAATGGCAACCCACTCCAGTGTTCTTGCCTGGAGAATCCCAGGGACGGGGGAGCCTGGTGGGCTGCCGTCTATGGGGTCACACAGAGTCGGACACAACTGAAGTGACTTAGCAGCAGCAGCCAAACTGATCACTTGGATCACAGCCTTGTCTAACTATGAAACTAAGAGCCATGCCGTATAGACTACCCAAGATGGATGGGTCATGGTAGAGAGTTCTGACAAAATGTGGTCCACTTGAGAAGGGAATAGCAAACCACTTCAGTATTCTTGACTTGAGAACCCCATGAATAGTATGAAAAGGCAAAAAGATATGACACTGAAAGATGAGCTCCCCAGGTTGGTAGGTGCCCAATATGTTGCTGGAAAAGAGTGGAGAAATAGCTCCACCAAGCATAGGGCTTGCATTCCCCTTTTTTCCTATTTATCACCAGCATGGCTTTCCCACACCAGGCACCTACATTCTAGACCGTTTACAGTTTTTATCCTATCTAACTTGATCCTTATGATACATTGGGAGATTGTCAATATTATCACCATTTTACAGATGAAGAAACCAAAGCTTAGGAAGGACAAGTAACTCTTCTGAGATTAAACAGCTAGTAAACAGCAGGACCAAGAATCAAATCCAGGTCTGTCTGGCTCTAAATCTTATACTTGTGTGCATGCTCAGTCACTCAATTGCGTCTGATTCTGTGATCCTATTAGGGACTGTAGCCTGCCAGGTTCCTCTGTCCCTGGGATTTCCCAGGCAAGGATACTGAAGTGGGTTGCCATTTCCTCCTCCAGGGGATCTTCCCAACCCAGGGATTGGATCCAAGTCTCCTACATTGGCAGTCGGGTTCCTTAACACTGAGCCACCTGAGAAGAAAATACGATGCTTACTTACTCTTTAAAAATCCTGACGCTAGGACAGTGATGCTCAAATGGGAGTAGTTTTGTTCTCCAGGGAATATCCAGTAGTACTTGGAGATATTTTTAATTTCTACAATGTGGGGATGAGGGAAACGATGCTACTTGCATCTAGTTTGTGGCCAGAGATGTTGGTAAAACATGCTACAATGCCCAGGACAGTGCCCCCACCCCCGCCCCCGCCCAACAATGAAGAATTATTTGGTCCAAAACCTCAATATTTTGTTGTTGAAAAATTTTTCTGTTGAAATATTTTGCTCCAACATTTATCAAACTTTGTCTTATTTTAATATAAGTGAGTTTAATATCGTATTTTGGAATTCAGACCTTCATTCCTTATTGATGGGCAGATACCAAAAGACCTTATTTTTTCCAAGTCTTCTGCAAAGCAGAAATGTTCCCAGTGTATTACATGTTCATACTGTCAGTTTCATTCATTTCCACAGCACAATCTCTATTGTCTCATGGTTTCCATGGTAAAAGGTCTCTCAGTTGTTTGTTTAGATTATTTTTTTGCTTGTTCATGCCATTTTGAAAACATTTCTAAAAATGAAACTGCCAAGGTCAAATCCAATATAGTCTTCCCTCTGTTTCTGTTATTTATTTTTTTCTTACATAAAATATATGGCATGCCACGGAGTTTAAGCAGTTTACAATGTCTGTAAACTCTGTGCCAGTTCTAAGTTATGATGGAAGATATTATTTATAAAATAAAAATGTAATATTTGATACAGTGCTTGGAAGTCTAGTTCACTCCCTATTTCCATTCGACAGAGAAGGAAGGAGACTCCTAGGTAAGCCGTGATCTACCCAGAGTTAAATGGCTAATTGGCACAGGGCAAGAATAACAGTGGGCTTCCCAGATGATGTTACTGGTAAAGAATCTGCCTGCCAATTCAGGAGTCACAAGAAACGCAGGTCTTATGTCTAGGTCAGAAAGATCCCCTGGAGCAGAAAATGGCAACCCACTCCAGTATTCTTGACTGGGAAATCCCGTGGACAGAGGAGTGTGGCGGGCTACAGTCCATGGGGTCGGACACAACTGAGTGGCTGAGCACAGCACAGGAGGAGCAGGAATAAGAGCACAGGTATTCTAACTCCTGGGCTGGCACTTTCTTCATCCTGCACTTGAGGTTTCATGCTGTAAAATCCAAGCAGTACACACACTTGGGTGTGCACTCACACAGGCAGACAACATGCACCTGCACCTGCACACACATACACACACATAATGTGTTTTCACTCTCCTTCTTTTTGAAGATTTCAAATAGTGATGCTTATCAATGCGTTAAATGCAAACTTAGAGATGTGAGTCACCTGTGCTCTGCTCTACTGAGGAGTTTAAAGGGACTAGGAAATCTGGACAACCTGATGTTCAAAATGAGAACTCAAGATCACCAGACTGGCTACTCTAGACATCTGTAGCCCCAAACCTGAGTTCCTGGAATTTATGAAACCTGACAGAGAATGCAAAGAGTGACACTGGACCAATTTCCATTTCTCTTCCCCATTACCACTTTACACTGTCTTCACAGTTTCCTTTATGAAATATAAAGATGATAATGGACACCTGGCTCCAAAAACTCTGAGCGCCTCCCATTTCCTAGATGAAAGCTAAGATCTTCAGCATGGAGTGTAAGATGATCTTAGCTCCCTAGCCTGCCCCAGACATGGATCCTGCTCTCACCTGTTAAATCTCAGAGCTTCCCAGAAGATTGCATCTCATGAGCCCTGAAACAAGTTCCTCCAGTCCTTCCACCCAGATTCCTGGGCAAGTCTCCATGATGCTTCCTCTATAGCTTCTGATGTCTGTCTGAGAAGTATTGACCTCCCTAAGACCCCAGCTTGTATCAGCTTGTATCACAGGTAGGTACACTGATCTCTTTAATTCCCCATAATAGAACTCAGACCCAAGTTATGTCAAAAAGACATGCTGAAGACCCCAGTATCTAACAAAGGAGAAAGGATAATTTGCATTTTCTAGAAGCTGTAAATAAAACCTGTTGACACAAATCCAACCTCAAAATCCTTACTCAACTCCTGCCCCATTTCTTGTGAACTCTACCTTTACCCAAGACCTTTCAAGTCATCTCCACATGTGTGAGTTTAGATTTCAAGTAGATATATGTCTCAATCAGCTTAAGCCACTCTAAAAAACACCATAGAACTTCCCAGGTGGCTCAGTGGTGATCCCTGGGTCAGGAAGATCCCCTGGAGGAGCTAATGGCAACACACCCCAGTATTCTTGCTTGGAAAATTCCGTGGACAGAGGCGTCTGGCAGGCTACAGTCCATGAGGTTGCAAAGACTTGTACGTGACTGAGCAACAGAGAGAACACCATAAGCCGGTGGCTTATAAACAGCAGACAGTTACTTCTCACAGTTCTGAAGGCTATGAAATCCAAGATCAGTGCATGAACCCATTCGGTATCTGATGAGGATTGCTTCTTGGTTCTTAGACAGCCATCTTCTCACTGTGTACTTACATAGTGGAAGTGGGGAGGGAGCCTTCTCTGGGCCCTTTTATAAGGGCACTAATCCTGCTTATGGACTTCCCTGGTGGCTCAGATGGTAAAGTGTCTGCCTACAATGTGGGAGACCTGGGTTTGATCACTGAGTCAGGACGATCCCCTCAAGAAGGAAATGGCACCCCACTCCAGTACTCTTGCCTGGAAAATCCCATGGACGAAGGAGCCTGGTTGGCTACTGTCCATGGGGTCGAAAAGAGTCGGACATGACTGAGCGACTTTGCTCCACCCCTATGACCTAATCACTTCCCCAAGTCCCACCTCCTAATATCATCACCCTGGGACTAGGATTTCAACATGAATTTGGGGGGACACAAACTTTCAGTCTACACTAAGAAGAAAATCTTCCTCTCCCTTACTACTAAGAACCACAGTATTTCTTGTTCAGGATGGCTGACAGTGGAATGATCCGTTTCCTTCTGAATAAGTTCTAGTCACAAGGTGAAATCTAACCACCATCCTCTCCTCCCATTGGAAAACTACACTTGCCTATGGCTTGTTCAGTTCCAGAAGCATGTCTCATTGGCCAAATTCTCGATGAGTTTCTGCAGCTGTCTTTCCTCCAGCCTCTCAGGTGTGTGACCTGAGCCTCCTTGTGCTCTGCAGGAAATAAATCTTGTCTATTCCCAAATCCTCACTTCACAGTTGAGGAACATGAAACAAGAAGGGACTTGCCCAAGGCACCCAGCAAGTCAACAGCAAATCTATGACTAGAACTCAGGTCACGCGATGTCCAGGCAAGTACTCTTTCTTTTAATATATTCTTGAAATCTCAATAATAAGACTTTTAATTTTGTATTTATATGGATACACATATGAGTTCTCAGCAAGTGAATGGATATGAAAACTCTGGGAAGTTGTATTCAACATATGAAAACCAATTCTGGGTCACAATACTCCTTGGGGACCCATCATTCCTTAGCCACAAACATAATAACTGAAGTGGGAAGGTAAATTTCAACAACAGAGGTACAACACACACTGTAATCGAGTTAGAAGATGTATGTAGAGGCTGTTAATAATTCATGTAAGATGCTGAATATTACTTTCCTCATTATAAATATTTAAGAGCATATGGTTTTTAATAGCACAAGATATTACACAGTGATCAACTTGTATAAATGGTTACATGAAGCCCAAGGAAAGATATCCCTTCCTGTACCTGGAATGATCACAAAAGTGACATTCTTAAATGGAAAAATAAAGTCCATAATGAAAGACCCCAGAGTTACAGTTTTAATTAATGATGACTCTTATCATCCCTTACCACAGGAATCCACAGACTCAGTCATACAAACATTTTTCCATGGGATCTCCAGGGATAGTTTCCTGCTTTGCTCTTTTAATGATGATTTTTTACATTTGCTTTTTCTTTATTAAATCTACTTGAGTTCAGTTCAGTCACTCAGTCATGTCCGACTCTTTGCGACCCCATGGACTGCAGCACACCAGGCTTCCCTGTACATCACCAACTTCTGGAGTTTACTCAAACTCATGTCTATTGAGTTGGTGATGCCATCCAACCATCTCATCCTCTGTCAACTCTTCTCCACCCACCTTCAATCTTTCCCAGCATCACGGTCTTTTCAAATGAGTCAGTTCTTCATATCAGGTGGCCAAAGTAATGGAGTTTCAGCTTCGGCATCAGTCCTTCCAATGAATATTCAGGACTGATTTCCTTTAGGATGGACTGGTTGGATCTCCTTGCAGTCCAAGGGGCTCTCAAGAGTCTTCTCCAACATCACAGTTCTACTTAGTTAATTTTTTTATAATCGAGTGCAATTGCTGTACATTGTTGTGTTAGTTTCTGCTATACAATGACGTAAATCAGCTATGTGTATACATATATCCCCTCACTCTTGAGCCTCCCCCTGAGCCTCCCACCCATCTAGGTCATCACAAAGCACCAAGCTAGATTCCCTGTGCTATACAGCAGCTTCCCACTAGCTAGCTATTTTACAAATGGTATGTGATTATATGTCCATACTACTCTCAATTTGTTCCTCCCTCCTCTTGCCTCTCTGTGCTTTCTGTATAATTAAACCTTTTTTTCGAGCCAAATTTTTGTGTTTTCCTTGCTGATAAAAGGATTGCCTATCTCAGCCAGGCCTGTAAACCATAAATATCTAGATTAATTCCCAGCTGACCATTAACATGAAGGCTTTGCCTTTAAAATACTAGCATTACAAGAATGTAAGTGGCTCTGTATAAGCAACTTGAAATGGATTCTTCTTTATCTTACGTTGAACTGCTTCCAAAGGTAAGGAGCGTCTTTTGGAGTCTCCTGCATGCATATAGTTTGTCCAGAGCCTCTCAGAAGCAGCTGGTCTTCCCTGGTGTCAAGTTATCCTGAACATGACCCCTGGCCACAGGCACGAGTTTCAGAGATCCAGACTGTGGGTTCAGCCCACAGATTCTATCAGTGAATGGTTTAGGGGAATGAGGCTGCGGCAGGGTATTTGGGTTATCTACCCATATCCGGTTCCTGCCTCTTTCCCTCAGAGCAGAATTCCCCTCCATCCCAGTAACCACCCCTCTCCCACCCACACGCCTCAGCAGAAGGAAAGCCCACCCCAAACCCAGGAGGGGTTCCTGCGTGACTGCTCCAGAAATGGACATGAGGCTCAACTCAGACCAATTTTACTTCAGGAAAAGGGTATGATGGAATTTCTAGAAAAGGTCTTCCTTGTTCTGGGAAATATGCAGAAGGGATCATCCATTCTGTTTCTAGACATTGTCATCCATGAGGGCCAAACTGCTGAGAACAGGCTCAGAAACAGACCAACTCAAAGTGAAGGGCAGTTCCAAGGGAAGCAGAATGGAGCTGGAATCCCTGGTTATATCAATTCTGAAATGTGTGTTTCCTCTGGACTTCCAGATATGCGAAGCTATCAAGTTATTTAAATTAAGTTGAATTTTGCAGTGCTTTCATCCAAGAGCATTCTAAATATTAAAGGGAACTTTACCATTTAAGGGAATAAAACCCCTCACTGGGTTTTCTAATATATAGAAAAACTAAGTGGAAGTAAATAGTTGAAATGTGCAGTCTCTAGGAATCAGATTTAATCAAGACTTAAGGAAGAATGATATTGACCCGTACAGAGGGGGGAAAAAAGGGTTTTAGATCTTTCCTTCAGAAGAACTGCTATGGAGAGTACACCAAAAATGAAGCATGACACCTTGATTGAGCTGGAGGAAGAGAGGGATTTCCTCTGGAGAAAGGCGGTGAGCTTCAAAGCCTGGCTGAACAGACATGAAAAGGGAGAATAAACATGTCTGGACAACACTTCTTTTAAAAGAGGAAAGGGGGCCTTTCAACCATTACTCCATCAGCATGGGAGACAGATCCAGGAAGACCCAGCAGAGGAAAGGCTGTTTAGAGTTGAAGGGGTAAATCAATCACACTTCTCTCCCCTTCTGAGTTCCAACTGAAATGTGAATCATTTCAGGATAAAAGAAAAAAAACAATGTGTATCAGTTCAGGATACATATATTATTAGAGTTAGTGCTAGAAGCTCTGGGTTGGAGAACATAGTTTTAATCTTGGCCATACACAGCTTTTCTATAACCCTACCCCCAAACCCCAGTAGTCATATATGGATATGAAAGCTGGACCATAAAGAAGGCTGAGAACTGAAGAACTGAATCTTTTGAATTGTGGTGCTGGAGAAGACTCTTGAGAGTCCTTTGGACAGCAAGGAGATCAAACCAGTCAATCCTAAAAGAAACCATCCCTGAATAGTCATTGGAAGGACTGATGCTGAAGCTCTGATACTTTGGCTATGTGATGTGAAGAGCCAACTCATTGGAAAATACCCTGATGTTGGGAAAGATTGAAGACAAGAGGAGAGGGGATGACAGAGGATGAATTGATTGGATGGCATCACCAACTTAATGGACACGAGTTTGAGCAAACTGCAGGAGACAGTGAATGACAGGGAAGCCTGGCCTGCTGCAGTTCATGGGGTCACAAAGAGTTGGACATCACTTAGTGATTGAACAACAACCACCACCCCATACCCCACCTCTCTACCTCTAAGTCATCATGCATATGTGCTCAGTTGTGTCTGACTCTTTGCAATCCTTTGGACTGTAGCCCCCCAGGCTCCTCTGTTCATGGAATTTTTATGGCAAGAACACTGGAATAGGCTGCCATTTCCTCCTCCAAATTATCTTCCCAACCCAGGGGTTAAACACGAGTCTCCTGATACTCCTGCAATACAGGTGGATTCTTTACCTGCTGAGTCATTGGAGAAGCCACTGCGATTCCACCTCTAAGTAATTGAATGTATCTGCCCAGGTAGAAGCAGAGCAGTGGGATCTATCCAGGCATGCTTCTCTTGTTTCATCCTCCCCCCTACCCCCTTGCGGGGACAGAATCTGCCTGTTGAAAGGCTCCTTCCATGGAAGAACAGAGGGAAAACTTACATTCATTGCTATCAAGGCAGCACCTCAAGGATGAATGAGGCCTGGATGTCAGGAGCAGTGTTATTTATTACTCTAACCTTGCTTAAATGAGAAAGACAAAGACGTCAGACTCCCAATATTCCACTCTAAATCACTCTTCTACTGCTGCAAGGTATACAGGGATAACAAGAGAGCTATAAGTGCTATTCCAACATCGCCTCTGGGAGTCAGCATTCTCTCATGGACACAGGAGGGCAGGGGGATAATTTCCCCTAACAGGAGACAAGAATCAAGGAGCACAATGGAGTGACTCTACTGCAGAGGGAGCCCATCCAGTGTGCTGAAAAGAGATGCCTCTTAGAGCCATATAAGAAGGTCCATCATAAGGACAACTGGACAACCCACCCTTTACTACTAGACGAGCTATGTCACATGGAGCTGGGAACAATGGAACAAATTTCAGGAGAAAGATGGGCAAGATCAGTGTAGAAAATCTCAGGTGTCATTAGGTATATTTCACGATAACAAGAGTAATGCCCCCCTCCCTCTCCTTAGGTGGGATTGCACTCCCTATACCTGCCTCTAAAGGACAACTCCAAGATATGTACATATATATACTCTTGAAATGGTATGGTTCAAAAAACTAGGTATACCTAAAAATTATAAAACTCTTCAGATGAAACAAACGTGAGAACCAGGTAGGACCTAAGAGAAGGAAGTGAAATCTTTTAGACAGGGAAGCAGCACAACCATAGCACACCACTATGGTATGGGGTTGCAGATGGACTGGGGCAATGCAATGCAGAGAGAGGAGCAAAACATGGAGAGCTGAGGTGGGGTAGATACAGAACCTGGCCCTTTTCCCATGCAAGCCTGCTCAAAACAGGGCAGAGCCTAGTCCCCAGACAAACCTACATCAGTTCAGAATTGGGGACAGAGGAACGCTCAGGACTCACAGAGAAGGTGGGGATTTAGGGATTCAGATGTTTAAAAGTACTGAATGAACCTTAAGTGGGGGTGTGTGCAAGAGGACTTATAGAAGTATTTAAGTCCCCATGATGGGGGAGAGGGGACTACCAAAGGGAATGTCTGCACTTTTTCAGGAAGCTAGGAATGTTTCAGGAAACTAGGAATGTTATTCTCTGAAAGAGCAGGCTGTCTAGGATAGGTAGATTTTACTCCAGGTACTTTTCCTCCTCAAACCCTTGATGAGTCACTTCTTCCTCTTACATTTGCCCTACATGCAAGATGATCTCTGGACTCCTGACACAACTAGGATGGCATCCAGCAGGGTTGAAACATGCCATTGTTTCGTTGTGTTGTTTGTGTTGTCTCTGGATAATATTCTTCCCCTGCTGCTGCTAAGTCACTTCAGTCGTGTCTGACTCTGTGCGACCCCATAGACGCCAGCCCACCAGGCTCCCCCGGCCCTGGGATTCTCCAGGCAAGAACACTGAAGTGGGTTGCCATTTCCTTCTCCAACGCATGAAAGTGAAAAGTGAAAGTGAAGTCACTCGGTCATGTCCGACTCTTAGTGACCCCATGGACTGCAGCCCACCAGGCTCCTCCGTCCATGGGATTTTCCAGGCAAGAGTACTGGAGTGGGGTGCCATTGCCTTCTCCGATTCTTCCCCTAGATGCTGCTAAATCTTTGCTGTGGTGTCTGGCTGGCAGAAGCTATGTAGGTCTAGTTTTATTGCATATTTCATTTCAGAAACATAATCTTCCTTGAGATTGCTTCTAAAAGTGTTGGGAGTGTTGCCTTTTTTGAATATTCTCTAAATATTGTGGGTGTGGGTTGTTGTGATAATTTTATCACATTGTATCACTTATAGACTGTTCAAAACACAGGGGATTGAGCAGACGCTGGGTCAGTTCAGGAATTTAGGAGGTACTGGAAGAATTACACTCACACACTCATTCCAATGGAAGAGATGCAGGTTGAAGCTACTGTGGGGACCCACTTCTACCCAAACATCCAAGTGAGACCACCACTGCCCTAAACTACATTGAGGAGAATAGGGTTTTGGACATGAATGCCTTTGAACTTTAACTTCTGAGCCTCAATGTCATCACCTGTGAAAGAAGGCTGGTCATAGCCTAGCTCATGTTACTGTAAGGTGAAGGAGAGAGAATATTTTCAAATCATATAGTGTGATAGTTGCTCAGTCATGTCTGACTCTTTGCAACCCCATGGACTGTAACCTGCCAGTCTCCACTGTCCACAGAATTCTCCAGGCTAAGCATATAACTGGTGCATGGAAAATAACAGGTCTTCTAAAATAAGTGTTGTTATTTTGCTCAGGTCTCAAATGTCAATAATCTAATGTTTGAATAAGCCTGGTCACAATTGCCAATGAAGAAACATCTTTTCCTTCATCCCTAATGGGGAAAGAGAAAATCCAGAGATGGCTAATTCAAACCTATAATGACTTGTTCAGCAAATATTTATCCAGTGAATACTGTGTCCCAAGCACTATTATAAAAACAGGGACTGTAGTGGTGAAGAAGTGTTCTCTCTAGGCCATAGAATGGAGCCTCAGCAACTTACTTTTTCCCCACCCCCTCTAGATGGCAAACTTTTTAAGGGTAGGAGGGTAAAATTATTGCTCTCATATTCACTTCATATTCACTAGACAGAGAAAAGAAACTATTGATGCTTGTTGAGTTACCTTGAGTTGAGCCAAGAGAAAGGAGCCTTAGTAAGTCATACAGGATACTCATAAAATTGCAGAACTGAAAGAACCCAGCCAGGATGCACAGACAGCCCTGGCAAGAGAGACTTCCAAATAAGCTTTCAAGGTGGCCTCTCCTCCCACTGCTTAGACACGTCTCTGTCACATGGCCTTCCCTGAGCTCTCCTGCGCTGGGCCTGCAATGATTTTATCCAACTCCTTTGGCATTGCCAACCATGCAATTCACCCCCTCTTACCTCTCAACAAGTAGTAGCTTCCCAAATGTTTATTGGGCACCTACTGTGTGTCAGGGGTTTCCCTGTGGCTCAGTGGCAAAGAATCTGCCTGCCAATACAGAAAACACGGGTTCAATTCCCAGGTTGGGAAGATCCCCCAGCATAGGAAATGGCAACCCACTCTAGTGTTCTTGTCTAGAAATTTTTATGGACAGAGGAGCCTGGTGGGCTGTAGTCCCTGGAGTTGCAAAAGAGTCAGACACAACCTAAGTGACTAAACAACAACAACACCGTGCCAGGCCCCATGCAAGTGCCTTCTATGGCCACCTTTCTTAAATCATCACCGCAAATCCATGATACAGGTATTGTGCAAATACGGAAATAGATCCAGAAAGGATAAGGGCTACACTCAGGGTCATAGGGTCAGGCGGATGATGTTTTTTTGTATTTACTGACTCAACAGTGATGAGACTCCTCCTTCCCAGACTCAGAACACAACTGGTTAAACTGGTTTTCAAACCAAAGGGTGGAAAGAGCAGATTTGCCCAGGTGACTGATCATAAGTCTCAACCCTCAGGGTACTGGGCTAACCAGATAACCAAGAAAACAGGCATGCTCTTAACATTTCAGCAAAGCTATGACCAGAGGGCCAGAAGGTGACAATTATTTATCACTGACTATAAACTGGGTTCAATATTTTCATATAGTGTTACATATGTGCCAAATATTCCTACAGCAAAGGGGGTTAGAGCAACATATGATAAAAACAAAAATCGTTGTCCTCGAGGAGGACAGGAGAGGCAAGCAGGCAAACAAGTTATGTGTTCATTTACATAAACACACACACACACATACACCTACATATTGGAGTATTTAGTGGATAATAACACTGTGGATGGAAGAAAGCATCAGGAAGGGAGATAAGAAGGCTCAGGTGGTACACTTTCTATGTTCATCAACATAGAAATGACCTCCAACTCCCCACCTGTAAATGACCTCTGACCTCCGACTCCCCACCTGTAAATCAAAGGGCAGATACCAAGCGCCTTTCATCATTGGCATTCTTTTACACTGTAACACACCCCATCTGTGTATAAAATGGCTCATCTGTAAATGTTTTCAAAAGACAGTCTCTTGTGGGTGAGCTGCTTCCCCATCATCCTTGAACTCACTTTGCAGGTCACTTCTCCCCTTAGTGGTTATTGACATCCTTTCCTTCTTGATGGCACTAGTCACAGCTGCAGTTTCATACTTGTATGACTAATTAATCACAGTTGAGGGATGGATAAAAAGGATGTGGCACATACATACAATGGAATATTCAGTTCAGTCGCTAAGTCGTGTCCAACTCTTTGTGACCCCATGAATTGCAGCACGCCAGACCTCCCTGTCCATCACCAACTCCCAGAGTTCACTCAGACTCACATCCATCGAGTCAGTGATGCCATCCAGCCATCTCATCCTCTGTCGTACCCTTCTCCTCCTGCCCCTAATCCCTCCCAGCATCAGAGTCTTTTGCAATGAGTCAACTCTTCGCATGAGGTGGCCAAAGTACTGGAGTTTCAGCTTTAGCATCATTCCTTCCAAAGAACACCCAGGACTGATCTCCTTTAGAATGGACTGGTTGGATCTCCTTGCAATCCAAGGGACTCTCAAGAGCCTTCTCCAACACCACAGTTCAAAAGCATCAATTCTTTGGTGCTCAGCTTTCTTCACAGTCCAACTCTCACATCCATACATAACCACAGGAAAAACCATAGCCTTGACTAGACGGACCTTTGCTGACAATGTAATGTCTCTGCTTTTGAATATGCTGTCTAGGTTGGTCATAACTTTCCTTCCAAGAAGTAAGCGTCTTTTAATTTCATGGCTGAAATCACCATCTGCAGTGATTTTGGAGCCCCAAAAAAAATAAAGTCTGACA
>NW_011494879.1:9801077-9801530 GCF_000754665.1 Bison bison bison
TTGATTGGGTCATTTATTTTTCTGAAATTGAGCTGTAGGAGTTGCTTGTATATTTTTGAGATTAGTTGTTTGTCGGTTGCTTCATTTGCTATTATTTTCTCCCATTCTGAAGGCTGTATTTTCACCTTGCTAATAGTTTCCTTTGTTGTGCAGAAGCTTTTAAGTTTAATTAGGTCCCATTTGTTTATTTTTGCTTTTATTTCCAATATTCTGGGAGGTGGGTCATAGAGGTGGGATTCTTCAATATCCGCAAATCAATCAATGTAATACACCACATTAACAAATTGAAAAACAAAAACCATATGATTATCTCAATAGATGCAGAGAAAGCCTTTGACAAAATTCAACACCCATTTATGATAAAAACTCTCCAGAAAGCAGGAATAGAAGGAACATACCTCAACATAATAAAAGCTATATATGACAAACCCACAGCAAACATTATCCTCAATG
>NW_011494879.1:9801630-9802017 GCF_000754665.1 Bison bison bison
TTTTCCTATTTGGAACCAGTCTGTTGTTCCATGTCCAGTTCTAACTGTTGCTTCCTGACCTGCATACAAATTTCTCAAGAGGCCAATCAGGTGGTCTGTGATTCCCATCTCTTTCAGAATTTTCCACAGTTCATTGTGATCCACACAGTCAAAGGTTTTGGCATAGTCAATAAAGCAGAAATAGATGTTTTTCTGGAACTCTCTTGCTTTTTTGATGATCCAGCAGATGTTGGCAATTTGATCTCTGGTTCCTCTGCCTTTTCTAAAACCAGCTTAAACATCAGGAAGTTCACGATTCACATATTGCTGAAGCCTGGCTTGGAGAAATTTTGAGCATTTACTTTTTTTTTTTTATAGGCCATTTTAAAAGTTTCAGTCAATTTTATT
>NW_011494879.1:9802736-9804461 GCF_000754665.1 Bison bison bison
TCAAAATGGATTAAAGATCTAAACGTAAGACCAGAAACTATAAAACTCCTAGAGGAGAACATAGGCAAAACACTCTCTGACATACATCACAGCAGGATCCTCTATGAGCATTACTTTATTAGCATGTGAGATGAGTGCAATTGTGTGGTAGTTTGAGCATTCTTTGGCATTGCCTTTCTTTGGGATTGGAATGAAAACTGGGGTGCAATGGAATATTCAGTTCAGTTCAGTTCAGTCACTCATTCGTGTCCGACTCTTTGCGACCCCATGAATCTCAGCACACCAGGCCTCCCTGTCCATCACCAACTCCCGGAGTTCACTCAGACTCATGTCCATCGAGTCAAAAAACAACAAAATTATGCCACCTTCAGCAACATGGATGGACCTAGAGAATGTCATGCTGAGTAAAGTGAATCAGACATAGAAAGATGACTATCAGAGGATATTGCTTATATGTAGAATCTAAAAAGTACAATATATAAACTTGTTTACAGAACAGAAGTAGAGTCACAGATTTAGAAAACAAACCTACGGTCACCAGGAGATAAGGAGGGGAGGGATCAACTGGGAGACTGAGGTTGCCATATACATATTATGTAAAATACAGAACTAATTAAAAAAAAAAAAAAAACCTGCTTGTATTCTACTCAATACTCTAATGGCCTACATGGGAAGAGAATCTAAAAAAAAAGAGTGGCTATATGTATAACTGATCATTTTGCTGTACACCTCAAACTACCACAACATTGTAAATCAACTATATTCCAATAACATTTTTTAATAAATAATTTTTAAAAAATAAATTAAGTCTGTTACCCCAACTGAATGCCGCTTATATTCAGTACCTTACTCTAATGGTTGACACAGAACTTAGTCTAGTGCAAGCACAGGTAAGCTAGGGCCAAGTACATGCTCAACAATAATGGTGGAGTGAGTGAACGAATGAATGTGCTCTATTTTATCTTCACCAATTCAATTCTACAGACCACTGATGTTTTTCTTTCCTTCAGGATTCCTTCTTTAAGCTTTTCACTGATGCTTTCCAAAGCTCTCTTTTCATAAGGCATGCTGTCAAACCCAGAGCATCTAGGTACATATTCATTCATTCTCTAGACAGTAACATCTGGTTTACACATGATGGAATGTGTGAGCTGAGATGGAGGAAATGAATTTGCATAGCACAAATTCTGAAGATTTTCCCTTGCAGGGAACAGAATGGCACCTGAGCATGCATGCTTACACACACACACACACACCCCTTCTCTGATTTACAAAGAGAGGAGTGAGTGAAGATGCCAGATTTACATCCTGCCGTAGGCACTGGGCTCTCCTTTCATGGCCCTGTGGGCTTCCCTACACAGAGTCTATAATCCTAAGTAAGGGGCTGTCCTGAAATGAAGACAGCCCAGCTTTAGTGGAGACAGTGTTACCTATGAAAGCAAGTGGAAGCATTAGATGGCACGAGACTGCCGGACTTCATGGAATCCACACAGATGAGGAGAAATAGAAAAAGACTAGTCACTTGGTAACTGGTACCATGAGGTCATCTAGCCAAAATCCTTCTGGTCTATCCAGATTTTATACACTTTTTTAAAGAAATCCTTTACAATTCCATAATTTTATATATCAATCAATTGAGTTCAGTCGCTCAGTCGTGTCTGACTCTTTGTGACTCCATGGACTACAGCACACAGGTTTCCCTGTCCATCACCAACTCCTGGAGCT
>NW_011494879.1:9804631-9805534 GCF_000754665.1 Bison bison bison
ACACACACACACACACACACCAAAGAGCATAAATTTCTCATTCCACAATGTGGATGTGGCCACTTTCAACTAGGTGTACATCACATTCAAAATACTGAAGAGACACTCTGGGTATCATTCTGCTGAGATATCTGTACTTGGTGGCCCCTACTTGGCTTTTTGAGTCAAATTCTGGTCCCCTGGGCAGGGAAGGGATAACAACAGAGTCCTGCTTCCACTCGACACTCTTAAAGGATGATGCTTTTATTCCAATAAATGAGTAGCATTACAAAAGTAACTAGCAAAACATCTGGTAGAACATAGAGACTCAGACCCTTGTGGTTTTCTGACAACAAAAGCAAAAATCAAACAACCATAAAACCCCAAAATCGTTAGTGCTCTCCTTTGCTGCTAACAAGAAAAACAGGGTGACAGGAAAGACAAACCTTTTTCTAGCAGCAACTTTTAAGAGGCAATCGTTACAGAGAGCCTGACAAAGGCTCATGGAACTACGGCAGGGATGCTCTTTTTAGTAGCTTTTTTATAGAAGATATAGAAACATGCTTTATTTAGCCATGTCTTATATGGCCCTTCAATAAAAGAAAAGGACATCCTCTTAAATAGCCCTTCTCTGGAGACATGTTTACAGGTGTGAGAGTAATGGGAGTGTGGCCTGTAGCCTGTGGTGATCTGAGTTGGTACAGAGTTGGCTTGCTGATGCTAAAGGGGGAGAGAGGAGACCACACTGCCCATCTCAAGTACTGCTCAGCTGGGCTGATGAAGGGAGTTGGCTCCTAGCCATTCAGTACAGAGAGCTGGGATGGGACTCTGTCCTATAAAACCTGGGCCTTTTCTTGGGCAGTGGCTTCTCTCTCTTTTTCTCCTTTAGTCTTTTAATTCTTCCAGCATCATTTTTTTTAAAGA
>NW_011494879.1:9805634-9807423 GCF_000754665.1 Bison bison bison
TGGCCCTGTGGGCTTCCCTACACAGAGTCTATAATCCTAAGTAAGGGGCTGTCCTGAAATGAAGACAGCCCAGCTTTAGTGGAGACAGTGTTACCTATGAAAGCAAGTGGAAGCATTAGATGGCACGAGACTGCCGGACTTCATGGAATCCACACAGATGAGGAGAAATAGAAAAAGACTAGTCACTTGGTAACTGGTACCATGAGGTCATCTAGCCAAAATCCTTCTGGTCTATCCAGATTTTATACACTTTTTTAAAGAAATCCTTTACAATTCCATAATTTTATATATCAATCAATTGAGTTCAGTCGCTCAGTCGTGTCTGACTCTTTGTGACTCCATGGACTACAGCACACAGGTTTCCCTGTCCATCACCAACTCCTGGAGCTTACTCAAACTCATGGCCATCGAGGTGGTGATGCCATCCAACCATCACATCCTTTGCCATCTCCTTCTCCTCCCGCTCTCAATCTTTCCCAGCATCAGGGTCTTTTCCAAGGAGTCAGTTCTTCACATCAGGTGGCCAAAGTATTGGAGCTTCAGCTTCAGCATCAGTCCTTCCAATGAAGAAAATCAGGACTGATTTCCTTTAGGATGGACTGGGTGGATCTCCTTGCTGTCCAAGGGACTCACAAGTCTTCTCCAACACCACAGTTCAAAAGCATCAATTATTCGGTGCTCAGCTTTCTTTATAGTCCAACTCTCACGTCTATACATGACCACTGGAAAAACCATAGCTTTGACTAGATGGACCTTTGTTGGCAAAGTAATGTCTCTGCTTTTTAATATGTTGTCTAGGTTGGTCATAACTTTTCTTCCAAGGGGCAAGCGTCTTTTAATTTTATGGCTGCAATCACCATCTTCAGTGATTTTGGAGCCCAAAATGATAAAGTCTGCCACTGTTTCCATTGTTTCCCCATCTATTTGCCATGAAGTGATGGGACAGGATGCCATAATCTTAGTTTTATGAATGTTGAGCTTCAAGCAAACTTTTTCACTCTCCTCTTTCACTTTCATCAAGAGGCTTTTTAGTTCTTCTTCATTTTCTGCCATAAGGGTGGTGTCATCTGTGTGTCTGAAGTTATTGATATTTCTCCAATCTTGATTCCAGCTTGTGCTTCATCCAGCCCAGCATTTCTCATGATGTACTCTGAATATAAGTTAAATAAGCAGGGTGACAATATACAGCCTTGACATACTCCTTTCCCGATTTGGAACCAGTCTGTTGTTCCATGTCCAGTTCTGACTGCTGCTTCTTGACCTACATACAGATTTCTCAGGAGGCACATCAGGTGGTCTGGTATTCCCATCTCTTTAAGAATTTTCCACAGTTTGTTGTGATCCACACAAAGGCTTTGGCATAGTTAATAAAGCATAAGTAGATGTTTTTCTGGAACTCTCTTGCTTTTTCGATGATCAAGCAGATGTTGGCAATTTGATCTCTGGTTCCTCTGCCTCTACTAAATCTAGCTTAAACATCTGGAAGTCCATGGTTCATGTACTGTTTCAACAGCACATGGCCTGGCTTGGAGAATTTTGAGCATTATTTTACTAGCGTGTGAGATGAGTACAATTGTGCAGTAGTTTGAACATTCTTTGGCATTGTCTTTCTTTGCGAATGGAATGAAAAGTGACATTTTCCAGTCTTGTGGCCACTGCTGAGTTTTCCAAATTTGCTGACATATTGAGTACAACACTCCACAGAATTATTTTTTAGGATTTGAAATAGCTCAACTGGAATTCCATCACCTCCACTAGCTTTGTTCTTAGTGATGCTTCCTAAGGCCCA
>NW_011494879.1:9807523-9810922 GCF_000754665.1 Bison bison bison
TAGAGTTCTCTGTGAGATACAGTAGGTTCTCATTAGTTATCTATTTATCTATATTTCCATCAGCAGAGGAATGGATAAAGAAGATGTGGTACCTATACACAATGGAACATTACTCAGCCATAAAAAGGAACAAAAATAGGTCATTTTTGTAGAGACATGGATGGTCCTAGAAACTTATGCCAAGTGAAGTAAGTCAGAAAGAGAAAAACAACTCTGGTATATTAACACATATATGTGGAATCTGAAAAAAAAATTGGTATGGATGATCTTATTTACAAAGCAGAAATAGAGACAAAGATATAGAGAACAAACATATGGATCCCAATGGGGAAAGAGGGAGGGGATGAATTGGGAGATTGGGATTGACATATATACACCAGCATCATTTTTGAAAACCTTTTTTGTTTAGACACAAAATTGCCCCAGACTACAGTATCGGGAGAAGAATGTCATTGCCATGGCTGCTAGAGTCTTGCTCCAAAGCTGGCATCCTCCAAGGATTGAGTGGGTTCTGAGGGTTCACTTGGGTTACTGAACAGAAGAAACCAAGTCTATCACATTTCTTGCAATCATGGTCTCTCTCAAACTGCCACATAGAGAAGTGTGCAATGATTGAGTCTCAGTAAATCGGATAGTCTCTGAAGAAAGGACTTGTATCCCCTAGAAGATATGTTGAGGTTCTAACCTCCAGTGCCCATGAGGGTGACCTGATGCAGAAGTGTGGTCTTTGGAGGTGTAATCAAGTCAGTATGAGGTTATACTGGAATTCTGTGCACCCAAATACAATGAGAGCTACCCTTATAAGAAGAGAGAAATGTGGATACAGAGAAACACAGCAAGTGTGCCATGGGAGGTTGAAGGCAGAGACTGAAGTGATGCATGACAAGTCAAGAACCACCACAGATGGCTCATGACCACCAAGACTGTTCACAGCCACCAAAAGTTAGACAGAGGCAAAGAAGGATCCTCCCCTAGCACCTCTGGAGTAAGAATGGCTCTAGTTTCAGATTCTAGATTCCCCAAATGTGAGAGAATACATTTCAGTTGTGTTAAGCCATGAAATTTGTAGTACTTTATTACATCTGAACAAGTGGTCCCTAAGAGACCTCTAAGTATAACCAGAGAGATGCAGAAATGGAAAAACTAGAAGATTCTGAGTTCACTGGGATTTCTTTTTTCCAGACCCATGACTGTTTGGAGATTTGCATGATCTGGCAAATACAATACAAATTATAAAATAACATTATAGCATTAGAGTACTAATGGTATAATCTCACCAAATGTATGAGATGCCAGTACCTAAGGCTGCGGGACCTACGCTGTCCTGAGTCCTGCCCCCTTTTTAGTTTGCCCTGGACCTGGCAGCCTTCCCCCACTTCATGTCCTAGGAAGGAACCAAAACAACTTTACCTACCACCTACCTTTCAAGGGCATTGGGAAGATCTGTGTCTCCATAATGTTTGTCCAAGAAATTGGAGCTTCCTGGAGTCCTGTCAGTAACTCAATGTAAAGTATGTTATTATCCCTGCAAACCTTGGCACTTCTTTGTCACTTTCCTTTTGAGAGGAAAATTATACTTACCCAAAGCATTTCATTACCACCTGAACTGTCTGCTTGATATAAATTTAGAAACCTAAATTTATATAACCCACAGCCAAATGCATTAGAGTTAGGGGCCCAGGGCACCTATAATATTGCTATTAGAGAAAATAAATTTTGGCAAGTGGCCTTGCATGACTATTCAGTCTAAACTCTGAATCAGTTCAATTTAGGGATGTCCCCTCACATGATTTTTTGGAATACTTTGCCTACCTTTGTTTACATTCCCTACAACAGTTTATTCCAGGTAGGTCTTAGAGACTCATTAACTGAAAATTCTATTACCATCCAACTGAATGTTAAGGATTCTTTCTTTGATGTAGCTATGAAAAACAAAGTCCCATTTAGGGGAGACATATGAACCCCATATTGGACCTTCTTGACTGGCTGAAGATGTATGGTGAGTACATGCCATAGCTGGAAAGCCCCATGGATACTTTGAAGTTCCCTACTCCCAGCCTTGCTTTGGTAGCACTTTGGAAAGGGGGGAGTGGATCATGTTGGTTAGGCTGTGTTCCTTCCTTTTAAGCTCATGTGTTAGTTTTCCCTAATCCTTAATCTCTTTGGATGGAGATGTAGACCTAGATATCAATCCTGTGCTTGGCATGTGCATTGGTGCCTCAGTTTCCTCATATATAAAAATGGGGAACTAATACCTAGCTCGTAGGATTGCTATAAGAATTAGACAATTCTGTTAAAGAAGTTAAGATGGTTCCTAGAATATAGTATTCATTAATAAAAATTAGGTATTAAAAGAAAAAGGAGATAGAAGAAAAAGAGGGGAAAATGTGTTATTAGTGGTGGCAGTAATAGGACTAGGTTCTAAGTTTCCCCAAGATACCAGAGAGACATGGCTAGTAGAAAAGAATGCAGTAGAGGCTACAGATCAGACTTGGCATGAAAGTTTTCTCTTGAATTCTCTGGACACATCAAGAAAGTCAGTCAACTGATCACAAGCCAGCCAAGGGCTCTTCCAACCAGGCCAGCTGTCCCAAGCAAAAGAATGAATGGTATCAGGGCCACATGGTTGTAAAGTCAAGCTGCAGCTGCCAGACCCATCATCTGATGTGACTTGCAGAATAATGGCTTCACCAATGTCCATGTCCTCACTCCAGGGACTTGTGAATATGTTATATGTCAAAAGGGAACTAAGGTAGCAGATGGAATTAAGGTTGCTAATCAGTTCAATTCAGTTCAGTCACTCAGTCGTGTCCAACTCTTTGTGACCCCATGAATTGCAGCATGCCAGGCCTCCCTGTCCATCACCAACTCCCAGAGTTCAATCAAACTCATGTCCATCCAGCCATCTCATCCTCTGTCATCCCCTTTTCCTCCTGCCCGCAATGCCTCCCAGCATCAGAGTCTTTTCCAATGAGTCAACTCTTCGTATGAGGTGGCCAAAGTACTGGCGTTTCAGCTTTAGCGTCATTCCTTCCAAAGAACATCGAGGGCTGATCTCCTTTAGAATGGACTGGTTGGATCTCCTTGCAGTCCAAGGGACTCTCAAGAGTCTTCTCCAACACCACAGTTCAAAAGCATCAATTCTTTAGCACTCTGCTTTCTTTATAGTCCAACTCTCACATCCATACATGACTACTGGAAAAACCATAGCTTTTTCTAGACAGACCTTTGTTGGCAAATAATGTCTTTGCTTTTTAATATGCTGTCTAGGTTGGTCATAACTTTCCTTCCAATGAGCAACATCTTATAATTTCATGGCTTCAGTCACCATCTGCAGTGATTTTGGAGTCCCCCAAAATAAAGTCTCTCACTGTTTCCATTGTTTCCCCATCTATTTGC
>NW_011494879.1:9811384-9811574 GCF_000754665.1 Bison bison bison
GCTACTGGAGAAATAACTCCAGAAAGAATGAAGGGATGGAGCCAAAGCAAAAACAATACCCAGTTGTGGATGTGATTGGTGATAGAAGCAAGGTCTGATGCTGTAAAGAGCAATATTGCAGAGGAACCTGGAATGTTAGATCCATGAATCAAGGCAAATTGGAAGTGGTCAAACAGGAGATGGCAAGAGT
>NW_011494879.1:9811674-9813298 GCF_000754665.1 Bison bison bison
AAGTCTATGCCCCAACCAGTAACGCTGAAGAAGCTGAAGTTGAACAGTTCTATGAAGACCTACAAGACCTTTTAGAACTAACACCCAAAAAATATGTCCTTTTCATTATAGGGGACTAGAATACAAAAGTAGGAAGTCAAGAAACACCTGGAGTAACAGGCAAATTTGGCCTTGGAATACGGAATGAAGCAGGGCAAAGGCTAATAGAGTTTTGCCAAGAGAACGCACTGGTCATAGCAAACACCCTCTTCCAACAACACAAGAGAAGACCCTACACATGGACATCACCAGATGGTCAACACTGAAATCAGATTGAGTATATTCTTTGCAGCCAAAGATGGAAAAGCTTTATAGAGTCAGCAAAAACAAGACCAGGAGCTGACTGTGACTCAGATCATGAGCTCCTTATTGCCAAATTCAGACTTAAATTGAAGAACGTAGGGAAAACCACTAGGCCATTCAGGTGTGACTTAAATCAAATCCCTTATGATTATACAGTGGAAGTGAGAAATAGATTTAAGGGACTAGATCTGATAGATAGAGTGCCTGATGAACTATGGAATGAGGTTCATGACATTGTACAGGAGACAGGTTGCTAATCATGTGGTCTCAAAATAGGGAGAATATCCTGGATTATCCAGATGGACACGATGTAATCACAAGCATCCTTAAACATGGAAGAGAGGCATAAAAGTCAACATTTGAAGGCTGTTCTGCAAGAAAGACTTGATCGCCAATTGCTGGCTTTGAAGATAGATGGGACCATGAGCCAAGGAATGTGGGCAGCTTCTAAAAGCTGGAAAAGATAAGGGATGGCTCACCCCCATAGTCTCCATAAAGGAACTCAGACTTAATGCACCTTGAGTTGAGCCCAGGGAGACCCATTCTGGGCTTCTGACTTCTAGAACTAAAAGATGGTCATTTTATTTTAAGCCACTACATTTACAGTACTATTATGACCATAAGAAACCCATACCTCTACCAATAATCAGACTGAAGTATATCCTAACCAATACCCACCCAAGGGCTGTACATCTTCCACAAACACAAGAACAGTTCATCAGAGCAATATCATTTTATGTGATTTAACAACAGACCTTCTAAGAGAAGCAAAGTGCTTGATAGAGTGAACCCTTGAGAGACAGTAGCTTAAACACAAGATAACAAGCCCTTCACTTTGTTCCTGTCCCTGACTCTCTGAAGCCCTTTCCTCCTTGAGTCCCTGGGGGCTTTCCTCTCGAGGTGGCTCTCAGTTCAGTTCAGTTCAGTCACTCAGTCGTGTCTAACTCTTTGCAAACGCATGGACTGCAGCACATCAGGCCTAGGCCTCCCTGTCCATCACCAGGATGATGATGGAGCTTGCTCAAATTCATGTCCATAGAATCGGTGATGCCATTCAACTATCTCACCCTTTGTTGTCTCCTTCTCCTCCTGACTTCAATCTTTCCCAGCATCAGGGTCTTTTCCAACAAGTCTGTTCTTCGCATCAGGTGGCCAAGGTATTGGAGTTTCAGCTTCAGCATCAGTCCTTCCAATGAATATTCAGGACTGATTTCCTTTAGGATGGACTGATTGGATCTCCTCGCAGTCCAAGGGACTCTCAAGAGTCTTCTCCAACACCACA
>NW_011494879.1:9813537-9823871 GCF_000754665.1 Bison bison bison
GTCACTTGTTTCATTGTTTCCCCATCTATTTGCCATGAAGTCATGGGACCAGATGCCATAATCTTAGTTTTCTGAATGTTGAGTTTTAAGCCAACCTTTTCACTCTCTTCTTTCACTTTCATCAAGAGGCTCTTTAGTTCTTCTTCATTTTCTGCCATAAGGGTGGTGTCATCTGTGTGTCTGAGGTTATTGAGATGAGCAAAACAACCCTGTGAATGTAAACAGTGAAAATATCCCTGGGGATGAGTTTGAACTCCTCTGTTATCTGGGGACTCCCATTTCATGGAAAGCTTCATTTTGTTGTTGTTGTTGTTTAGTCACTCAGTCATGTCTGACTCTTTGCCACCCCATGGACTGTATAGCCTGCCAGGCTCCTCTGCCCATGGGGATTCTCCAGGCAATAATACTGGAGCAGGTTGCCATGCCCTCCTCCAGGGGATCTTCCTGACCCAGGGATCAAACCTGCACCTCTTATGTCTCCTGCATTAACAGGTGAATTCTTTACTGTCAAGCCACCAGGGAAGCCAGTGGAAAGTCTTGTAGAATTTTCATATTATTGAAGATTCCAAGGGACATTTGAGGATATCCTCATTAATGCCAAACCCTCATATCAGATATTAGATAGGAGAATGTTTTACAGATCTGATGCAAATGTGGTGTTGTCAGTACTGTTAAAGGCTTAAGTACCATTTAGTGGTATTTTTATTATAATAGTAGCATAGAATGTGGGGGAATTAAGGGGATTATGTATTATATTAATTAGCAACAATTTATGCTTTTAGTAATACCCTTAATCATTAAAATCTGTCTTGGGGGGCAAACAGCTAACACAAGACTGTAAAAGAACTACCTGATTTGACCTTTTTCTGTGAGCAATAATTCTGTTTTAGGAGCTATCTCATTTTATATGGGAATCCTATATAATTAATTGTGACTTTGATTTCAAGAGGGCATTTTACTATATTAAGAGTAGGGTTAGTCTTATGGGAAATTCAGGAGAAGGTATTTACATAAGGAAATGAACACTAATTCCTGTGTAATGAACACTCTTTCAGAACCTCTTCCTTCCCCTTCTCCCTACCTCCACTCCATCCCAGTGAATCTGCAAACTTTATAGCAACCTCTATAAGATTTTTGAGAGATTCATACACAACACCATACTAACACACGGTAGAGTGCTCAGCTTAATATTTCATTCCACGGACAATACTTATTAAATTTTTGCCTATCATGTTGAGAATGAACAACAACATTTGTGTGACCCACAGGAGTAGAGGCAAGATCTCAGCAACAGGGGACAAGTCTAGAAGCCATGGCTGCCCCAAGCCCCATCCAGCTAGCTATGGAACCAAGGAGACTATCTAAGACCACTTCTAACCATGGGGCACATCACAAAGCCTGGCTGGGAAGGTCTGGCACGAAAAATAAGACAGCACAGTGGAAATGCAGGTGGCACAGAAGTCAAGCCCTGGGTGCTGGGGTCTGATCTAATCTCTGCCAAGTTACTTACCACTCCATATCTACCCTTCATTACTTATATTGGACAAGAGTAACAGTATCTACTTTACAGAACTGTGGTGAGAGTTATAGTTGTAAAATATTTAGAACAGTGCCTGGTGTGCAGTGAGTCCTAAATGTATGTTTAGAGGCAAGAAGCCTGGGTTCAGGTCCTAACATGCTGTATGACCTTGAGCAAGTTGGTTTGACTCTCCAGGCCACATGTCCATTGTCTGTTAGTGAACAAATATTGATAAAACTGTTTCATCATTAGAGCATCCCTCATCCTTGTTCTTTTGGGAGAGTCAGTATGTGGGGTGCAGTCCCAACACTCATCCCCATTTGCCCTGAAAGTGGTCCTGCAAAGTGTCTGAGTTGGATGATCACTGCATGGTCATCTAAGTGTCTTGAGCATTTTAATGTGCAATTTATTTGGCAACTGGGAGGTCATGGTTAAGAGCTGATTTGGAGAGGAGAAGGGGCAGAAGTCAAGGTGCAGAGAGCATCAGAGGGAAGGTGCAGAACTAGAGATGGTAAACTTAGAGCCTTGGTCCAGACTATCTCCATAGATGTTGGAAGAGATGTAAAGGAGGAAAATCAGGCACAAACTGGAGGGAAATGTGGTTGAAGGAGAGGTGTGTTTGTTAAGACAGAGATGTGTCCATCTTTCCATGCTGTAAGTAAAGCAGAGCACAGGACTCAAATAGGAGGGACAATGGCTGACTGATGGACTGAGACGCTGGTGGCTGTGGAAGGAAAGCAGAGGGTCTCAAATCCTCTCTCCAGGAATTCTGTATTGGGAACTGGATGCTTTAATTGAGCTCTCTGATTTCAACAAATGCCCGTGAAAGAGATAAGCACATGTTAAATTCCCAGCTATCCCCAGCTGATCTCTGTCTTGCAGTTGGTGAAGAAATAAAAGCAAAAATGATAGAGATTGATTTCCAGCTTCTCAGGAGGCCTGGCTGGCACTGATAATGCAGTTGATACTCTAATTACTCTGAGAGTCTTTGGCCCAGAGGCCCTGGAACCACCTCCTGGGTAATCCTACAGGACTGTCACTCTCCACAGGGTCCCACCACCTCCAGGAAAACACACTCACCAGGCAGATCTGTAATCCCATCAAGTCTGCAAGTCTGTTAAGGGAGCACATCTGAAATGAATTTGATTAACTGACACCAGTCTCCAAATAGTAATTCCAAGGCTGCTCTTCTGATCTCAGGTCCCATGGTGTCCCACTTTCTTCGGTCTGTCCAGCTCAGTCCTTCACCAGAGAGGACCTGAGTCATCTCATGCTGGCCTCTCAATTCATCTCTTGAATTTGGCAACTGGTTGCTCCAATGCCTCTCACTGCTGCCTTTTCTAACCTTTATTGTACCTACTAATCTGCATGGCCTGGAGCAACAAGAGATCCACTCACTCATTGTTTTCTTCATTCCTTCATTGACTGATTGATCCACAAAGTACGTACAGGCTCTGAGGTGGGCACTAGGGACTCATAGATGCTGACGACACAGTGTCCTCAAGGAGCTCGACATCCAGTGTACAGTCCCCTCCTGGAAGACTAGAACTACCCAAACGTACAGAACAAGCATTTGACAAAGCCTATCCCCTGGAGAAGGAAATAGCAACCCACTCCAGTATTCTTGCCTGGAGAATGCCATGGACAGAGGAGCCTGGGGGGCTAGAGTCCATGGGGTTGCAAAGAGTCAGACACGACTTAGCAACTAAATCATCACCACCACTCTTCCTGTTACCCCTCCTCGCCTCTTCCCAAGTCCTCAGGCAGCCCCATCACTAGGAATCCTTTGACTTTATCCACTCTCCCATCAAGTCTATAACCTACGAATGTGCTCGGTCTCTCAGTCCTGTCTGACTCTTTGTGACCCCATGGACTGTAGCCCTCCAGGCTCCTCTGTCCATAGGATTTCCCAGGCAAGAACACTGGAGTGGGTTGCCATTTCCTCCTCCAGGGCATCTTCCCCACCCAAGGATCAAACCCTCATCTCCTCCACTGGCAGGTGGATCCTTTACCCCGGAGCTACCTGGGAAGTCCCAAGTCTGTAACACTCTCCTTCTATCAGTTAGTTTGCTTTATGTTTCAAATCATAGAAAAAATAACTTAATCATGAATAAATGACTTGGTTCACATAACTGCAAGCCCAGAGGTAGAGCAGACCTTCTGGCTGCCTGAAGCCAGGGCCTCAGGCTGCTTCTCGGCTATCACTCATCTGTGTTCTCCTATGTGGCTTGAATTCAGATTTAGGCTCACAGAAACAAAGTAGGTGTCGGAGGACCAGAGGAATGGGAAGCTACACTCCAAATTTTTTAGCACATTTCCCTTCACATCTCGTTGACCTGAAAGTGACTATGAGGCCATGATAAAAATGATCCCCAGAGCCAGAAATAGCTGTGTATTGGATTGATTTAGACCTGGGGAGCCCACACCCATTCCTAAAGCAAGGCAGTAAGATTTCTGATTCGTTAGGCAAATCAGAGCTCTTTCCAAGAGCTAAGGATGAAGGCATTGCTCAAAATTTCACTGCTTTGGGACTTCTCTGGTGGCCCAGTGCTTAAGACTCCGTATGTCCACTGCAGGGGGCATGGGTTCATTCCCTGGTCAGGGAAACAAGATCCTACATGCTGTGTGACCAAAATAAATAAATTCATTGCCGCCCAACCAAGGAAAGAATGCAGGATGGATGTCTGTTGATCACTAGACGATGACATGACCACAACATGGGAATGGGAACACTCACTATGGCTCTGACCTTGACATGAGTGGAAAACACCTGATGCTTCTTCTGGATGCAAAATCTCCATGGGATCAGGCTAGAGGGCTTCAGGATGCTCAGCCTCCCTTCATCCATTGCACTCTCCCCTTCCCAACAATATCTGGGATATCTGTTCCAAGCATTATTAACAGGCAGATCAGAACCATAACTGAATTATTCATAAACTGTTATATTTGTCTGCTGGTAGCTTGGCTTCTGATGTGAGAAGAGAACTATTTCCCATATGGCCTTAGTTGGAGAGGTCATTTTTTAATCTGCATTACACAGTAATTTTCACAGGCAAGGGGACAGTCTCAGAATTACCCCACAACCATTGACTTATTTTCGTGTAAAGGTTAAAGGAAAGACACCTTTTTGGAAAGCGTCTGTTTATGAATGACTGAAGCTGGGTTTGTAGGATTTCCTGAAAAGAATTTGTGAACGATGAGGTAGAGAAAAGCCTCTAGGTGTGAAGTTCAGACTCACTCATGGGCTTGAAGAGTAGGAGGAACCACAGCATGAAGCAGAGGCCTCCCAGGAGATGACATGGGCCTTGGGTCATTGTCCAAAATATTAATAGCATCACTTGCTCTGCTCCTAGAAGGAGCTGTGTGTGGAAAAGCCTTCAAGGCATGGCAATGAAATTATAGCCCCAGCTTATCAGAACAGGAAGGACTTTTGAAAACAACTAAAGCCAAGTGAAGTTAGGTGACTCCTCCAAGATGATTCTCCTCAGCGGGTAACTGTTTGGAAGAGTCAGAGATTAAAAGAAAATAGGATTTGGCAGAGCCAGAATGCAGGATGGGTCAGACCTATTACAGACCTTTGAAACTTAGTATTGGCACCAAGAATAGACAATGGTGCTCAAACAATAGCTCACTGAAAGTCATTTCAGATGGAGTCGGGAATCTTAGGGTCAGACACACAGAGCCAGTTTTGGAGCCAAAGAGGAATTCTGCCAAGTGGCTTGTAGGCTGCACCCGCCATGGTTTATTGTCTGCATCTCTCCTGTATCAGCTCTTGCAATGGAGGGATTTTCAGGGTGTTTTGTATTTGTGGTCCTGAAAGACTCCATCCAGAAAGGAGAAGAAGGAAGAGGCTGTACAAGTATTCAAACGCTGATGTTGTGCTCAGTACTACACATTTATTATGTGCTCCTATGCCACCCCTTCACTCTCCTACACAAACTCACATGTACACACTTTAATTGGTGCTGCTGATTCCCTTGTCCCCAAGTCTGTCTGGATATGTCACATTCCCAAGGCCCCAGTGCTCTGAGCAAAACTGAGTTAAAAGTATGGCGTTCCCAGTTGTTTTAAACAAAGAAGGATGACCATGGCCTTTGGCTCCCAGAAAGGTTAGATACCTTGTTTGTTTCAAGAACAATTCTGAGCATCTACTGTGTACTGTTAGACTGGGGCTACAGAGAGTAGGGTACAAAAATGATTCTCCACGTATGTATGGGATCTAAAACGTGACACGAATGAATGTGTCTACAAAACAGAAACAGAATCGCGGACACAGAGAATAGATTTGTGGCTGCCAGGGGAAGGCATGGCAGGGGAGGGTCGGATTGGGCGTTGGGGATTAACAGTTGCAAACGATTATTATAGAAAAAAGATAAACCACGAGGTCCTATTGTTTAGCAGGGGGAATGATATTCAATATCTTTTAATAAACCATAGTGAAAATATATATATATAATATACATACACACACACACACATATATATGTATAGAAAGAAAAAGAAAGACAGAAAGTCACTTAGTTGTGTCCGACTCTTTGTGATCCCATGGGCTGTAGCCTACCAGGCTCATCCATGGGATTCTCCAGGCAAGAATAATGGAGTGGGTTGCCATTTCCTTCTCCAAGGGATCTTCCCAACCCAGGGATCGAACCCAGGTCTCCCACATTTCAGGCAGACTCTTTACTGATGGAGCTACCAGGGAAGTCAACATAAAATTGTAAATCATTCATACTTCAATTTTTTAAATATTATCTAGGAGTAAGAAATAGATAAATGATATGCCTATTCAACTCAAACCCCTGAAAGATGTGATATCTAGCCATCAGATTAGCATTGAGGATACCAAAGAGGGAGAGAGAGTACGTCTGACTTTCATGACATGCTTTCAAGGGGGCATTTTGACTGTGTATTTCATGTCAGGCAGGACCTTACTGTGGATCCCTGGAGGCTGAGAGAAGCACAGGAACAAAGCCTCCTGGGTAAAATGTGCTAAGTGTGCCTGCCTATTCCTGAGGGGTGGCAATTTATCCGGGGTAGGGGACATGCCACCCTCAGAGAGATGAGGCACCTACCATGCCAGTGTTTCACACCTGGTTCAAGAAACTCTTCCAAAAAATTCAGATCAAGTGTTTCTACCTTGTTTGTTGGAACTTTTGCAGCCAGACTACCCATCAGTAGGGAAGCCTGGAGGTCCCCTGTTCCATTCCATTCCATTCCATTCCACTCATCACAGGCTTCCTGCAAGCATCTGGCCAAACTTCACATCAGTGGGGTACTTCCTTCATCCTATACCATCTTTGAACCAACTCCAGTCTTCCTCTTATATCCTCACTGCAAACCTTTATCTTCACCCCCTGAACCACGTGTATAGTCCCCCAGTCTCCACTCTAGCCCAGGTTCTCCATTAGGGCAGCCACACTTCCCACAGAAGCCAGCACTGGGACCTTTCTGGAAATCGGCCATGCCATTTCCCAGCTTAAGACCATTTCAGAACTCACTACTGAACACAAACAGCTAATAAGTTCAGTGTGTTCAGATAGAGGGAGCTACTTCTGATAGAACAGCTCAGGGCTTCCTGGGTGGTTCAGTGATAAACAATTTGCCTGCCAGTGCAGGAAACATAGGTTCAATCCTGGTCTGGGAGGATGCCACGTGCCACAGAGCAACTAAGCTTGTGCACCACAACTCCTGAAGCCCATGCTCTAGAGCCTGGGACCCACAACTGCTGAACCCACGTGACACAACTGCTGAAGCCCACACCCCCCAAGGCCTGTGCTCCACAACAAGAGAAGCCACACAATAAGAAGCCTGAGCTCTGCAATGAAGAGTGCCCCCACTTGTCTGCAACTAAGAGAAAGTCTGAGTGCAGCAATGAAGACCCAGCAAAGCCAATAATAAAGAAATAAGTAAAAATGTTTAAAAAAAGGAGTAGAAAAGCCCAGAAAATGTCCAGTCAGATTTCTGTCCATTCTAAATAATAATTAGAATTATTGGGCATAGGGCATCCAGGCAAAGGACAACCAGGAAGGGTATTCTAAACAGGGATCAATAGGTGGAAGGAACTTGGGGCTCAGAGCACCCACATTCAGGGAACTCCATGTACTTAGAAACACTGAAGCAGGGGCTGGTGGGGTAGCAAAGGTGAGCAGCGGGCTTGGGAGGAAAGCAAAGCCCTTGGACTCTCTGCAATCCTACAATTCCAAGATTTCAGTGGTCACATCTCATGCATTCCCAGTGAGTGTGCCTCTTACTGCCTCGGGCCTCCTGTCCCCAGGCACCTCCTGACCTCACCTTCCTTGGATCTGGGATTCTTAGAATCATATTCTTGCCTTCCTTCAATTAGATGAGCTCCTGCAGCTCAGACGGAGAAGGAAATGGCAACCCGCTCCAATATTCCTGCCTGGAAAATCCCATGGATGGAGGAGCCTGGTAGGCGGAAGTCCGTGGGGTCACTAAGGGTCAGACACCACTGAGAGACTTCACTTTCATTTTTCACTTTCATGCATTAGAGAAGGAAATGGCAACCCACTCCATGTTCTTGCCTGGAGAATCCCAGCCACGGGGGAGCCTGGTGGGCTACCGTCTATGGAGTTGCACAGAGTTGGACACGACTGAAGTGACTTAGCAGCAGCAGCAGCTGTGACTCGGATGGTAAAGAATCTGCCTGCAATGCAAGAGACCCATGTTCAATCCCTGGGTCAGGAAGATTCCCTGGAGAAGGAAATGGCAACCCCCTCCAGTATACTTGCCTGGACAATTCCACATACAAAGGAGCCTGGCAGGCTACAGTCCCTTGCATCACAAAGAGTCAGACACGACTAAGCGATTCTCACTCACTCACACTCTGCAGTGTTTTTATCTCATGTCCAGGGCATTCTCAGTATTTGATTAAGTCCTTCTAACGTGGAGGCAGGGGAAAGGCTTTGGAGAAAACTCCTTCCCCGATGATGAAGGCATTCAGAGGCCAAGAGGAGAATTAAGTTCTATTACTTGGAAGACCCGGGCAGGTGAAAAGGCTTTCTAAAAGCCTGCAGCAGAAGTGTCTATGATTCATGGAGTCACGTCATAGCCTGTCATATGAGCCTCCCATGAAAAGAATTGTAAGGAAACTTGAGCTCCAAGAACAATTCTCTATAATGCACTCAATGCCATGGGCTTTCAAGACTCAAAAGAAAAGATGAAACCCCAAGGGTACAGGAAAACAGTCTCTATTTGTCAGAGAGCATAAGCCTGCCTCCACCGACACCTGCAACACACCAGCTTTCAAAAATGACCTCTACCCAGACCTGGCAGGGCTTGTGTTCATATTCAGCCCAGCATCTGTCTTTGTGGTTTAGTCATTCAATCCCACTTAACTCAGTCTGGTGGATTGTCATAAAGCCACTACTCTGGGCAGGGCACTAGGCTGAGGAGACAGGGATGGAAGAGGACTCCAGAATTATTATGCCCAACAATTCTGACCCTCAAGGAGTTTAGATCCTAATCCAAAGAGACAGACATTATCACTAGGGTACAGGCAAATGGCTGTTCAAAGAATTTCAAATCCAGGGTGTGAGAGAGAGTATCCCTCCCCAGCTCCAGGCCACACCAACTGCCTTGAATCCCAGGTGAAGTTGCCTCCTCCACGATCCCAGCTCCACCTGCAGTGGAGGCAGCGAGGCAGCCCTTGGAAACCTGATTCCCTGGAGAGGAACTAAGGGCTTGCTGGAAGATTTCAGAATGTGAAGGGCTTCAGGAAAGGGGAAATTTTGAGGCATGAGGACGCCTTTTATAGGTCACTCATGTCTTCCTACATCACAGTTTAAAATCCAAGGCCTTGCAGAAGCAGCGCTGCAGTTTTTCTGACTTTGCAACCCTAAGGTCTAAGCAGGGATGATCATCAGCACTTTATAAAGGAGGAAACAGGAGCCTGGAGAAGGTGAAGGTCACAGAGAGACACAGCAGAGCCAGAGGACGGCCCAGGCCTCTTCCTGGTACCCACATCCATCTCCCAGCTGATCCCAGGAGCTGTCCTAAGTGGTGAATTTTATTCCCTGGGATGAGACCTGGAATACAGCAGACATCCAGCAGGTGGGAGCTGGTCACAGTATCAGATGAGGGAAGAAATTTGAAGCTTAGCAAAGGGGGGCATGCCTGAGGTCACAAAGCTAAGTTCTAACAAAGACAGATTTTCAGTACAGGTCAGTTCTCTGCCCACTGGCCTTTCCCAAATACCACACCCTTGTAGGCTAAGAAATCAGACATCACCAGCCTGGGTGATGTCTCTTTGTTCACTGACAGCTTACTCTTCCCGCATGGAAAGGAAACTCTTTCCT
The DNA here is from genome assembly GCF_000754665.1 of Bison bison bison. Lineage (NCBI taxonomy): Eukaryota > Metazoa > Chordata > Mammalia > Artiodactyla > Bovidae > Bison > Bison bison. The sequence goes on from NW_011494879.1 coordinate 9,823,372, forward strand.
GATTATTAATAAAACATCAATTAGAGAAAATTGCCAACAATTTCCAGAGCAGCAAGCAGCATCTCAGAGTCTCCGGCAGGGAGAGAAGAGGCTTGATGAATTTCCATAAAGAGAAGTCCTCAAGCCCAGAAGTGTGCACTCGTCCAGTCCACCTGTAGGTAGCAGCACTTTGAGCACCTGCTGGCCATCTCTGGCGGTAACCAGACTTGCATGGCTCAACATTTATGAAAACCTTACTATGTGTTGGGCACTTGCCCAGGTTTCAGGTGTCAGAGACACCAAGATAAAAAAACTACAGGCCCCCATAACCATCCTAAAGTGGTAGCCTTGCCATCCAAGCTGGTTGACAAGTTCCTTGAGGAAGGGATTATGCCTCCTCCCTTCCTGGAGTGTCCCACTAGGTCAGGTGCCATCCTGGACACAGAGAATTGGATGAAGGGCCTTGGTTGCCAAAAAATCAGATCGCTCTGGGATTGCAAGCCCAAGGTTCTTCCCCTGGG
>NW_011494879.1:9823971-9834910 GCF_000754665.1 Bison bison bison
TGGGAGTGTGTGCATGCTTCTTTCTTGCTCAGAAAAACAGAAGGTAGGATGGACACCAGGACTCTGCCTGGGAACCACCACCAATAAAGTAGAAGCTGAAATACCAAGCCAGAAATATAAGCCCCATAAGCTTTGTTAGGCTGCATGCTTCTCTTAAAAATACCTCTTTCTTTAATCTTTAGTACATGTATGTCTTTACCAGGATCCTATACATTCCGTCAGTCTTCCAGGTACATGTACATCCATCATTTTATTTAACACTCTCAACCCTTTTGTAAGACGGACATAAGCATTCCTATTTTGTAGAAGTGAAATAAAGTCTCAAAGATATCAAGTGACCTGTGGCCCAAAGAGATCAAATGTCACACCCAGGAAAGGGCAGACAGGAATTCTAACCAAGGTCTCCAGGCTCTACTGCAAAACTCATCACCTTGCATTTGAGCAACCTTTCCCCACCAAATAGATGCACACAGGCACACAGATCAGCACAGTATCTAGAAATTCATGGTGAATCAATTCTACCCCAGGATAAATGAATGATGCTGAACTTTCTGCAGATTCCCACCATTTACGACAAGCCTCGCGCACACATCAAGGATGGGAGAGCCAAGGGGCTGTGAGCATAGCATTCAGAGCCACATGGTTTCCCTCTACCCATGACCAAACCACCAGCCTCTTTGTTCTCAATTTCCTCACTCATGCAATGGGACAATACTGATTATATCCACTCCATGGAGTTGTGGTAAAAAGTAAATGAATTAAAACAGGTAAACCAAAGAGAACAGTGCCCAGGGCATGGTTTGACTTATTGAATACAGGATGCTTTACCAGGCAGTGGGCACAGTATTCCACGTACGTTATCTCTACTCTGTCCAACAAGCCAGCAGTGTCAATTCATCACCCTCATTTTTCAAGTGTGGAAGCTAACACTCTGAAAGTTTAGATCACTTGTCAAAGGTTACACAACTGGGAAAGATGAGAGGAACATTTTGACCTGTTCCAAGCTGGAGAATAACAAGTCCAAAAAACCAAGCCAAGATGAGCTCTTGAGTTTTGATCACCAGTAAAACTGTTCTGAATGCCTGTGTCCTTACATGTGAGTGAGAGCCCTGACCCATCTCAGACTGAAATCTCCACCAGAGGTCTTGGCTGATATCCACTTCCTACGTCTTTGCTCTTCAGACATATCACGTTCTCAAGGCTGCTTCTTCAAATCTGGGTACAACAAAGCACCATTCTTCCATCCCTCACAGAATCAGAACTATGGAAGAATTTCCCAAGAGCCTTGCTTCTCTGATTGCTTTCTTGAACACCTCATGGAGTTTGAATATCTTGGCTTAAAAATACATCTAATGTTCATCCCCATGCTGACTCTTTCCAATCATCTCTTATTTATTCTTTATTAGTAACGAAAGAGTCAGAAAACCCCATTCAGCATGCTTACCTGAACATCTGGAACTAAGAGCATATCAAATGTATTCGTTTCAATGTGCACATTTCAAATTATGGATTTATGATGATCTATCTTGTAATGCTTCAGGAGTTTCAAGCTAGCCCTTATCAAAAAATACAACCTTTGGAAATTGTTTCAGACCCCTACTGCTTTCCTCCTACATCATCATCACCATCATCATCATCAAAATAATGGTGATTGAGAACCTATGCTAACAGTTCTTTCATGAACTAAGGTATAATTTACATACAATAAAATTTACATTTTGAAGCATTCAGGTGAATGAGTATTGACAATTCAATCCATCAAACATTTTCACCCCAACACATTGGTCTCTGCCACTCTGCAGTAATCTCCTCTCCCAAGCTCCCTGGCCCTGTCACTGATCTTATTCTTGTCTCCACAGTCCTATCACTTCTAGAACATAGAAACAGAATCATACCATTTGTGGTCTCATGTGTTACTTCTTTCACTTAATGTTATGCTTCTGAAGTTCATCTTTGTTAGATTCACTGGTTCTTAACCTTCGCTGGGCTTCTGAATCTCCTGGAAATTTTTAAAATGATTCAGATGTGTACTCTCCCCATGAGAATCAACTTCACTTTGTCCCAGGTAAGGGCAATTTTATTTTAAAAGTTCCCCTGGGAATCCAGGTTTGAGAATCCCCACATCTACCATTCCCCCAGCTGTTACACCTAAATCAACCCCCATCCTCACCATAAACTTGCAATGTGTCATTGTCCCATTTCACAGTTGAGAAAAACAAGGTTGGGAAGATTTAGCATCTTGCCTGAGATCACACTAATAGTAACTGGAAAAGTACATTTCAAACTTGAGTCTGTCTTTTTCCTGAACCCACGCTTCTCCTTCTGTACCACTTCAGGCTAAAGAAAAAAGCCTCATACTGTGACAAAGAACTGGTTCTTGCTCTCAAAAGAGGCCATGGAAAATTTTTACTTAAAAAAAAAAACAACAACCAAAAAAACTCTAGCTCCTGTTATTTGGCTGGAGGTGGGTGGAAAGCATCTAAACAATTTTTAGAGCATGATAACTATGCTTCATGCTTCAGCAGTAGAGAAATGGCTAAGCAGAAACTTACTGAAGTTTCAGGGAAAAAAAAAAAAAAAAGATCACCTGTGGGCTCAGAACAAGCTTGACAAATTCCAGCCCAAAGGGTGAGCTGGAGAATGCTACAGGTTGTCGAGACACAGGCTGGTCATAACTAACTATGCCTCTGTTTGATCACTACAGCAAAGTCAGGGCTATAGGACAGGCAGGCTGCACTTGGAGGTCAGATGACCCAGAAATAAAACTACAAGTCCCCTCTTGTCTTGATTTTCTATATATACACTGCTAACTGGGCTTGTCTGGGAAGAAGTTTCTCCCTGTTGTCTGTCTGAAAAGGTCCCTGAGGACCACAGACCTTTGAGAATGAAGAGCAGACTCTTTCTATTTAGCTAATAGCCCAGGAACCAGAGTTTCAAGTGACATGATTTGAGCTCTTTAAAAGTAGAAAAACTGTCAACTTGAACAGTGTGTAGTCTGTGTGAGGCAAGAATGCATTTGGAACTTTGGCTTTTTTGTGTGTGACATTAAGTACTAGGATGCTACACCAGCAAAAAAATGTTAAAGCAGAGGAATGTCAATGAATGTCTGTTTCAATAAGTGAACAGTCCCATCTTGACTAATTCATCATGGTTGCCACATGTCCAACCATCCCACACTCCCCTTGCTTGGTGGTGTTCAGAGACCTGAACACCACCAAGCAAGTCAGCGAGGGCGGCAGGGGACCAGATGGGAGAACAATGCCTGTGGCCTCCCAGGGACAGGACAGATAGGGAGATGGAACTGGGCATCCTAGCCCTACTCCATCCTCAGAAGCCACTGAAGGGCTTTTGAAATGTCCAGCTCTCTGGGCTTTTCCCCCGAGAACATGTTCAATGCGAGCAGGATCAGGCAGTGTGTTTGTTTCCTGGGGCTGTCATAACCAAGGACCACAAGCTGGGGGCTGAAACTACAGACACCCATCGCCTCCTACTTCTGGAAGCTGGAAGTCTGAACCTAAAATGTAGGCAGGGCTGGTTCCTTCTGGGGGTTCCCTCCTAATTCCTGGTAGGTTGCCAGCAATCATTGGAGGTATTTGGCTTCTGCTTTATCACCCCAGTCTCTGCCTTCAAGTGGCATTCTCTCTGTGTGTACCCACCTCCATGTCTAAATTTCCCCTTTCTGTAAGGACGCCAGTCATATTAGATGAGGGGCCCACTTCATGCAATATGACCTCATTCTGGTTCAACAAATTACATGTACACCAATCCTATTTCCTAGGGATGAGGACTTTCAGAGGAATGTTGGGGGCAGAGGGGGAAGGCGGGGCGCAATTCAACCCAAAGCAGGCTGGGACTGTCCTTTTAAGTAAATTGCCCAAGTGAGCTTCTCAGCCCTATTTAAGAATCACTAACTCACAGTAGAGGCTTCCCAGTGGCTCAGTGGTAAAGAACCTGCCTGCCAAGGCAGGAGATGAATGTTCGATCCCTGGGTCGGAAAGATCCCCTGGAGAAGGAAATGACAACCCACTCCAATATTCTTGCCTGAAAAATCTCATGAACAGAAGAGCCTGGTGGGCTACATACAGTTCAGGGGTCACAAAAGAGTCAGACACAACTTAGTGATCAAACAACAACAATAACTCACAGTAGAGGCATTACTCTGTGATAAACCCACGCCCTTTACAGAAGCACACACACATACCTCTCTCCCTCTTTCTTCCTACATACCTCATCTTTGCTTCCCTAATACCTCTTTCTCAGACTACAGGAGAGAAAAGAGATTTAGAGAGTGGCAGGGTGGGTCTACAGAAGGTGGTTACAAAGAGGGAACATTTTCAACATGGCAAAGGGGCCATCTTCTCTACCTACCCTTCCCACCCCGGCACCTTGGTGACCACAGTAAGGGCCAGAGGTTGTTTTCACCAAGAAAGTGTTTTATATGAGATGATGTTCAAGGCTGTGACAGTTTGTTCTTCTCCCTAAAGATTTCTGCTATCCCAAACACCAAATGAAATTGGACATCAGTAAATAGCATGTTCTTCTCTGTGACAAATTCAAAGAGATGGCATTTGCTCCTTCAGCCAATGGAAAAAGGTGCAGGCAAAGGTCACGCATATGTTGTACATGTGTAGAACAGCATGAGAAGGAAAAAACAGCATGAGCATAATAGATTTGATAACAAAGGAGGAGGAAAGGGGAAAAATTTACAACTGTTATTAAGATCTCCATAAATATTTACTCCAAACAAAGAGAAAGGCTTTAGGTTTTGTTTCTTTTTCTTGAAGTTTGTAACCAGGAAAAAGCATACAAAGACTATCCACAAATTAAAGAATCTGCCTTGCATTCTATATGTTACAAATCTTTGTGTTTAATCTAAAAGTGTGGCTATGCAGAATTCCGGGTCCTTAGCATTCCAGTCTGCACATAAGTCTTGCTTGCTAAGTTGCTTCAGTCATGTCTGACTCTGCAACCCTATAGACTGTAGCCCGCCAGGCTCCTCTGTCCATGGAATTCTCCTAGAAAGAATACTGGAGTGGGTTGCCACATCCTTCTTCAGGAGATCTACCTGACCCAGGGATCAAACCTTCATCTCTTCCATCTGCTGCATTGGCAAGCTGGGTTTTTACCACTGGCGCCAGTTGGGAAGCCCACACATAAGCCAGAGTGATTATTAAAAATACAAACCAACTGACATCAGCCTCCTGGCCAACCTGCATCAGAGTTTCCATCTCCACCAGGAATAAAGTTCAAAGCCCTTACTCAACGTGACCTCCACATGCTTCATCAAGTCCCTCTGGTGCCACGCTCACCCTCACTCACTATCCTCCGGCTGTATGACTTTCTTTTGTTCCTCTGACCCACAGAGATGGTCTCAGCCTCCAAGTGCTGTTCTGACTCTGCCTTGGCAACGCCCTCCACATCCCATCCCATCCTCAGGTCTCAGCAAGATACTGTCACCACTGAAGGGTTCCCCATCGCCCGAGCCCCATTCTCAGCCCTTTTTGATTCTGCAGTGATTAAAGTGCAGTGAAAGTGCAAGTTGCTCAGTCGTGTCCGATTCTTTGCGACCCCATTGGCTGTACAGGCCAAAATACTGGAGTGGGTAGTCTTTCCCTTCTCCAGGGGATCTTCCCAACCCAGGGATCAAACCCAGGTTTCCCACATTGCAGGTGGATTCTTGACCAGCTGATTCTACCTGGCCTGTTCTCTTCCTCTCTCTTATGCAGCTCACCATGGTCTTGTTCGAAGACTGCCTCCTGGTTCACATTGCCTCCTCTCTGTAGAAAGGAGCACGGAAACAGCCCTGCATCAACCTCACTTCCTAATGCATCCAGACCAGACCCTTGCGCTGTTGAATGAATGGATGAACCATTGAATGGATTCACCTTTACCCTAAAGACAGAATGCCATCAACCTCCTGTCATGGTGCAAGTATTCTACTTTTAAAGAATCTAATTTATAATTCTGGTTAAACACTCTGGTTTGCCATCACATTTTAAATAGGAAATCTTTGTAAAATCCACAAAGGGCCCCTAGATCTCATCTTTTGCCATCTCTGGGGACTCAGTCTTCACCTGCCAAGGGGTGAGATGGGGAGAACAAGGATAGCTGGGAAGAAGGGACCCAGGCATTAGCACTCATGCCAGGGATTACACGCACTAATTACAATGCAGAGCAGCCCAAGCGCCCCATTTCCAAAGATCAGCAACGCCAAGAAGTCAGTGAGGCTAGAAGTTCAAGTTGGCAACTGGAGCGAGCAATGGGGCTCCAGGGTGGGAGGTGGGGAGCCGGATGGAACAGCACCAGCCAGGCAGGCAGCTCCCACTTGGAGAGACGAAAGGCTTTCTGATGGCTGCATGTAACTCATAATAACATAATTTTATTCTTAGAAGTGATTTCCATTACCAGCCCTGTTTATTATCACATTATTTTCTCAATAGCAGCAATAAACACACTAAACTCTCCCTGTTTGCTCACATTTTTATTACTGTTCACAGGCATCAGGAAAGGGTAAGCTGTGAAGGATGCACTCATCATCCAGGAGCCCGTGTGCTGCTGGCACTTTCTTCCAGCTTCAAGAACCCCTGCTCTTTGGGCTGGAAGGTGCCCAGGAGCTGGAGGAACCTCCTAAGGGACAGGAAACAGGGAAGGAACTGGGCAGAGGGGCCCAAGCTGATCGGAGCCAAGGCTGACCAGTGAGGAATTGGTTCCAATTTCTCTGTTTCTGTTTTTGACCTAGTAGACAAAGTGTAAATACCCAAAGCAAAGCTCAGCTGGGAAAGAATCTGCCTGCAATGCAGGAGACCCTGGTTCAATTCCTGGGTCAGGAAGTTCCCCTAGAGAAGGGTTAGAATACCCACTCCAGTATGTTTGGGCTTCCCTGGTAGCTCAGACAGTAAAGAATCTGCCTGCAATGTGGGAGACCTGGGTTCAAGGGTTGGGAAGATCCCCTGGAGGAGGGTGTGGCAACCCACTCCAGTATTCTTGCCTGGAGAATCCCCATGGACCAGAGGAGCCTGGAAGGCTACAGTCCAAGGGGTTGCAAAGACCCAGACATGATGAGTGTCTAAGCACACAGACAAAGTATAAATAAATACCCCAAGCAAACATATGAACACTCTGTAGACTGTTCCTCAAAGCCTAAGCCATGGCCCTTCACTGGATTAGGAAACAAATTTAATGGGTCTGGACCAGCATTTTATTATTTTTTAGCCTAATTTTCATTTTATATTATAGTTGATTGACAATGTTGTATTAGTTTAAGATGTGAAAGTGATTCATTTGTGAAAAGAGATTCAGTCATACATATACCTACATCCACTCTTTTTCAGATTCTCTTCCCACATAGGTTACTACAGAGCATTGAATAAAGTTCCCTGTGCTACATAGTAGGTCCTTGTTGATTATCTATTTCATACAAAAGTGTGTATATGTTAATCACAAACTCCTACCTTATCTTTCCCTCTACCTTCCCCCTTTGGTAACCATAAGCTCATTTTCTATGTTTGTGAGTCTGTTTCTTAAATAAATTCATTTGTATCATATCTTGGATTCCATATTTAAGTGATAATATCTGATACTCTTCTTTCTCTAACTCAACTTCGCTTAGCAGAGCTAGCATTTTAGAATGAAATGGAAAACAGATTACATGGCAGTAGAATATTAGTTAAAAACATCTTTTTTTTTTTTTTTGGTTTTGTGTGTATTGAAGAATGTGTGTACAGGCATGCATATTTAAGCATGATGATCTCTTAGTGGGGCCTGATGTCAACACTGTGGACAAAAGCACAACTGAGGATTCGTGCCTTTCAGGAAAATGGCAGAGCCAAGACACAAGAAGAGCAGTTGGCTTGAGAGCTGGAGAGACCTGGGTCTGAATCCCAGTTTTCCCACTTAGGAGCTATGTGCCTTGGGGCTTAACACTTCTAACTTCAACTCTACCATCTGATGAGAAGAATACAACACTTGCCCCGTCAGAGCTGTTGTGAGAAGGTGGGGGCTGCTATGCTCAGGGGGCAGAGAGGTGGGCCTGGAATCAGAGCCCCCAGGCAGTCAGCTCAGTTTCATGATTCATCAGCCGTGACTGAGCAGGGTGCTTTATCTCTTGTCTTCAATCTCCCCATCAGTAACGTGTAGGTAAAGACATCTACCTCACAGGTTGTTGTGAGGGAGGATGAATGAGATAAAAAGATGTGAATGTGCTTTGTGAATGGAAAAATGTTGTAAAACATGAGGGCTTGTTATTTCTATTTTTATCTGATGTGGTGGAGAACAGGAAATGCTGTTCTTAGTGGACACCAATAGGTTTGATCCCAGGAGATACTGGCTGAGATCCTAGCCTGAGTGTAGCCCTGTATCCCATGACATGGGAGTGTGACAAGTGTTGGCCTTAGACAGAAATCCAGGATCTGGAAAGCTCTCCCCCAGCCTTATTCTCACCTACAAATGCTTCAAGGGGTTTAGAGGTATTTCAATATGTTCTATTGAATAGGGGAAAGAGGTCTTTCCAAAGGAGATCAAGTAGAAAGTAGGCAGATAGCCCTATGCATACATGCATGCTCAGGCGTGTCTGACTCTTTGTGACCCTATAGACTGTAGCCCACCAGGATGCTCTCTCCATGGAATTTTCCAGGCAAGAATACTGGAGCAGGTTGCCATTTCCTCCTCTAGGGGAGCTTCCTGATCCAGAGACTGAACTCACGTCTCCTGAGTCTTCTGCATTGGCAGGCATATTTTTTACCCCTGTACCACCTGGGAAGCTGAGATACACCAATAGGAGACTCCATTTTACATGCATCAGATTTTCCAGTTTAAATATACACTGTTAAATATGCAGCCTTTTAAAAATATTCCAGTCTGCTTTCAACTTAACCACAGGACAACAGTTCCCAAGCCTTCCTGACTATCAAGGTCATCAATGCAACTATTTAAAAATAAGAGGCCACTCCATGCAGAATATATGTCACTTGGCCTAAAATGGCACTTATTGAGGTGACCTTTCTTAAAAGCTGCTCAATGACTGTGATAACACACCCAGCTTCCCAACCTTTGCCTGGGGAAGGGAGACAATGCAGCCATCCTGAGATGGAGATTAGGTCTCTGTAGGGACAGAGGCCATTTCCTTGCAAAGTGGTTCTTGAACTTGGACATGCTGAAGAACTTCCCCAAGGGGATTATCAAGTTGACAGGCTCCTGAGCCTCAGCCCTAGAAATTCCATCAAACTGAGGCCAAGGATTCTGCAGGGCTGATAAATGCCCCCAGATGCTTCTGGGACGGAGGAAACAGAAACCAGATCTTTGAAAAAATACGTGAAATAGCTGACAAATCACTTCACCTCTCTGAACCTGCTCCTCCGCTCCAAATTGCAGACAATGCTGGCCCCTGTATGTCTCCCTCAAAGGGCAGTTGTGGCGTGGAGTGAGAATGCAGGGGTAGGGTGTAAGTTGTAAATGGCTGTGAAGGGTGCTTATTGGGTTGACCAGATAGCTGTGTATTTCAGAACAGAAAAATTTGCAGGGCAAAAAACTACATGTTTCCAATTGATCCCAAAGCAAATTCTTAAAAGATCACAACTCCCTTGAAAACCAAACAAGATAAATGGAAAGACCAGACCACATCTATTTGGTGTCTTATTCAGTTAGCTGCCCGATTCTTATTGAAATCACCCTAATTTCTTTCACTTTCAAAACTATGGAGCTGTGCTTATTTTCAAGGACAGGATAAGAGAGTATATTTCAATCTCACATGAAGGATTGTATTAATTAAAAACTCTTTACATGTGCAAACTGTTGTAAAATATATGCTGCTTGTAAAATATGTGCATGCTGCTTGTAAAATATATGAGAACTGAGGGCTCTATCTTCAGGGATCATCATTGTATAAAACTGGGTTCCAACGAAGACCTAGACTCAGAATAGCAGAAAAGTGAAACCCTGAGAAGTTCACATCATTAGCAGTTACAAAATCCACTTCCTTTGATTCCCAAGTTACTCACCTTCTCACCCCAGCAAACCTTAATAGAAACACTTACTGGATGTCCACCATATTTTTAAGTGTGCACTTGGGATTCAAGGATGGCTTAGATACAGTCCTTGTCTTCAAGAGCCTTACAGTCTAAATAGGGAGGTAAGAAAACAAAATCCAATGGTAGCAATTCAAGTTACCTCAGGCAACTTGCAGATAAGAGCAGAAAGGGTAAGTGCTAATGATACATGGTGGCCAGGACAAGCCTCCATTGGCTGGACTTTGAAGTACACAGCTGGAAAAGGACCAGGGAGCCCTGCCAGCTGGGCAGAAATAACCAAAATCTGCTTGGGGGAAAAGGAAAGAACAGAGGTCTCTAAAGATCAGAACACATAATGGGAAGAATGTTTGGAAAGAAGGATGAGTTAGATATGAGTCTGAAACACCAGTGTGAAGAATATAGATCACATGGAGAGTGAAGGTTTTTGAGCAAGAAAGCAAACCAAAATTATAGAATCATAAAATGAGAGAGCTAAGAGGAATCTCAGCAATGCTTCTCAAACTTTCCAGTAGATTGCATTGCCTGAGGTCCTTCCAGATTCTGATTCAGCAGGTCTGGAGTGGGACCTGAAATTCTGCATTTCTTACCATATCACAGGTTATAAGACACTGCTGGTCAGTGGACCACATTTGGAGTAGGAAGATCAGTGCCCATGATAGCCTCAGTTCAGTTCAGTTCAGTCACTCAGTCATGTCCGACTCTGCAATCCCATGAATTGCAGCACGCCAGGCCTCCCTGTCCATCACCAACTCCCAGAGTCCACTCAGACTCACGTCCATTGAGTCGGTGATGCCATCCAGCCATCTCATCCTCTGTCGTCCCCTTTTCCTCCTGCCCCCAATCCCTCCCAGCATCAGAGTCTTTTCCAATGAGTCAACTCTTCCCATGAGGTGGCCAAAGTACTGGAGTTTCAG
>NW_011494879.1:9835010-9838849 GCF_000754665.1 Bison bison bison
CTCCTGCCCCCAATCCCTCCTAGCATCAGAGTCTTTTCCAATGAGTCAACTCTTCCCATGAGGTGGCCAAAGTACTGGAGTTTCAGCTTTAGCATCATTCCTTCCAAAGAACATCCAGGGCTGATCTCCTTTAGAATGGACTGGTTGGATCTCCTTGCAGTCCAAGGGACTCTCAAGAGTCTTCTCCAACACCACAGTTCAAAAGCATCAACTCTTCGGCACTCAGCTTTCTTCACAGTCCAACTCTCACATCCATACATGACTACTGGAAAAGCCATAGCCTTGACTAGACAGACCTTTGTTGGCAAAGTAATGTCTCTGCTTTTGAATATGCTATCTAGGTTGGTCATAACTTTCCTTCCAAGGAGTAAGCGTCTTTTAATTTCATGGCTGCAGTCCCCATCTGCAGTGATTTTGGAGCCCCCAAAAATAAAAGTCTGACACTGTTTCCACTGTTTCCCCATCTATTTCCCATGAAGTGATGGGACCAGATGCCATGATCTTCGTTTTCTGAATGTTGAGCTTTAAGCCAACTCTTTCACTCTGGTCTTTCACTTTCATCAAGAGGCTTTTTAGTTCCTCTTTGCTTTCTGCCATAAGGGTGGTATCATCTGCATATCTGAGGTTATTGATATTTCTCCCAGCAATCTTGATAGCCTAGTGGATATCAACTCAGGCTACATATTATCATGACCTATGGAGCTTTACAGCAACTGCTTATACATATGCCTTAACCTGGAATTCAAGAAAATCAAAATAGTTGGGATAACATCGACAGTGATCATTTTAAATGCCCTTTGATGATTCATTCCACTGTGAAACTAGAGCTGAGATCCTAGTTCCAGAGCAACCTGTCCTCACTGCAGAAGAAAGAGAGCCAGAAAAGGAAGTGACCAGCACCAGATCATTTCATACAAGAGGCTGAAAGAGGACCAGGTGCTGTATTCTCACAATGAGCTTTCCCACCCTATCACACAGCCTTCATGTAGCAATCTCTAAAAGTTGTTCAGAAAATGGCAGGAAGCTGCAAATATTCTTTGGGGTATTTTTCTGGCAATGGTTTGGAGTAACATTCTGTGAGGTTATTCTCATATATTGCCTTTTAATCTTTTTGATTAACGAGTGAAGAGAAACCCCTATGAACTCCCCATCCCATTTTGGCAGCTGCATGATCCTGTAACAAAGTATGCGGGAAACTTAATAAGAAAAACTGGCAATGTGTTACAATTATGCTTGGCCGGCTAGAAATTGAATTCCACAAGTGTAAATAATTTAAAATGTAAAGAAGTTGGTAGCTAGAGTTTTCACTTCAGAAAAATAAAAGTGAAATTTGTCTGTTTGACTTGTTTTCTTATTCCTTAAAGGGAGCATGGGCTTCCCTAATGGCTCAATGGTAAAGAATCCACCTGCCAATACAGGAGACATGGTTTTGATCCCTGGTCTGGGAAGATCCCCTGGAAAAGGAAATGGCAGCCCACTCCAGTATTCTTCCCAAGAGAACTCTATGGACAGAGGAACCTGGTGGGCTATTGGTCCATGGGGGTCACAAAGAATCAGACATGACTCAGTGAATGGACAACAACAACAAAAGGGAGCATGCCCCCATGGGATGAGCACTGGATGGGGCTTTACTTGTGGTTTCTAACTCATTGTGTAACCTGGGGCAAGTTAACCAGAGTTTTGAGCCTCAGTTTTCTTATCTGTGAAATAAACAGGAGTGGTTTTAGATCATCTTTAGCCCCTATATTCAGAACCGCTACAATTCTAAGCAAAATCTAATTCAATGGGAGAAAAGGAGTCAACAACTTAAAAGAAAAAAAAAAAACAAAAAAACAGCATAGTAACGACTTACAAAGTGAGCAGAAGAGACAATGAGGAAGAGAAAACTTCACTACTGGCAATAGACACTGAGAGCTGCTTTTCCAATATCCAAGTTCCCATTCTTCCTTCTTCCCACAGTTATGTTTCAGGGAGGAATGAGCCAAGATAAAAACTTCAATTTTTAGACACTCTTGCAGCTAAGATTGACCATGTGACATAATTCTGGCCAATGAGACATAAGCAAGAGCAGGCTGAAAATTTCTGGGCAAGTTTTGCTTTAATAATTTAGATGCTATCTCTTTCTCCTTTTTGTTTTGTAAATTACTTCTTCTTCCTAAGTGAGGCATATTTACAAATGTCTAGTTCATGGTATCTACAAATGATTTCAAGTAGTTACATTCAAATTATATAAAAACTAGTAAACATGTAACTAGATCATTACTAGAAGACCACTGTAACATGGCTATAGTCATCATCCCTGATTTGCCAAGCTACCAGTTTGCCGAGTTATGGATCCACACAAGACGGTTCCTATTAACCAATTATAAAATTCATAGCAGTCCTGGTTCCTTTGAGGATGGTTAACATTGAACATACTTTTGGCTCATAATTTTTTGATTTTAAATTCACCTATCAAGCAGGTCACAGACATTAACTATTATATATTTATAAATGATAGGACAAGTTTCTTTCACACAGTATCTTTTCAATCCAGGATACTGTCTTGTCTATTTAGTTGATGCATTGACATAATTTCATAGTTGAAAGAAAAGAGTTGGTATCACTTGAATTGTGCACCAAGACTGGGAATATTTCATTCATTTATCTGTACATATTACACACCCACCAAATCAGTACACACACCTCATATTATACAAACAAATTCACTCTAGCCCACATCCACAGACCTAACTTTCTGAGTCAGGCTGACAAATACATATTATGACATTGTAGACTGTGTAAGGAATATCTAAAATGAGAAATATATCTTTATTTTTACCTGTGTTGTGAAATATGTGGATTGTCTGAAAATTTAATTCGGGAGAAAGGAATTCAATTACTTTTTATTTTTTATTGATACAGAAATTATCCAGTACCCATGGAAATAGAGATGGAGACACACCATTTAGTATCCTATTGTGATAAGTGGGTCATTTAAGATGAGAAATTGTGTTGTTTTACTCCATGTAGTGAACAATTTGCAGAGAATAGTTAGAGCTCCTGTGTCTGCATGGATATATACATATCTGAGTGATGCATGTATAATATAGTAAGAGTGTTGAAGTGTTCACGCAAAATCCTCCCCAAGCTCAAAACCCAGATCTCCTCTGTACAGGTCCCTCATTTTTCTCCTACTCATGAAAGTAAATTCATGGACTGAAGAAAAGAGGGAAGACAGAAAACTGGATTTAACATGCACTTGGAAAGCTAGTGGAGGTGATGGAATTCCAGTTGAGCTATTTCAAATCCTGAAAGATGATGCTGTGAAAGTGCTGCACTCTATATGCCAGCAAATTTGGAAAACTCAGCAGTGGCCACAGGACTGGAAAAGGTCAGTTTTCATTCCAATCCCAAAGAAAGGCAATGCCAAAGAGTGCTCAAACTACTGCACAATTGCACTCATCTCACATGCTAATAAAGTAATGCTCAAAATTCTCCAGGCCAGGCTTCAGCAATACGTGAACCGTGAACTTCCTGCTGTTTAAGCTGGTTTTAGAAAAGGAAAAGGAACCAGAGATCAAATTGCCAACATCTGCTGGATCATCAAAAAAGCAAGAGAGTTCCAGAAAAACATCTACTTCTGTTTTATTGACTATGCCAAAGCCTTTGACTGTGTGGATCACAATAAACTGTGGAAAATTCTGAAGGAGATGGGAATCCCAGACCACCTGACCTGCCTCTTGAGAAACCTATATGCAGGTCAGGAAGCAACAGTTAGAACTGGACATGGAACAACAGACTGGTTCCAAATAGGAAAAGGAGTACGTCAAGGCTGTATATTGTCATCCTGCTTATTT
>NW_011494879.1:9839302-9853966 GCF_000754665.1 Bison bison bison
GCTATGGTTTTTCCAGTAGTCATGTATGGATGTGAGAGTTAGACTGTGAAGAAAGCTGAGCACCAAAGAATTGATGCTTTTGAACTGTGGTGTTGGAGAAGACTCTTGAGAGTCCCTTGGACTGCAAGGAGATCCAACCAGTCCATTCTAAAGGAGATCAGCCCTGGATGTTCTTTGAAAGGAATGATGCTAAAGCTGAAACTTCCATACTTTGGCCACCTCATGCAAAGAGTTGACTCATTGGAAAAGACTCTGATGCTAGGAGGGATTGGGGTCAGGAGGAAAAGGGGACGACAGAGGATGAGATGGCTGGATGGCATCACGGACTCAATGGACATGAGTTTGAGTGAACTCCGGGAGTTGGTGATGGACAGGGAGGCCTGGAGTGCTGCAGTTCATGGGGTCGCAAAGAGTCAGACACAACTAAGTGACTGAACTGAACTGGAGAGAGTCCACACATTCATTGAAATCTTTGACATTCATTCTGTACACTACAGTGAAACTTGAAATTCACAAACTGTAATGCAGGAATGCACAGAACATTAGGCCAACCTAAGTCAAACACAAATAACTGGTATACACTTTCTAAGTAGTTAATTAAAAAGTTGTTGCTTTTTTTTTTGGTTGGTTATCAGACAATAGGATCCTTTAACAAATTATTCTACTGGTCATTTGCTATTAAATTCTGTAGAACTGGAGTTGGGCCAATGGGTCACTCCAAGCTAAAGTAGTAAACTATTCAGTAAAGAGGCCTGTAGTTGATTGTCAGTGAATTCACCTAGGGCTTCCCATACCTTGCATCTACCAAACTAGAGGGAAAAAATCGTCCCTTTTCATGGTTCAGATCCTGCAAGTGATCTGTGTGTTACACACCATTCTTGTCCTACATAATCTGCACTTAGGTTGTGATTTTCCTCTAACAGCAGAAAGATTTTTGTTTCTATCTGGAATTTGCTCCAGTTCTCACTTTAATGTAGAGTTGTCAAGTACATTTACTTAAATTTGATTTTTGAAATGCTAGGCACATGTACTGATTTCAAAGAGGCATTAGAGGCTTCTCTGAGTAAGCTTACATTGTGTTCTGCTTCTGGGTGTGTGTGTGTGTGTGTATCTGTGCATGCACCTGTGTATTCACAATGTAAATCACATTCTTCCTGAAAGGAAAAGTGATATCATAGTTGCTTCTGAACTGAAAATGAACTGAAAAAGGGACCTGTCAAAAATGAAGTCCCTCTCATGTCCTGCATCACCTTGTTAAACTCCCTGCCTGCTGCAGTGGCCCAGGGACTTCTGTTCAAACATTTTACATCCACTTTCTTCTGGCTACCCTCTAATATAAAGGTTAGGTAGGAGGAGATCCCCAAGTTATCAGCCATCTCTTCATTTATCCACAAGTCCTTCAACTTCCGAATGGGATTCCTATATAGTTCTCAGGGTTCATCTTTCTAAATTTAAAATTCAAATTCATGACCAGACTACTTAAAAATATCTGGTGAAATCCCATCTTCTACAGGACAGAGGGCAGACTCCATGCCATGATAAACCATGGTCTGCCGAGGCTGCCATTGATGGCCTGGGAAGCCTTCCCTCTGAGCGTCATGTAAACATGAATGTTTTCCCCACTTGCTCACCGTCCCCTCTTTGCCTTTGCCCTGAACATGTGTGTGCTAAGTTGCTTCAATCATGTCTGACTTTTTGCAACCCTATGGACTGTAGCCCATCGAGCTCCTCTGTCCATGGGATTCTCCAGGCAAGAATACTGGAGTGGGTTGTCATGACCTCCTCCAGAGGATCTTCCCAACCCAGGGGTTGAACCCACATCTCCTGTGTTTCCTGCATCGGCAGGCAGTTCTTTACCACTGGTGCCACCTGGGAATTCCCTTGTCTTTGTCCTAGAAAGTCCCTTTCCCTGATATGGCCATTCCCATTCCTACAGGATGCCTTATCATCCTTCAGAGTCTGTTTAAGCAAGTCACCTGCCCAGTGGAAATTCCCAAAGCAGTGTCTGTACTGGAACCTCAGCTGCACAAACCGTGCTACCTTATGCACCTTACTCAATCTCTCTACGCCTCTAGGTTGTGGTCTTTAAAACAAAGATAATAACAATGCCCAACACAGTTTGTTGTAAAAATGGAAGGATTATACCCATCTCTGAACACAGGTTTTTCCCAGGATACCTGGCTGAATCAGTCACCACCTCAGCAGCATTTAACCCAGATCTTAACATACTGTGACTTCTTGATCTAAGATGGTTAAGTTTCTAAAGAATCTGAAATGAAAATTTATTTTTCAGAAGCTGTTATAATGTCTCTCCTGATAGGCACAAGACTTTCCAGTCCCCATCATGACCATCTTTGCCCCTAGGCTTTGGTTGTTGTTTTTTTGTTTTTTTTTTTTTTTTAAAGGAATTTATTTATTGGCCATGTCACATGGCATGTGGGATCTTAGTTCCCTGACCAGGGATCAAACCCACACCCTGTGCATTGGAAGTGTGGAGTTTTAGCCACTGGACCACCTTGAGTTTTACAGGTTTCATAATGCTTAGCCTCTGATTTTTTTTTTTTCCCTCACAGGCAACAAAATTGGAGTTTTCATCAACCTTGGAAAATCCCATATAACCATGATTCATAGTTATAACTAATCTATAAGCTGTTCTAGAAAGAAACTGAAAGGAAACACTGAAGTCATTATCTGCAAAAAGGAATAGTCTGAAATCACTTCTATTGAGTGCAAAGGCAGTAATCTCAGCTGAATTTCTGGAGGAACATATGTAATTGTGTAGATAGTTTCCAAGAACATTCAAAGTTATAACACCCCCAGCATTTAATATATAGGAGTATGTTATTCTTTCACTAAATCCTGAGTATATTGAAGTTTCCGATGATGAATGGATCCAATGAAAACATCTCTGAATGTCTCTTGTCATTTTTACTACTTACCCACTCAAAGAAGTTCCAGTCAAGTTATTATTTTGCCGTTAAAATATCCTCAGATACTAAGGTTCCAAAAACCCAGGCCTCGTTTTCAAGAACATTCTCATAATTTAGATGGAGAGTTTTTATTAAATATATAAAGGAGCAAAATTTATAAATCTCATAAACAACCTTCCCATTTCTGCTCCCTGTGTGTCTGACTTGCTACAGTCCCCTTCATCCTACACAATCATTAATGCCACGTGGAAGGCAACCTGGATGATTTAAATACCTTAGGAGCCTCTTTTTAAAGGGAGAAATGATCTGTCTGTGGACTAATTGGTGACCTTCTGGAAGTAAAGTAAGGACAACCAGTGCTCTTCACTCTTCCTTGTTGCTCAGAAAGAGCACAAGAAAGACCAGTAAACAGAATGAAAAGCAGGGATTCTGGGAGCTTGCTTTCTTCGGGCAATGATTTCTTCTCCTCTCCATTAGCATCTTAACAGCATATGGGCTAGAGATCACTGAGCTGCACCACAGTAAGGTCAAATCAAAAGCGCCAATAAAGGGACAGACAACTTGATGAGAAATTATGTGTCTGTCCTCAGAAATGGATGGGGAAGGAAGTGACCTCCCAAAATCTCCCCTCCAAGACATGCTCCAGGAGCCTTAGAAGAAGTTTCCTAATCTTTTTAGGAGGCAGGGTTGCTAGTGCTATATGGGTCCCAGATAATTCATTAAATGAGACAATATATGTAAAACCACTTTGTTATTTTAATAGTTTTTATGCTTTTTAAGGTTAACCTCAGGTGTAGAGGGTCATCCATGCTCTTTGTAAATTACTCTATGGATTGAGGTGAAGTTATTATTTGAATGGGAAGCATGTTTCTGCTTCCCACTGCTCCCTGAGGCTTTGTTACAGATGGGCAAATAGATCTTGATGCCCCTCCCTGCCCCTCACAGAGACTAGGGTGAGGAAGGGAGCAAACCCATGCTGGGAATTTGCTCTGGCCCAAGGAAAAGATAAAACTATAAATTGAAAACATGCTCCTAGTCTTTACACATCTAATGGGGAGTGATTGGAGATTACTAAGATCACTTTGGAATGACACTGTTATAAGCCCCATTTCTCATGGGTCACTGGGTCCCTGGCTGTGGACGAGAAAGGGAGGAGGAGAGAAAGAAAAGGACACTTGCTCCAGAATGTAAAACACCATCCTCCTTAGGACCAGGAAAGATCCTTGTAGACTGTATGCATTTATGTTTCTACAAAGAAGCTGCTGCCTCTTGGATCATTCCTGAGCAGATACTGGGGCAAACCCCTCTTTTCACAAATATCCTAGAGGAAGTTTTCTCCTATTTACATGACTACCACTTGTTAAGATTCTAATTATCATCAAACTATCACATAAATATTTATGGCATTGAACAAATGGGATAATTTATTCACTCTCCAAATATTTACTGAGTGCTGACTCTCAGCATACACAACACTTTCCCCAAAACATGTACACATTATCTTCACATCCACACACATGGGCAAACATTCCCATACCCACCCATGTCGAAGTGTGTACATACTCATGCGTGTACACGTGCACCATAGGCTCCTAATGTACACATATAAGCACATGGAATATAAAGAAGGATACACATTCCATATGCTCAGAAGTTCAGAAATAGGCTACACATTGTTGATGACCTAAGACCCCAGGCAGCACTGGCAGAAGGTGAACCTCATAATCTCTTTGGTGCTGCCTCTTCCCAGTTCTGTGCTCTGGCTACAGGAATCTTGGCAACACAACAGCTCTGGTTCCTCCCCCTGACTGATAGACCTGGCCCTCAGAGAGGTTCTGAGCCAGAACCTTTGACTCTGAATACCAGAAACCATTTTTTCAGATACCTGGGTTTTAGGCAAAAGATTTCTAAGTTGATCCCAGCCCCTGTGAGGTCTCTGTTACTTCCTTTGCCTTCTGCTCTAATGCTGACCTGTGCTGCCAGTTACTGACTTGGCTGGCTACTGGGCACACATAGCCAGAACCAAAAGCAGATGAAACTGAAAGAGGAAAGATGTCGATAAAAGCAGGTAAAGACTCCTAGGGAAGAGGAAAGGAAGATATAAATAGTAGATTAACAAGAAGTTCAGTTGTCAAGGGATGTGATGGAAGGGAGACAGGATTAAAATACTGAATGAATTAAATGAAAATTTAGAACCTAAGTGGGAAATATTGAGAAAGCAATGGAGGGGATGGGGGAAGTCTTTATATCCAAAGACTTCTATCTTGCTGAGGTGGGAGCAGTTCCATGAAAAGAGATAGTGAATATTGAGCAGGCTAAATTAGGATTCATCTGAAATATTCTGTTTTTCTTTGGGTTTGCGGTTTGCACAGGCCCAGCATCTGTTCACACTTGTGCCCTGGGAGAACTTGGTAAATGGTAAACCGAACAATCAACCAGAAATAATATGGAGGGGGTTTCTCATGGGGAAGAACAAATGGCAAAGTTGAGACTTTCTCTCGCCACTTGCAAAAATGAATGCATTACATCTCTGCGTCCTTTTTCTTATTTGTTCTATTGGAGGAAATAATATTATCCTAAGACATTCTTATGAGTGCAGGCTAATTGTTTCTGTTTCAGCTTTCCTGTTTGGGGGAAGTTTTCATATTGAAGAAATCATTTATCTGACTCCTCTCTTTTTTGGAAAATTTAAATAGTGGTGATTTTACTGAGGTTAGAAATATGATCAGGGATGTTATAAATATGATAGCAATAAAAGAAATTGTTTTATTACCTTTAAATGATATATATTCATTATGATATATAATAAACATTTATCTGCAATTAATATGTTAAGGCATAAAATGAGTATTTTATATTAGTTATCAGTGACTTAGTTTAAGATTTTTAATTTAATCTCTCCAGAACCTTTTTAAAGTACTTACTACCCATTACCAGAGATGGTTGGGCCCTAACAATTTGACTGTCAATGTAACAACTACCTGATTTCAGAAAATGTTAGAGGCTGTGTAACAATTTATAAATGTTTTCCATAGTAAAAGGAAGAGATGCCAGGATTTATTCCCTACTCTTTAGTTAATTTATAATACTTTATGAAGTGTGGTGTCACAGAGGCCAAGGGAAAAACGATATTCCACAGTTTTCAGAATTGAGTACCATAGGGAGTTCGAGTAGGATAAATCCCAACAAACTCTCCAGGATCTGGAAAACAGGAGACCACCTGCATCCTTTCTGGGAGAATGAATGAAAGGACATGGAAAGAGCAGGAACTAAGTTACAGAAGGTTGAGTAATGGGAGGCAAGGAAGTGGGAGAATCTGCAGATGATCAACAGTACCTGGGAAACACACCCCTACTCCTCCCACATCAAAATAAACACGTCCTGCCCTGTGGGCTTTGTGCCTGTATTAGTTACCTGACTCAGCCTCCCATGCATGCATATGTGCTCACATGATCATCCATCTCTACATTATGTCTCCTTGAGGGGAAACCTACTAATCAACTTTTTTATCGTTCCAATGTCTAGCAAGACACCTGGCCAACAGCATATTTTCAGGGTTATTTCAATTCAAAGTTCTCATTTTTTTCTCCTCATTAGCAGCCTTGCAACAGAGAAGGCAATGGCAACCCACTCCAGTGCTCTTGCCTGGAAAATCCCATGGACAGATGAGCCTGGTGAGCTGTCATCTATGGGGTCGCACAGAGTCGGACACGACTGAGCAACTTCACTTTCACTTTTCACTTTCATACATTGGAGAAGGAAATGGCAACCCACTCCAGTGTTCTTGCCTGAAGAATCCCAGGGATGGGGGAGCCTGGTGGGCTGCCGTCTATGGGGTCACACAGAGTCAGACACGACTGAAGCGACTTAGCAACAGCAGTCTTGCAAAGACTAGGGGTCCAGCTAGAACTGACAGAGAGCATTGACTCTTATCACAGACATCACTTAATCTGGAATTGCAGAGAGTGATGCCTTCACATGATCGATGGACTAAATTAAGGCCTTTGCAAGTAAAATCATGATAGTTGCTTAACTGGTGTGTTCCATCCCCATTTTCATGCCCACCCCTCACTCTCAGCCCTACTCCAAACTCCCAAGAGTCTTCGTTTACTGCACAAGACAGAAACAATCCTTGACTCAGAGTACGTCAGTTCTGGTCTGGATCTTAAGATACTTCTAATCCTTTGGTTCTTATATCTCATTTTTGAAGCATTCAGAGTTAAACAGAAACTATCCACCATTGAAATCAAATGAGACAACCCTAAGGGAGCATCTATTACATATCAGTGAATAAGATACTCTACACACATTGTCACATTATATTCTATAAACAAACCCATGAAGCCTTTTACCAGTCTTCATGGGGGAAAAAAGTGGGAAGCTACTGAACAAATTTCTCAACAATAATGTTTCCTTGCACAACCTTTCATGAACTTTTATTTCCTTCTATTGCTGATCTGCTGGCAATAAAATTTAAAAAACACTTAGCTGATAAAAAGCACACCTGACATCAAATGTCTTTCCTCAGCCTGGCAGGCTCATCTTTTACTGTATATGTGGTAAGTAGATCATTTTTATCCTGCTCATATGCGATTTTGTAAAGATAGATTATGTGGAATTCCCACCTGAGATTCAGAAAGATGAGTAGATGTAGATTGTTTTATGCTAGAGAAATCTTTCCTGTTGGTATATAGGAATTATAATCCTTTCATTTTGGAAAAGAGCACCCAACCTTTCTGTTACTCTACTGTAAACAGAGTTGAGAGAGTAGATCACTCTGGGCAGTGGGTTTCATTTATAGAGGAGGAAAATGATGCTTAGAGAGAAGAGAGGACTCATTCTAAGCCATACAGTATTGAATGTCAGGACAAGATTAGAACACAGAGAACTCATTCTTTTGAACCCAAGTCCCATCTTCTTCACTCCTACAACACAGAAATAGCACATTCATGCAAAGGATCTACAACAGGGTTTTCTTAGTAACTGTTGAAACTGACCATCTATCCAAATTTGAATTCTGAAAAAGCCACCAGGAGGGAAAGGGACTTTCCACAGAATAATTTCTGTCAAGTTATACACTAAGATTCAAAAGGGAAAAATATATTCAAGTGGCAGAATATTTTCATTAGTGTCTAGAAGGCTGTACACAGGATAAATCCATGGATATTGTTGTTAATCTCCACATATATATGAGGATTATGAGGAAGAACAACATCATCAACAGTAGGGTGAAACCCTCACCCCAGGAAGACACTTGCCATCTGTAGTGGGAAATACAAGTATAAACAGGATCAGGAATAAGGGACAGAGTTATGGGTCACATAAGGACAAGGGCCCATATTCAAGGCTTTGCTGATTCATCTATGCCTTTCAAATGGGGGCACCCGGCAGTTTAGCACCCATCACTGACGGCGAACGTGCATGAACCAAAATATCTAGAGGCAAACAGGAATGACTTCAACAATGCTGTGATCCAATTCCAGCTGCCTTTTCCAGTTGTGTAAACTCGGGTGCAGTTATTTCAATTCCGTGAATTTCAGTCCTCTGTAATCTGGAGATCATGAGACTGAAATGAGATGACGTAATAATGTAAGGCTTTGGCACATGGCAGGTGCTTAGCGATTTTTCCCTTCTGCCTTCCCACCTCCACTCTGCAGTGCTCACGTCCATGTGACTATCCAGTATCCCTCTCCTGCTCTTATATGATGACTCTGAAGAGGGTCTGTTCTCTAAGCAGCGCCGTTCCTTCCTCCAAGGATGCCTACCCTGGGCCCACACTGATGCTCCCCTTTTCACTAAATCCCTTCCAAGCCATCAAACCAAAGGTGAAATGACAATCACGCAGCCCGAGCCAAAGGCCGACTCAGCAAATCTCAAACGCACTTTCCCGGATGCAAAAGCTATTAATAGAACAAAATGCTTTGGAACACATTTTCTTTTTCAAAACCCCAGAAATCTCACTTTCTGAAGCCAGCTGAAAAATCAATGGCATTTGATCGTAAATCTGTCACAAAGGTAGTGACAGTAGTACATTAATGGTGACTCCTAGGTATCAATTCCGCTCTCTTCCTTTCTCTATCATCGCACATCATCTTCATACTAATAACAGATTCTTTTTTCTAAATTAATCTCCAGACAAGGGGAATCAATAGTATTTACCATGTGTAAATTTTCCTGGCCTCTGGAGCCAACATTTCCCATTGCTTCAAATCATCTGTAGCAGCACCATCTCTAGCACATGCTACAAGAGGGGTTTCTGACTATTTAAAATGCCTGCAGATCCGCCCTGGAGCAAGGGCCATACCAATCCAACAAATAACAGCAAAGAAAGAAATTCCGTGGCTCCCCATGATGGAAATATAATTTTCATGTAAAAAGAGGTTTAGGAGAGGCAAAAGGTGCCAGGTAACCAAAGTCTAGAATCACTTCCTGACAGAAAAATCAGACTTATTTCTCCTCCCCAAAACTCACAGAATTTTGGCAAATAGTAGATCTGAAAGAAACCGGAGAGGATACCTAGTTCCCTGGGTTCCATCTTTGGGTTCCACTTTAAAAATAAAGAATCATTTTTCCCACTTCTCTGGTGGTCCAGTGGATAAGAATCTGCCTGCCAATGCAGAGGACATGGGTTTGATCCCTGTGCTAAGAATATTCCACATGCTGCAGAGCAACTCAGCCCATGCACTGCAACTGCTGCAGCCCACGTGCTGCAACCACTGAAGCCCGTGCACCTAGAGCCTGTGCTCCGCAGGAGAAGCCGCCACAATGAGAAACCCACACACTGCGACTAAGCAGCCCCACTCTCCACAACCAGAGAAGGCCCACGCACAGCAACAAAGGCCCAGTGCAACCAAAAGTAAAAATAAATTATAAAAAGTATATATTTTTTATTTAAATGACAGTATTCCGCCTAGTAGTTGAACTAGGTCAGTGTTTTCCAAATGCCTTAAAACAATATCTTTTATAAAACCTCACATTTTTCTTTAGTGTCATTTAAATAAAAAATATGATAGTATCTAGAGAAGGCAATGGCAACCCACTCCAGTATCCTTGCCTAGAGAATCCCTTGGACAGAGGAGCCTGGTGGGCTGCTGTCCATGGGGTCACACAGAGTCAGACACAACTGAAGCAACTCAGCACGCCTGCATGCATTGGTGAAGGAAACGGCAACCTACTCCAGTATTCTTGTCTAGAGAATCCCAGGGACAGAGGAGTCTGGTGGGCTGCCGTCTATGGAGTTGCACAGAGTTGGACATGACTGAAGCGACTTAGCAGCAGTAGCAGCAGCAGCATGATAGTATCAGTAATAATGGTAATAATAGCTAAAATTTACTGAACATTTACTTTGATGGCTAGTATGGCTAGGCCTGGAGAAGGCAATGGCACCCCACTCCAGTACTCTTGCCTGGAAAATCCCATGGACGGAGGAGCCTGGTAGGCTACAGTCCATGGGGTCGCTGAATCAGACACGACTGAGCGACTTCACTTTCGCTTTTCTTTCATGCATTGAAGAAGGAAATGGCAACCCACTCTAGTATTCTTGCCTGGAGAATCCCAGTAATGGGGGAGCCTGTTGGGCTCCCGTCTTTGGGGTTGCACAGAGTCAGACATGACTGACGTGACTTAGCAGCAGCAGCAGCATCGCTAGGCACTTTACATAGGTATTTCTAATCATTAGAGCAATTCTACATGGTAGCTATACCACATTAAAGTTGAAAAAACAAGACTCAGAAATGTCAAATAATCTATACAAGATTACACAGTAAATCATCAGAAGATCTGAGATTTGAAACCTCATCTGTTTAGCTCCAGGTCTCCTGACTCAGCAGTTAGTTATAGCAACCATGAGTCTGGTACATCTTTATACAAACCAAAGATGGTCTTATTAGGAAATAAGGTATTGATACATATAGAGATAAGTAGTATTATATGCATAAATATTTAGATAACCAGTGAGTGAAGCATTGGGGTAGGTAGGAGTAGGTCCTAAGAAAGATGGGAGAGTTTTGAATAGGAGCAAATAAGGGAAGAATATTTCAAATAGAAGTGGATAACCCAAATCACAGACATAGGAACAATGAGACATGGTGGAGACTGTAAAGAAATTCTGGAACCATCAGGTTCATGTAATAGAGAAAGAATAAATGAGATGGAAGAAGAGTATGAGATTGCCTTGGGAAGAAGGTCAATTGTTCAGCCAAGAATTTAGGTTGCAGGGGAGGAATGTGGAACACAGGTTGCAAGGTTAAGAGAAGAGGCAAAGAAGTTCACCAAAGGTTATTTCAATGGCCTCAATATCACCCTATAAGGACCTGGACTCTAGGAGTTGGGGGAAAAAAAAGAGCAAATGGAAAATACACTGTGGAAGAAAAGCTGCATAAAATAAGGTAACAGTAGAGATTAGAGGACAAAGGAAATACACCTGCAGGCATGTCACTTTGATGCTCATGAGATGAGGATTATGGTAGCAACAGTAGCAAATAATAGTAATATAACAAAGTCTATGAGACTGCCTACTTTGTACAGTGGTTTTCTATTAACAAGTTTCTCTCCTATACATTTCTTAGAACGTTCCTGAAAGGTTAGCTAACTAGATGCTATTCACATCATTCTAAAATGAGCACTCAGGAGCCCAGGGAGTTTAAGTGACTTGCCCAAGGCTGTGTGATCTTTTGATTTGAAATCCCTGAGAAAGTTTAAGCAATCCATGTGGTGAGATGTTCAGTATAAGGTCACAGCTGAATCCCGACATCTAGAGACTAAGGATGGAACAAGAGGACCTGGGCATCATCTGCCTAGAGGAGCTAGTGTCCATCCAGGATCAGGCATCTTGTCCTGAGAATAAACATTTCAGTCCATTTCATCATGTCTGCCTCCCTTGGACTTGTTCAGCAGCCTCCTCACAGGTCTTCCTGCTTCCGTCACTGGCCCCTTCAGCCTACTCTCAATGCAGTAGTCCAAACAGGCCTGCAGCAGTAAGCTAGTTCACTTTCATCCTCTACTCCAAACCTCTACCACTTTCCCTCTGAGTCCAAACTCTAAGGTCAGCACATGATCTGTCCTGTGACCCCTCCCCTTATCTTCTACTGGACTCAGTAAACCCACCCCCCCACCACACACACACACAGGCCTTCTTGCTGTGACTCAAACCTGCCACACTGGCCCCATCAACGGGATGGCCATATCCCCTGGACCATCCCAGGACTCATGTCCCCACCCTCTTGGTTCTTACCTTACCTGCCCTTTCCTGACTGCTCTCTTAACACCCTTGCTGCCCTTATCAGCTCTATTTTCTCGACCGAATTTGTCTCCATTGTACATACTGTATTGGTTTGGTATCTGATGTGCAATTCCAGAATAATTGCTGAAAGAAAGCAGATTTTTGTCTTTTTTAATTCACCACCATAGAAAAGATTTTGGGTTTTGATCTTTTTTGGTCTTTTTTGTTTTGTTTTTGTTTTTGAGTATCTTGTGCTTTGGTTTGGGGATTTTTTGTTTGTTTGGTCAGTTTTTGTCTAGTTTTTGTTTGCTTGTTTGTTTTTGGCATACAGTAGGTAGATTCTATAGCACTGTGAAGTAAGTTTGTTCACTTTAGTATCTGATCTGTATAAGGCTCAAGTGGCCAGAAAGATCCACCCTTGTTTGTCTCTATGTCACTAACTGGCACGTAATGAGCTGCCAGTTAGTGACAGCTAAGAGGCTGTGTAGAGGCTATGTACATAGCCTACATGAGGCTATGTACTATGACTCCTAAGCATAACCCAGTTGAGTCTCCTCTTTCACCTACTCCACATGTCATGTGGGGTGAAGCAGGATTGAAAGAAAGGGTACTGGCAATATAGTCACCTACTTGATAACTTGCACATTTGACCTCCCCAAATCTCAGAGACCATGTCAATAAAATGAGGAGAACGGTAGCTTCCCCATGAGCTTGGGAATTGAATGGTTTGTAGCTTAGATGTGACAAGACAAATGATATTTGCAATTAGTGTAACCTATAAGGCCTGCACTTTAAACATATACACAAAATGTCTTTCAAGCCAAAACTCTTAATTATGTCACTGCCATCCACACAGAATTTAGCTTGAGTTTTGAATTCAATCTGGAAGTTAACATACTGCATTCCTGCAGGAAATGAAATGCTGTGAGAGGGGAATCTTGCCTAGGTGCTTCTAAATTTGATTTGAAGAGTTCAGAATTTTTAGGATGACATTGCCACATGCAAACATAAGCATAAAAGTTCTTTTAAAAAGTCAGATAGGAAGATCTGGTAATCATTTGTTCTCCTGAATTATCAAAGCAGATATGCCTTTTGAAAGAACAGCTCTTAGAAACTTCTTGAGAAAGCTTGCTTTCATCAAACGTTTACCAGCGGATAAATTGCTCTATTTTAGGTTCCTGATTATTTTCAAAGGACAAGTTAAAGGCTCTTTTTTCCCCTTCAGATAACTTTCCTAATTCCTTTGGGCTGAAGATAAGTAGAATCTAATCATTTCTCCTGTGGCATTGTGATTAACTGCTCATGTATTTCAGGCATCTATTTCCTTCAACAGACTACAAGTGCCGTAAGAATAGATGTGAGTTTTCCGTCTTGGTAAATTTTGTCCCTGATTGTGACATAATTATGTCTGGAGCACCAGACATATTTTTGGTGCTCAGTGAATCATTAAGGAAGAAAAGGAGAGAAAGCAGGAAAAGGGGGAAGAGAGAAGAGGAAGAAGTGATGGAGGAAGAAAAGGCAGGAGGGATACAGGAGGGTAAGAGGGAGAAAAGATAGAAGAAAAGAGAGGCCAGAGAGGGAGGATTCTACCATAAAACTTAAATGTAGTCATCTTGCAGAGAAAAACTAACTAAGCTATTTTTCATGGTTAGTAACTTACACATGCATTTTGGAAAATCTGCTAAAGTGAAAAATACTCTCCACCACATCCTCCACTGTTGAGATTGAAATGATGTTGCTGCCAGAAGACAGGTTTCAAATGAGGAGCCTTCCTTAGTATTCTGTGAGATTTCCATCCCTCATCTGAACAAACATCAATAACACTGAAGCATCTGTCCCTGTAGTGTCTTTACAATTTAGCACTTGTAGAAATGAGACTTTCCAGCTCATTAATTTGCTTACACAAATAGAGCCCCGGAACTAGTTAATCCCCCAAAGTGACCAGTCTGTTTTCATCATGTAATGACTTGCATGCATGGACTTCAGCCTAAGCTAGACAGAGACTCCTCATGGCCCACCTGGACTGCTGGAGAGCATCTTCAAGAAAACTAATTTAGTGTGACAGGTCCTCATCATTTCCAGAAAATGACAGAGGACATCATCATTCAATCAGGAGGCAAGGCTGCAGCAGCCAGGTTAACATAGTGATTGATCTACACAGGATCATGGCAAAAATGCTTGAGTTGACATCCCCAAGATCCACAATCAGATTGGAGTCCCTTATCATATGTCCATAATTCCTTTCTGAAGGCATTTTATAAAGTACTCTCCTTTTACGCACACATGTGTAATAGTTCTTGTGGCCAAAAAATCTGCCATTATTTAAATATGATGGTGACTGCAGCCATGAAATTAAAAGACGCTTACTCCTTGGAAGGAAAGTTATGACCAACCTAGATAGCATATTCAAAAGCAGAGACATTACTTTGCCAACAAAGGTTCGTCTAGTCAAGGCTATGGTTTTTCCTGTGGTCATGTATGGATGTGAGAGTTGGACTGTGAAGAAGGCTGAGC
>NW_011494879.1:9854066-9867222 GCF_000754665.1 Bison bison bison
AAGAATTGAGCTTTTGAACTGTTGTGTTGGAGAAGACTCTTGAGAGTCCCCTGGACTGCAAGGAGATCCAGCCAGTCCATTCTGAAGGAGATCAGCCCTGGGATTTCTCTGGAAGGAATGATGCTAAAGCTGAAACTCCAGTACTTTGGCCACCTCATGCGAAGAGTTGACTCATTGGAAAAGACTCTGATGCTGGGAGGGATTGGGGGCAGGAGGAGAAGGGGACGACAGAGGATGAGATGGCTGGATGGCATCACTGACTCCATGGACGTGAGTCTGAGTGAACTCCGGGAGTTGGTGATGGACAGGGAGGCCTGGCATGCTGCGATTCATGGGCTTGCAAAGAGTCGGACACGACTGAGTGACTGATCTGATCTGAACATCCCTGTCCTTTAAAAAGCAGAGAATTTATTGACAAAATAATGACAGCAAGCTTGCTCTTACAGCTCTCACACTGAACACCAACTACCTCTCTACTTTCTGAAGCATGGAGTCCACAGCCCAACCTCCTGAGGATATATTGATAGAAATATTTGTAACATTAGCCTTCTTAAGTTCTGAAAACTGCTGGGCCAATTACCTTGAAGCTGTTTGTTACTTACAGCCAATACAGGTAGATATAGCGATCTTAGAGTGAACATATGAAAATAAGGGAACCCTAAAACTAATTGCCCAAGATAGGATAGGCCTCTGTACCTTGTGAATACCTCTACTCTGATCCTTTTGTTTGCTAGGTCATCTTCCCTTAGAGAAAAAGCACCAGGAGGGCAAAGCAGGGTGTGATTGCGAGTGCTTTTCATTCATCTTCATATCTCTGGTGTTGGTGTACACAGCAGCTGTTTAGCAAATGCTTATGAAAAAAAAAAAAAAAAAAAAAGAGTGAAACTGGAAACTGGACAAAGCAGGGGAAGTGTAATTGATTTGCCACAGTGCGGCAGCAAAGTCTCTGGGCTAAAGCTGGTTGGGCCCTGGAATGGCTGAAGTTGCATTTATTGAGTTCTTACTGTTTCCCAAGGCACTGAACACGGACTATCTCCCAAATCCCTCACAATACCACTGAAGAGATAAAATCAGACCAGGTAATGGGCTTGCCTAAGATCATACAGCCAGGAAATGGCTCAACCAGGATTCAAAGCTAGGACTGTGGGAATCAAGAGCACACTCCATCACTGTTTCACACACCACCCACTTACTGCTAACTTCTTTGTGGTCGCAGACAAGCCATTACTTGAAACAAGCCTCATTTTCCACCCTGGTAACATCAGAGCTGGGAGACCAGCTGTTCCCTAATGTCTCATTCAGTTCTGATATTCTATAATCCTATCAATCAAAATTAAGGAACAGTTGCTTTTGAGCCAGCCTCTGTGACAGGGAATAAAATAATTGCCCATTTATGGATTTCTCTCATACCAACCAAATAGCCTGCTTTGCAATGTAAAATCTTGAGTCTTCTTTTTAAAATCCTTTAGATATTTTTTTTAATGAAAGCCAAGAAGGGGAAGCAATAATTTTTATTTCCTGTCTCTAAAAAGAACTATGTGTGATAGAAACAAAAGTATCTCAGCAGAATAGAATGCTATATCCAAGCCATTCTCCAACTCCCAAGAAAGTAGACACTTCCGACAGAAAAAAAATCCAGGAGACCTTGTATATAACAGTCTTTTTAGAGCTTTTTCTTGATATATACTTGTCTACAAAAATCCATGAGAGTGGAATAAAAACAAAACCATCTCAAGCACCCTTGATGAGTAAGAAAAAAATTAAATGAGTAATTCCAGTAAGATAACAATTGAACATTTTGTTGTTGTTGTTCAGTCACTAAGTTGCGTCCAACTCTTTTGGGACTGTATGGATTGTAGCCTGCCAGGCTCCTCTGTCCACGGGATTTCCCAGGCAAGCATACTGGAGTGGGTTACTATTTCCTTCTCCAGGAGATCTATGTTCCCAACCCAGGGATAGAATCCACATGCCAATGCAGGAGATGGGTTTGATCCGTGGGTCAGGAAGATAGATCTCCTGGAGAAGGAAACAGCAACCCACTCCAGTATGCTTGCTATTTCCCTGGGAAATCCCATGGACAGAGGAGCCTGGCAGGCTAAATCCATGGGGTCTCAAAAGAATCAGACACAACTTGGTGATTAAACAACAACAACAATACGTAAAACATTAGACTGTTGTAAGATGTGTGTCCCTTGATTCCTTTTTCCTTTTTTTCTTGCTTCTTTCTGGATTAAATTTTTTATGATTCCATACTATATCCTCTGTTGGCTTATTAGATAAAACTGTTTGTTGTGTTATTTAGTGTTTGATTTAAGGTATATAATATACATCTTTGACATCACAATATATCTTCAATTTAAGGGAATTCATTCCTTTTACAGAGAAGGCAATGGCACCCCACTCCAGTACTCTTGCCTGGAAAATCCCATGGACAGAGGACCCTGGTAGGCTGCAGTCCATGGGGTCGCTAAGAGTCGGACACAACTGAGTGACTTCACTTTCACTTTTCACTTTCATGCATTGGAGAAGGGCAACCCACTCCGGTGTTCTTGCCTGGAGAATTCCAGGGACGGGGGAGCCTGGTGGGCTGCCGTCTATGGGATCACACAGAGTCGGACACGACTGAAGCAACTTAGCAGCAGCAGCAGCAGCATTCCATTTAAGAACCTTACAAACTTATACCTCCATTTCTTCTCTCCTGTTGTCATATACTGTACTTCCATTTTAAAAATAAATTCCAAATACATTTCTATTACTTTATTTCTCTAAACAGTTGATTCTGAGTTTTAAATTATAAGATAAATGTATTTATATTTATCCACTTACCATGTCTAGTGCTTTTTATTCTTTTCTGTAGAGCAAGATTTTCATTTGTTATATTTTTATTATGATTAAAGTACTTCTCTTAAAATTTCTTAGAATGAAGTTTTGCAGGGGTAAATTAGTTTAATTTTTATATGGTTGGAAAAGAGAATTTTCCTTTCTTTTTTGAAAGATAACTTTCATTGGATATGGGCTTCCCTGATGGTTCAGCCAGTAAAGAATCTGCCTGCTTTGCAGGAGACCTGGGTTCGATCCCTAGGGTTGGAAAGATCCCCTGGAGAAGGAAATAGCAACCCACTCGGGTATTCTTGCCTGGGAAATTCCATGGACAAAGAAGGCTGGTGGGCTACAGTCCATGGGGTTGCAAAGAGTTGGACACAACTGAGCGATAACACTAATATTTCATTGGACATGGAATTCTATATTTTTTTTCTTCTAGTTCATATAGTATGCATTGTTTCTCATGATAAATCTACTGTCACTGTTATCTTTATTCCTCTCTATATAAATGCACCCTCTCTCCCTGCTCCCAGACCTGCTGTCCTTAATTTTTTCTCTTTAGAGCTGGTTTCAACTTGTTTAGATTATAATTCCCCTCTCTAGATATTTTTGGGGAGAGAAAAGAGTAAGATTTTTTTCTCCTGACTATTGTGTTTCCCTTAGCTCCTTTCCTGTCCTTCAGGAACTCCAATTACACATATATTCCTTCAAGCTGCTCTACAACTTTGTTCTTTTTTTTTTTCATTCTTTATCCATTTCATTTTAAATTGTTTTTATTGTTCCTGACTTAATTTCATTGGTATTTTCATCTTCAATATTTAATCATGCTTCTTCAGCAGAGATCAAATAAGGCAGCACTCTGCCTTCTAGTTTCAGCTCACACACTGTAAACAAATGTCCTTTTTTACGCTATAATTAGTGCTACATTTTTCATAATTTTGTGGGTTTTTTTCATAACTTTGCTACTTAAAATAGCCCCCAAGCACACCACTGAAATGCAGTCTAGAGTTCCTAAGCACAGGAAAGCTTCAATGTGCCTTACAGAGAAAATACATGTTTTTCAGTTTTTTCAGCATGAGTGATTAATGTTAAACTCATGACCAACAGCACTATGAATCAACTGTATACATTAAATAAGATACCTTTGCACAGAAGGACATATAAAATAAAGTTATATATCAACTGGTTGACAAAAATATTGTGATCAGAGTTTCAAAGGAAACTAACCTTGCCTTACCCCCAGGAGCAATGGTTCATTCAGTATTTGCTAATTCAACATGCATGGTGATTTCACAGAATATAACTACTATAAGTAAGGAGAATCACTTATATTTTAGCTCTGATGTAAAGTAAATCAGTGTAGGGCATACTCAATGTTCAGTCATGTCTGATTCTTTGTGATCCCATGGTCTGTAGCCCACCAGGCTCCTCTGTTCATGGAATTCTCTAGGCAAGAATACTGGAGTGGGTTGCTATTTCCTTCTCCAGGAGATCTTGCCAACCCAGGGATCATACCCACATCTCTTGTGTCTCCTGCATTGGCAGGTGGATTCTTTACACTAAAGTAGATCAATATCCATGTTCTGATAGAGGTTTCCCATGCTGTGCTCAGTTTGGTAAAGAGATGGAAAAATTAAAGCTATGCAGATGTAGCTGTGTAAGTGGCAGAGCTGCAACAAGATTAAGTATCCAGAAAGAAGAACAGGTTGGAAGGGCATTCAGAGTTGTGAACTCACTGCCAGCACCATTGTTTCCCAAAACAGAATGATGCTGTTGACTAGAGGAGAAAACTAATTTCTCTTGACATTTCCTCACAAGCTCTTTTACAGACCCTTTCAAGTTTATCAATTCCATAAACTTTCACTCCATCTTTATGATGTGCCAGACATCATTTGCGGAGAAGGCAATGGCACCCCACTCAAGTACTCTTGCCTGGAAAATCCCATGGGCAGAGGAGCCTGGTGGGTTGCAGTCCATGCGGTCGCTAGGAGTCGGACACGACTGAGCGACTTCCCTTCCACTTTTCACGTTCATGCATTGGAGAAGGAAATGGCAACCCACTCCAGTGTTCTTGCCTGGAGAATCCCAGGGATGGGGGAGTCTGGTGGGCTTCCATCTATGGGGTCGCACAGAGTCGGACACAACTGAAGCGACTTAGCAGCAGCAGCAGCAGCAGACATCATTTGAGCTTAGGAACTAAGAAGACTGAATATGTCCTCCACAGGATCAGAATAAGATGGGAGGAAAGAGATGAGCAATACCAGCACCATATGGTAAGGGTTAGGATAGACACATCCCAGGATATCATAGAAACCAACTCCTAGAATGGGAAGCTCTTGGGACATATAGGAAGAAGTGAAATTTAAGTTAACTCTTGGAGGTTAAGTAGGAGTTTCTAAAGGGAATGGAAGTTTGAAGAGCAGCATGTCAAAGATCCTAAGCAGATCTAGAGAAAGATGAAAGAGATGAGAGTAGAGAGAAAAGCAAAGAAGATCATGCAAGATCTTATATAGCAGGCTAAGGAGTCTGAGCTTTATTCTGTAAACAAACAAGAGCCATCAAAGAGTTTCAAGCAGGAGTGTGTCATGGCCAGATCTGTACTTTTGAATGGCCCTTCCAGTTGTTGGGTGGACGATAGATTTAGTGAAGAGCAATCCTGTTCAAGCTGGTTTTAGAAAAGGCAGAGGAACCAGAGATCAAATTGCCAACATCCACTGGATCATGGAAAAAGCAAGAGAGTTCCAGAAAAACATCTGTTTCTGCTTTATTGTCCATGCCAAAGCCTTTGACTGTGTGGATCACAATAAACTGTGGAAAATTCTGAAAGAGATGGGAATACCAGACCACCTGACCTGCCTCTTGAGAAACCTGTATACAGGTCAGGAAGCAACAGTTAGAACTGGACATGGAACAACAGACTGGTTCCAAATAGGAAAAGGAGTATGTCAAGGCTGTATATTGTCACCCTGCTTATTTAACTTATATGCAGAGTACATCATGAGAAACACTGGGCTGGATGAAGCACAAGCTGGAATCAAGATTGCTGGAAAAAATATCAATAACCTCAAATACGTAGATGACACCACCCTTATGGCAGAAAGTGAAGAAGAACTAAAGAGCCTCTTGATGAAAGTGAAAGAGGTGAGTGAAAAAGTTGGCTTAAAGCTCAACATTCAGAAAATGAAGATCATGGCATCTGGTCCATTCACTTCATGGCAAATAGATGGGGAAACAGTGGCTGACTTTATTTTTCTTGGCTCCAAAATCACTGCAGATGGTGATTGCAGCCATGAAATTAAAAGACGCTTACTCCTTGGAAGGAAAGTTATGACCAACCTAGATAGCATATTAAAAAGCAGAGACATTACTTTGTCAACAAAGGTCCATCTAGTCAAGGCTATGGTTTTTCAAGTGGTCATGTATGGATGTGAGAGTTGGACTATAAAGAGGGCTGAGCACAGAAGAATTGATGCTTTTGAACTGTGGTGTTGGAGAAGACTCTTGAGAGTCTCTTGGACTGCAAGGGGATCCAACCAGTCCATCCTAAAGGAGATCAGTCCTGGGTGTTCATTGGAAGAACTGATGTTGAAGCTGAAACTCCAATATTTTGGCCACCTGATGCGAAGAGCTGACTCATTTGAAAAGACCCTGATGCTGGGAAAGATTGAGGGCAGGAGGAAAAGGGGACAACAGAGGGTGAGATGGTTGGATGGCATCACCAACTCAATGGACATGAGTTTGGGTAAACTCCGCGAGTTGTTGATGGACAGGGAGGCCTGGCTTGCTGTGGTTCATGGGGTCACAGAGTCGGACACAATTGAGCGACTGAACTGAGCTGACTGACTAATCCTGGGGGCAAAAAGATGAGTTTGGAGATCACTGAAATAATCAACAGGAGGAAATAAGAGTAGCATGGAGTAGATCAGTGCTGCTCCCCAAATTCCCACCCATTTACCATTGCTTAAGTCACATCAACCACCTAATACACGCCATACAGATCATTTCCTTCATGCCTTTGTGCTTTGACATGCCATTTTCCCCTTGCCTACAATTTTATTCTCCGGGACTATCTTGTTGGAAAGTTCTCCCTCATCCTTAAGTACATCTCTACATTCAACCCTTTGCCCATAGTCTCAGGTCAAGTCAGTCTCCCCCTAATCTCTACTTTCATAGCCCACCTCCACTACAATAACCTTCAAAACTGATACATACTCACTCATCTATTTAAGAGCTCAACTGAGATTTGCTTGAGGACAAGGATTACCTCCTGTTCATCTCCCAGCTGGATGCTGGGAGATACTATATGCTGTAGATCCACGGCTGTCAAACTTTACAGAGTTCATCGGGGTCACCTGGGGATCCTATGCAAACACAGACAGATACTTTCCAGAATTTCTGATTCGATAGGTCTGAGATGAAACCTGAGAATTACATTTCTAATAAGCCCCCATGTGTTATTGGTGCTAGCCCAGGGCTACACTTTGAGAACCACTGTTGCAGAGTTCCAGACGTGACTTACTAGGTCATAAAAATCTCCACCATTCCACGTGTCAAGACCTCCACTATGTGCATGCCTGTGTGTGGACATAAGTGGAAATGCTGAGCAAGAATGTATATGCCTTCCCTTATTTCCAACACATCTGTCCTTCAGAAGAAAGGTTGTTAGGTGTAACTGTCATTTTGATCAGTTTAAGTCATTCTGCTGAGAAATGGAATATTTCCTGCCATATCAGTAAACAAGAACGTTACAGTCATCAGCAATCGCAGCCCTCCAACAGGAGCCGGTGAGCCCTGAGGAAGCAAGAAAAGAACACCTGCCATCCAGCAGCCATCAGACTATAGCCACTCCTTATGGTGAGTCCCGAGGAAACTCAGAATGTAAAAACACAAGATACTAGCCCAGATAACTGAGGTGCATATCAATGGAATGATTTCAGTGAGCCCAAACTCTTGCATCTTCCCATACATAGAAAAGCACTAAATTCCTTAACTTGGGATGTCTGGTTTTCTTTAATTCACAAGAACCTTGACATTCAGACTACTTGCCCCTTATTGCAAAGCTTCTATATAATCAGCTCCTCCCCTCACCTCCTTGGAGCAGTTCTCTCAGGGTTACTTGAGGCCCTGGCTCTTAGGCTTGAAGTCCTAAAAATTCCTGCTGAATAAAACATAACTCTCAACTTTTAGGTTGCATGTATTTTTCTTCAGTCAACACTACTTTAGAAGAGCTATTCCATATACCTTCTACCACATACCACAAAGCCATTCAGCTGCACAGACCGCTCTGAAATGCTCACCATTCACATGTGACCTCCTGTGATTTTTCTCCATTTTCTGCACTACAAATGAAACTAATTACACACACAAAAAAAAATAAATTTAGCCAAAATAATCAAGGAAATGTTATTACTCCTTTTTAAAATTTGAACTCTTTGTCCTTGTTTTCATTACTAAAATGCACAAAGGCTGACAGTCTAGGGGAATAAGAGAAGGTTAGAAGGAAGAAATGGACCTCTCTAGGCAATGCCTCCCAAATGACCAAGAACCATCTTGATTTTTTTTTTTGTCTACATGACCCAGCGCTGATCATTCCATCACATCATCAAAGCACTTTTTCTCTATAAAATCTATTCCACTTCATTTTCAGTTAGTTTTCAAACTTCTCTGGGGAAACATGTTCTACTCCATTCATTTATTTTGTGAAATTCTGCATCACATTTTCTTTTGTTCTCCTTGTAGTCTCCCAGTATCTTCACAGATTCTCTACATAAAACAATAACAACACCCCCCACCACCACCACACACTAACAGAAATGATTTACATAATCCTTTTCTGTTCTTTACTCGGAACCAATCTTATGAATGTCCCCAAGGCCTAACTATGTAAATAGTTGTGGGGTTTGGGACATGCTTAGTACTCTCACGGTTTCAAATATAATTATTTAAATATCTCCATTATGACATGTTCTCTTTTATTTTTGAGTTTTTCGTTGAACTTAAAATGGTTACAAAGTTAGCAATTATCTTAAGGTAATTTCTATTTACTATGGAGCCTAATTTCCCTTGGGGGGGGGTGGTTCTTATACAGTTATTTTGATCAATATCCAAACTCTCTTCTCCAGCTTCTTCTAATACAAAGTCACTTTCCACGTACATTATCTTGAGCCCTTTACATTATCTTGAAGACTTTCCAGGTTGCACATGAGCATGGATGCCTCTGTGTGTGTGTGTGTGTGTGTGTGTGAACGAAAGAGAGAAAAGAAACATGAATACTGCAAATTCCTGTATCTGCTCCTCTTTTTGATATATTAGCCCTCAGGGGCAGCTGTGCCACATGGTTGCTAAGCTATTAGGTTTATCATCCCTGTGGGGCTTCACTTCAGAAAGAACATAGATTGTTTTACATGATTAGGGTCTGACACCTAAACTATTTTGAAACATATAATATAGCTAAGAAAATTTAAGCTTTAAAATGTCACATGAAGGCAAAGTAATGCATCTGAGCCTGGATTTCAGAACCAAATGGACCCAAGCTTGAAAGACAGCTCTGTCATTCAGGAGCTATATGACAGTGGGTAAGCTACAACTTCTGAGTCTAGGTGTTCTTAGACACACACACACATATGCACACTTACAGTTCTCAAATGTTAAATATTTATACTGTTCTACATTTTTAACACCTGCCACTACACATGTCTTCTATCCTTAATTCATGGATAACATGGTTACATCAAGTATCATAGTTATTACATGAATATATCAGTGTATATATTATACAAACATATGCAAGAATGAATTTGTTTACCATATGATCCAGCAATCCCACACCTGGGCATACATCCAGACAAAACTATAATTCAAAAAGATACATGCACCGCTAAGTTCACAGCAGCACTCTTCACAATAGCCAAGACATGGAAACAATCTAAATGTCCATTGACAAATGCGTGGGTAAAGAAGATGTAGTACATATATACAATGGAATACCACTCAGCCATGAAAAAGAAGAAAACAATGCCACTTGCAGCAACATGAATGCAACCAGAGATTATCATACTAAGTGAAGTAAATCCCAAAGAGAAATATATCACTTCTATGTGGAATCTAAAATATGATGCAAATAAACTTATCCATAAAACAGACGTAGAGAATAGACTGCTAGTTGTTGAGGGCAATGGGAGGGGGACGGATTGGCAGTTTGGGGTTAGCAGATGTAAACTGGTATATATAAGGTGGTTAAACAGCAAATTCCCACTGTATAGCACAGGAAACTATAGTCAACATTCTGCGGTGATAAACCTTAATGGAAAATAATATGAAAAAGAATATATATATATGCACATATAACTGAGCCATTAGCACAACACTGTACTTAACTATACCTCAATACAAAAAATAATGACTTCTTACTGTTCATCTACTTTGTACCAGACATTAGCCTTTATCTCAAGCTATAACAAACTTATAAGGACAGGAAAGGTTTTATCCTCCCCAGTCTTTGAGAAAGAAACTAAATTCAGAAAAGTCAATTAACTCAGACAAAAACACAGACCTAGTAGTGCGTTTGAACACAACTGAAGCAACTTAGTAGCAGCAGCAGCAGCAGTAGTGCAGAGCTAAGATGATTCCTGCCTTCACTGCTGTGCCCACAACATGGAGATGACCTGGGTTCAAGTTTAAACTCTGGTCTGGTTACTTGTGCTATTAAGGAAGGTAATGTAATTTAAATTTCCTCACTAGTTAAATAGGATTAAACATGGTATCATGTTGCCAGGGCTTCTGTGAGGATTAAATACATTAATTCCTTTAAAGCTCTGGCACATAGCAGAGACCTGATAAGTATTATCTCTTCATGATTTTATAGGGCTTCCTGGGTGGCTAAAGAAGAATCTGTCTGCCAATGCAGGAGTTTCCTGGGTGGCTAATAAAGAATCTGCCTGCCAATGCAGGAGCTACAGGAGACGTGGGTTCAATCCCTGGATTGGGCAGATCCACATTGGGCAGAAATGGCAACCCACTCCAGTGTTCTTGCCTGGGATAATCCCATTGGCAGAGGAGCCTGGTGGGCTACAGTCCATGCAGTCGCAAAGAGTTGGACGTGACTGAGCATGCAAGCATAGCATTCATGATTTTACAAAGTGGAAAGATAAGTTATGTTTTCTGCAGGTCAGAGTGAGTATGATTCATATTGATTTTAAAAATCTCATATTTTTACATGAAGCACACTTCTGTAGATTTCTGACATCCCCTCTGCCCAAAAGAGAGATTAATTACGGAGCTGCCGACTGCAGATCAGAACTAAGGTGAGGTCATCCAAGCATCATCCTATCTCCCTTATCTCTCCCTGCCCTGTCATGATGTGGGACTTATCTGGGAAACATAGCAAAGATAATGGGTAATCATCAAAGGATTTTTTAACAGAAAGATGAAAGAATTGGGCTTTAGAAAATGATTCTCTATCAGAGGGGATTTTGACCACAGAGGGTATTTGGCAATGGCTAGAGACAGTGTTGGTTGTCATGACCGAACTTGTCTCTAGCAGGTACAGCCCTGGGATGACACAGTGAATGGTTAGCTGTAGCAGGGTTATTATTCAACTTGGGCTCCATAACAAAATACCAAAATGGGGGCTTGAATAACAGAAAGCTATTTTCTCACAGTCTGGAGGCTGGAGGTCAGAGGTCCAAGATCAGGAGTGGGCAGGTTCAGTTTCCTCTGAGGTCTCTCTCCTTGGCCTGAAGACGGCCACCTTCTCACTGAATCCCTGGTGTCTCTCTGTGGGTGTCCCCTTCCTCTTCTTAGGACACCATTCAGATTGGACTAGGACCCACCTGGAAGGCTTTATTTTAACTTAATCATTGCTTTAAAGGCCCAGTCTCCATACATAGTCACATTCTAAGACAATGGGAGTTAAGGCTTTAATCCTATGAATGGGGGTGGGGGATGGATGGAGCACAGATCAGCCCATAAAAGATGTTTGGTTAAACATTAGTTCTGGTGTAAGTTTGTAAAGAACTTTCCAGATGAAATTAGCATTGGACTCAGTGGACTGAGAAAGCTGTTTGCTCTCCCCAGGGTGAGTGGGCACCATCCAATCCTCTGAGGGCTTGAATAGAACAAAAAGGGGGAGGAAGACCAATTCAGACCTTCCTGTCTGACTGCATGACATTGGCCATCAACTGCTGTAGGGGCCCCTGGCTCTCAGGTCTTTGGACTTGGACTAAATTACACCACCAGCTCTCCTGGGTCTCCAGTGTTCAGACAGCAGACAATGGGACTTCTCAGCCTCCATCACTACATGAACAGACTCCTTATATTAATAAATAAATCTCTTTCTTTCTCCATAGATACACTATCAGTCTGTTTCTCTAGAGGACTCTCACACACTGACTTTGCAAAAGCAAAGGACAAGTTATTTGGTTCCTAGTTCCTTCCTTTTCAAAAGGCAAAATCCCAGCTTGTAAGAACACCTGGATATCAAACTGCCAAGTTCATTCAGATCAAAACATGAGATTAGCTGGGAAGCCTAGAGAATACTCATTCACGTCTATGATCCAAAATGACTTTGTTCAAAATACTAGCATAACTATATTGTCCCGAACATGATCCCAACCACTAACTACCAAGAGTTGCTGGAGGCTGAGCACACACAGTCCCAGAGTGAGAGCCAAACATGTCTTGCTTTGGGAAGAATTTCTTTACAAAATATATCTAGCTCCTGGCATTCATGGTTTGTTGTCAGCCAAAGTCTATCCATTGGGAAAACACCCGAAGGCTGTGTCAACAACGAATAAAATCTGAAGTTGCTGATTTATCATTTCAAAATGAGAAGTCACTTAATCCAACCCTCAGTCTCCTCTCTCTGATCACTTATTCTTGGAAAGTAAAATCACCTTCCCTCTCCACTCCCAACTACTTCTTACATGCTGCTGACCCTCAGATCTTCATCTCAAACCCAGATAGTGCTTCTCAACTCCAGACCCACCATACCCTCTGTAATCCAACTTTATACAGGATACACCACTCTGCAAGACCCACAGGCATCTCAAATCCAACCAACCTAGAACTCAGTTCATCTCAGATACAAATGTGAGCATCCAAAACTAGGTCCTCCTTCTTTATGACCAATCTTATTCAGCTGCATGTCTATCTACCCAGAAAACTAAACTTGAAATCTGTGAGCCAGACCAAAGTCCTCCCATATCCTCCACCCCTCACGTAATTGGTAACTAAAACCTGTAGTTTTTACATCTTAATTCAGTACATTCTCATCTCTTGGCAATGTGGTTGCAAAAGCCAGACAACTGGTCTCCCTGCAATTAATCTTTTTTTT
>NW_011494879.1:9867322-9870049 GCF_000754665.1 Bison bison bison
CTCCTTTCAAAGAGTTGGGTTGCTTTTCTGGGTGCCTGATGTCCTCCGCCGGCATTCAGAAGTTGTTTTGTGGAATTTACTCGACGTTTAAATGCTCTTTTGCTGAATTTGTGGGGGAGAGAGTGTTCTCCCCGTCCTACTCCTCCGCCATCTTGGCTCCTCCCTCCCTGCAATTAATCTTGACCCTGTCCATTTCTTCCCCTGAACTGTAGCCAGAATGATTCCTCCAAAAGTAACACCTATTTTGATTATCTTCAACTTAAAAATTTTCAGTGGATCTCCCAACCTTGTGAAATAAAACCTTAACTCCTTTAAGCCTAGAAGGTTTCTTGGGATTAGGCTTTTTGCTTCCATTGCCCCTTCTACTTTATTCTCCCATCTATATTCTCTGAAAATCTCCCACAATCAAGAGTCCCAAGAGTTTATTGTCCTGTTTTTAATTTCTTCTGCAAGGAAGAGCTTCTTCCCATTATCTGACTGACTCGTACTCATTCCTCAAGATTCAACCTTAGGAAACAAGTCACACCTGACCCCACGCTGTCTGCTGAGCCCTCCTGCACAGAAACCACTGCGTTGCGTGTGTTTTACCACATTTCTGTCCTTCCCACCTGGTGGTGCCTTCCCTGGGGGGCAGAGCTCATAACCTGTTTCTCTCTGCATCCCCACAGCTCCATAGGCATTATTTCAGTTTTAGAGAGACAATGTCATTGTTATGACACCCAGCTCTGCAGGTGTGAAGTCAGTTATAGCTGCCAAAGTTTAACAAATGGGAAAACAACTCATCCTACGAAATTCCTCCTCTGCTGCCTGGACCAGAAGAAATCACAATCCGCATTCCATCTGACAGGGTTCCATAAAGTGGAGGTGAGATCACACCATCATCACCTCTTACTGAGGCTAGAAGAGAGGTGACTTTTTCTCAATTTCAATGTGTTTGTCATTTATCATTTCCATTAAGTCACTTCTT
The DNA here is from genome assembly GCF_000754665.1 of Bison bison bison. Lineage (NCBI taxonomy): Eukaryota > Metazoa > Chordata > Mammalia > Artiodactyla > Bovidae > Bison > Bison bison. Next base: position 9,868,290 of record NW_011494879.1, read on the forward strand.
ACTTGGTTGAAACTTCACAATATTTTCCTATAACTCACCTCAAGGTTGCTCCCTCACAATGGCATCCTATGTTGTCAGGATTCTCTGCCTACAGCCATGAAGACTTTGTGCATCACTCACCTGGAATATTCAGCATCTTCATCTACTTCCATCCCACCCCCTGACCCTGCCCCCCATCTCTAAGTAGAAAACTCCTCATTTTCCTCCAAGACCCAGTTCATTGATCATAAACTCTGAGAAACCATTCCCTCAATTTTCAAAACTATACTTTTCCTTGTGTATGCTTACTGCACAGGATTGCGTGTGTCTGTCTTTCTGTCTTCTATATAAGATGATGAGTTCTTTGTGGCTAAAGACAGGGATCTATTCATCTTCGGATCCCACTGCTTTATTTGGTAACTAGAGTACAGGAACTCCTAACAAACATATGTTTGAGTGAATGAATACATGAATTTGTGAGTAAATAATGTGATGGGGTGTGGGGAGAAAGATCCCCGATATATGTAAATATTGGAGGGTTGACACAAACAAGAATTAATATAAGTAATCATCTATTATTTGCAAATATACTCTTGTGTTAAATTTATTCTTCAAAGTTATTGCAATTAGGATTGAATAGAGTCTCTGAACGGGAGAAGGCACTGGCAACCCACTCCAGTACTCTTGCCTGGAAAATCCCAGGGATGGAGGAGCTTGGTAGGCTACAGTCCATGGGCTCACACAGAGTTGGACATGACTGAAGCAACTTAGCAGCAGCAGCAGCAATAGCGTCTCTGAACTGAATTGGAAAAAAAAAAAATATTTGGATTTCCAAGGTCAAATTTCAGGTCTGCAGCTGGCCATGGCTGTGACCAGGGACAAATCAACCTCTCAGGAACCTAATTTCCTCACCAGTGGGATGAGGATGTGAGGTTGAGTATTCATCAGGTGTACTTCCTGCTCTGCACATCTATAAGCTCATGATGCTATTGTTTTCTCCAGGCTCTGCATTTCCCACCCATGTAGCCCGCTCATCCTGTCCTCCGAGCACCCTGTCACCACCTTCCCACACGCGCTGCGTCTCACGGCCCCCACTCATCCTGGCTCCATCTGTTTGATGGGACAGATCTCAAAACCCACTCACCCTGTCCTCCAGCACTATAAGTCCTTGGTACTCACTTGAAATCACCTCCTACTTCATGTCTAATGAGCTGTCTTCTCACCTCCTTCAAAAAATTCCTCAAGGTATTTTTCTCCCCAAAATTCAGCTTTATCCTGAACCACTTTTTACAATGTGAAAATGCATACGTACATGTGACATACATAATAACAACACTCATCATTAGCATATCCTAATTGTTCAAAATTCTACCTGGCCCCATCATCTCATATATTTTTCTATATTATCAAACACAATTTGGCAGGAAACTGAGGCTCAACATGTATATGTGGTTTTCCCAGACTCACAGACTTAGATTATTGAAGAGTAAGGATTTGTTCTCAAGTCATCTAACCCTGGTTATCATGTTCTTTCCACTCCTCCCAGCATGCCTCTCACAATAGAGATCCTCTATACAGATGGTGACTGCAGCCACGAAATTAAAAGACGCTTACTCCTTGGAAGGAAAGTTATGACCAATCTAGATACTATATTCAAAAGCAGAGACATTAGTTTGCCAACAAAGGTTCGTCTAGTCAAGGCTATGGTTTTTCCTGTGGTCATGTATGGATGTGAGAGTTGGACTGTGAAGAAGGCTGAGCGCCGAAGAATTGATGCTTTT
>NW_011494879.1:9870159-9872096 GCF_000754665.1 Bison bison bison
TCATGCGAAGAGCTGACTCATTGGAAAAGACTCTGATGCTGGGAGGCATTGGAGGCAGGAGGAGAAGGGGATGACAGAGGATGAGATGGCTGGATGGCATCACTGACTCGATGGACGTGAGTCTGAGTGAACTCCGGGAGTTGGTGATGGACAGGGAGGTCTGGCATGCTGCGATTCATGGGGTTACAAAGAGTCGGACACGACTGAGCAACTGATCTGATCTGATACAGAACCAGAATAAAAATCTTTACATACTACAAGGAGTAAATGCTGTTTCCTCCTTTGCCTTATTTGTGACAGTGTCAGTCAGTGTAAGCCCTACAGGAAAAGCATGAAATGGTTTGACGGCCAAACTCCTACAAAGCAGCTGGTGGAGAAAAGTAAGTCCTGGAGCAGCAGGGCCAGTTTGTGAGGGTCCCTAGAGGTGACACTCAGGAAGGGGCCACAGAATTAAAAACTCTCTGCCCCTAGGGTCCTGAAGCACAGACCTGTATTCCTCTGAACTTTAAATGTTTCTCTATATTTCAGTCTTTGAACAGGTACATCTTCTGCTTGAATTCCCATTCCTGTTCTACTCTTTTTTTATCTAAACAATCCATACTCACTCTTCAAGACTAAGGCCAAGTTCAACTCTACAGAGTTTTTCCTGAACAGCCTAGGCTCAGCCCTATGCCATTCCTCTGTGCTGTTTCAGTGTGGATTTTTTCTTATACCCCCAAACAATTAACTCAATCTTAACACTCTCTACCAAGAAAAAGTGTTGGATCCTGTAAGAATGCCCCCTACCTCCCCTCCTACTTCAGATGTCAATCATTAATCCAGATTGTTATTTGCACTATTGACTGGCTATAAATTAGAGGTTCCTATGGCCCCTCCTACAGTTTTATTAATTTGCTGAAATGCCTCACAAAACTAAGGAAAACATTTATTTCTGCCTATCAGCTTAGGTGGCTCAGATGGTAAAGAATCTGCATGCAATGCAGGAGATCGGGTTCAATCCCTGGGTTGGGAAGATCTCTTGGAGAAGGGAATGGCTACCCAGTCTAGTATTCTTGCCTGGAGAATTCCATGGGCAGAGGAGCTTGGTGAGCTACAGTCCACGGAGTAACAAAGAGTTGGACACGACTGAGTGACTAACACTGTCACTTTTTTCACTTTCACTGGCTTATTATAAAAGAATATAACTCAAGAAGAGCCAGGTGGAACAGATGCACTGGGTGAGGCATGTATTAATACAGGAGTGTGGAGTTTCCACATGTGCTAGACACGCCACTCTCCCCGAATCTCCATGTATCCACCAACCCAGATGCAGAAGCTCTCTGATCCCTGTCCTTTGAGGTTTTAGGAAGGCTTCATCCCATAGTCATGCTTGATTAAATCACTGACCATTGGTGATGGAACTCAATCTCCAGCTCCCCTACCTCCAGTGGTCCAGGACAGGACTGAATGCTCCAATACTCTAATTACATGGTGTTAATTCCCCTGGCAACCAGACCCCATCCTTAGGTTCCCTAAGGGATTTCCAAAAGTAACCTCGTTAACATAAACTCAAAGATACCTTGATCACTCTCTCTCTCAGGAAATTCCAAAGATTTCAGGGGCTCTGTGCCAGAAACAGAGATGAAGACCAAATATATATATATTTTTTCTTACTGCTGCTGCTGCTGCTGCTGCTGCTAAGTCACTTCAGTCATGTCTGACTCTGTGCGACCCCATAGATGGCAGCCCACTAGGCTCCCTTGTCCCTGGGATTCTCCAGGCAAGAACACTGGAGTGGGTTGCCATTTTCTTCTCCAATGCATGAAAGTGGAAAGTGAAAGTGAAGTTGCTCAGTCATGTCCGACTCTTAGCGACCCCATGGACTGCAGCCCACCAGGCTCCTCCATCCATGGATTTTCCAGGCAAGAGTACTGGAGTGGGGTGCCATTGCCTTCCCC
>NW_011494879.1:9872196-9875281 GCF_000754665.1 Bison bison bison
TCTTACTATAAATCAGGATATCACATCTCCCATAGCTTCATGTTTCTCTCTCTATTGTAACAATCTTCACCCTGTACTGTAAATACAACTCTTTTTTCCGCATGGACCCTGTGCCCCTTGAGAGCAGAGGTCATTTCTTATTCAATTCCATTTCCTCAGCTTCTCTGAGTGCCTGACACATATTAGGTGCTCAGAGCATGTTTGTGACTGAATGAAAGAATGAATGAAAACAAGATTTTCTAGAAAAAACCTGAACCAGAGTTGTTTTTTCTCTCTCTTTCTCTGCAAATCCTATTCTGCTAATAGAACACTTCCAAGCCCTGAAGGATGAGTTTTATGGCCAACATATTTTCACAGAGACCAACACGTCCTCCAAGACTTCTAGGATTTCTGGTTAGCTCTTTTGCAAAAAACAGAAAAAAATCAATGTTAATAGCAAAAGTTAAAAAAAAAATATGCCGTCCAGTGAACTCTGTATCTATACTAGGCAAAGACAGACTTAGAGACAGATAGATGGAGGAGAATCTGAAATTACAGTCTAATCCAAAATAGTCTGATATGGATTGTGAAGAAACACAAGACACAGAGGGAACAGAGAATTTCAAAGATTTAAACCAGATAAAGAAGTAGAAGATCCTGATAGAACCCATCATAGACAAATGTCTTTCTAGGCAATTTTCCAATAAGGAGTGTGTAACAGTTAACATGAGATGTTAGTTAGGATGAGATGGTTGGATGGCATCACCGACTCGATGGACATGAGTTTGAGCAAGCTCCGGGAGTTGGTGATAGACAGGGAAGCCTGACGTGCTGCACTCCATGGGGTTGCAAAGAGTGGGACACAACTGAACTGAATAGTTAGCAGCTTTGCCATACTCCAGGGAAAACTACATATTACTAGTACTATTCTTTAAATATGTATGTGCAGTTTAATAATTATAGATGACATACATCTTGAGTTCTCTACCTATTTCTTGTTGCTTTTTAAAAATCTCAATTCAAAGAACTCTTCAGAAACGTTTAAGAAGAAAAGCAGGAAAGGGTGGGGTTCACCAGTGCCTGTAGTTCTCTGAAATCTCCTTCAGAGAGTCTTATTCCAGCCCCTAATTTACTGAGTGTCGGATTCCCTGCAATTTTCACAAGTCCAGAACCCAACTCTGATCTGCCTGATCTCTCTTCCCAGATCCTTCCACAAGGAAAGGATTTGGTCACAGCTGCTGCTGCTGCCGCTGATAAGTCGCTTCAATCGTGTTCAACTCTGTGCAACTCTTTGGTCACAGCACAGCCTATCAAGAGGAATTTACTTTATTAAAATAGAGTGATTAGAGGTAAGACTCAAGTAAAAAATAACACACACTTATATCTTGTTAGCAAAGTCAAGAATGATACCCTAAATATTAATGCAATCATTATATATATAACATAGATATGTGTGTGTGTGTGCACTAAGTTGCTTCAGTTGTGTCCAACTCTGCTGTATTCCACCAGGCTTCTCTGTCCATGGGATTTCCCAGGCAAGAATACTGGAGATGGTTGCCATTTCCTTCTCCAGGGGATCCTCCTGACTCAGGCATTGAGCTGAGTCTCTTACGTCTCCTGCATTGGCATGGGTTCTTTACCACTAGTGCCACCTAGGAAGCCCATATAATATATGTAACAGGTCTAACTTGAATAACGACCCTCACAATAATACCAATTTTCCAAAGAACTGAGTATGTAGTATTTATCTCACTGAAAAAGAGGGACAAAACTGGGTCATCTGTCAGCTGAAACTTTGTACTCTATTTTTTTTTTTTTCCTGTTCTTACTATTGCCAGAAGGAACTGTCAAAAACAGCAGTTTTCTATCTCACCAGGAAATGGCTTCAGTTCTGTTTTCCCAGAAACCCTGTTCCCAGGTGATTTCACCTAGATTCTAATGTCTTGTAGCTGTGGGATTGTAGAGTTAAAAGGGACACTGAAGATCTTTGAGATAGGAAGCTCTTAACCCTTCATGGATTCATCTGAGAACATATTGAATGGTGTTTGAGCAAACTCCAGGAGATAGTGAAGGACAGAGCAGCCTGGTGTGCTGCAGTCTTTGAGGTCACAAAGAGTCAGACGTGACTTAGCAACTGAAAAACAAAAGGAAACAGATCTTTACCCCCAGAAAACTGTACCTACACCCATTATTTTGCATATACCTCTTACATAGACGTCAGCCCCCAAAGGCTATAAATCCCCAATTAAGCAAACCAAATCTAGCAATCTAATCCAACCCACCATCTTATTAAGGAGTGAGTGAGTGAGTGAAATCACTCAGTCGTGTCCAACTCTTTGCAACCCCATGGACTGTAGCCTACCAGGCTCCTCTGTCCATGGGATTTTCCAGGCAAGAATACTCGACTGGGTTGCCATTTCCTTCTCCAGGAGATCTTCCTGACACAGGAATTGAACCTGGGTCTCCTGCATTGTAGGCAGACGCTTTACCATCTGAGCCACCAGGGAAGCTAGCAAATTTATGCCACTTTCTTGTTCCCATTCACTTTCTTCCTATCACATGGTGTGACTTCCCAAAGAGAACTCCAACAACATGAGCACCTTGAATGGGCAATGGACATTTCAAGACTAAAAGCTCAATTATAAATATAAAATTGTAGTTTAAGATTATAGATCATACCTAAAGCAAATCACTAAAATGAAGCCATCATAATAACACACCAATTATCAAACATATCAGGCAAATGTTTGATAAAGATAAAATGTTTTCTGTGAAGAAAGCTGAACACCGAAGAACGGATGCTCTTGAACTGTGGTGTTGGAGAAGACTCTTGAGAGTCCCTAGGACTGCAAGGAGGTCCAACCAGTCCATCCTAAAGGAGATCAGTCCTGAATACTCATTGAAAGGACTGATGCTGAAGCTGAAACTCCAATCCTTTGGCCACCTGATGCAAAGAACTGACTCACTGGAAAAGACCCTGATGCTGGGAAAGATTGAAGGCAGGAGGAGAAGGGGATGACAGAGGATGAGATGGTTGGATGGCATCACCAACTCGATGGACATGAGTTTGAGCAAGCTCCGGGAGTTGGCGATGGACAGGGAAGCC
>NW_011494879.1:9875381-9889687 GCF_000754665.1 Bison bison bison
GCAAAGAATCGGACACGACTGAGCAACTGAACTGAACGGATACCAGGCAAACTTCTAAATATAATACTGCATTAACCTTCATCATTAACCTATGCCGGGGGGGGCGGTGTAGGGGGCAGGGGGGCAGGTGTGCAGTCGTCATGCTTCTTGTACAGAGAGGCTGAGTGACTTGCCCAAGGTCACACAGGCTGTAAGTAACAGAGCCAGGGCTGGACCATAGAATCTGGAACCAGAGCCTGTGCTCATAAACACAACACTGCCCAGACACAAGCTAAATTAGCAAAACAAACATAAATTGTATACAGGATTTTTTTTTTAGCAAAGTATACTTTTATTCCTGTCAAGAATCTACAGGGATGCAATTTAAGCAAAGCATGTTCCACAGGTCGCATTAATGAGTAGTTAAGAAAGGTTTGCAATTAGCCAATCAATTTTTTTATATCTAAATCCATACTCTTCAAGGATTTCAAATTACTTGCAAGTGTTCTCTCAAGCATTTTAAACATTTCTTTCTATAATCTCATTTACACCATTCATTTGTAAAACTTAAAATGAAATTGTTTTACTTACGTTTTCACTTCGCCATTATTTGTAACTAATGGAAAAGAATCAGAATTTGCCATTTTTTTTAAGAGCAGAAAAGGATCTTACAGATCATTTAGTCTGACCCATTCATTTTATAGTGAGGAAACAGAGCCTAGATTAAAAGTGATTTTTATAAAGATTTCACAGCACGCTGTTAAAAAATCAGGACTAAAACTCAGTTCTGCTTTTCTACAGCCGACCAGGGTCCAATTCCATGCCCTACTACAGCTGTCTGAGCTTTGAAATCTTCCAGAAGATTATTTCATTCTTTTTAAATGAAAAACAAAACCAAGTAACAGTAGAATTATTTTTTAAGAAGTTGAAATTGCATCATATTTGAGTGGCAAATTAACAAGCAATAAAAATATACTGGCTTTTACTTTTGTTATGATATATGAGGCACGGTTTTTCTTAAACCTTAGTTACAGCATCGACCCTCTTTCCTCAGAACTTCAAATGATAATTCAAAGCATTGCCTCAAATAAAATTTAAAAACAACAGTAATGTAAACATTTGCCAGCAAACTATGAAGTCTTGAAACCAAAGATTGAAAATCAGAACCAGAGCAAAAGGAAACCGAGCCTCCACAAGGCACTGCTTCTCTGATGCTCTGACCAACCTGCCCAGAACTTAAAGCCCTGAATGTCCAAAGCCAGTCAGTCCCAAGCAGGCAGAAAGGAAACGAACATGCCTCAGGGTCAGGGGACCAAAACGGAGTGCCAGACACCCTGCAAACAAGCAGCGCCTCCATCCACTCCCTCATTCCAGCATCCCACTGGAAGCAAAGATTATTATTCCTGCTTCTCAGGTGATCACACTGAGGTTCAGAGACTAAGGAACAGACTTAAATCTCATGTGTAGTTCAATGAAGCAAGAACTGGGTGTGGAGCCTAGATTTGTTGATTTCACCATGGGAGCTGTTTTCTAAAAATACCACCTTGCTATTACAGGCAATTGTGGGCCTTCCAGTGGGTACAACTGGTTCAAGCTTAAAAAAAAATATCTTTCAATCTAAATATAAGTAAAAGTTGAAATATATAAGTAAGTAAAATAAAAATATAAATAAAGCTATTATGAGTTTTACCTCTAAAATGACAGCTTGTGTACTAAGTATAAAATCTGGAAGATGTCTGGTAAATAGTTACAGAAAATGGAATGAAGAGGAGGAAGGGAAGAAGGGTGAGAGGGAGGAAAACACTCAAAACTAAGTGCGAGAGTGCTGTAGATCACCGGGAGCTCAGTTCTGTGTTCTGTGATGACCTCGAGGGTGGGATACAGGGTGCGAGAGAGGTCTAAGAGAGGGGATAATATGTATACATATAGCTGATTTACTTTGTTGTACAGCAGAAACTAATACAATATTGTAAAGCAACTACACTCCAATAATAAAAATAAATAAACAAATATTTTTAAAAACCAAGTAGTCTCAACCCTTGTTATTCAGAGTGTGGTTCAGGACCCAGCAGCAAGGAAGCTTGTTAGAAATGCAGACTCTCAGGCCCCATTCGGATTGCTGAATCAGAACCCGACTTCCACTGAATCCCCCAGGTGACGTGCATACACGTAAAAGTGTGAGAAGGGAGGCTTAGACTAAGCACCAAACAGCAAATACCACTGGAATTCCAAAAAGGAAAAAGCAGTGATGATCAGAGAGGGCACCGTGCAAGTGGTTGAATCTGAGTTAATCTTCCATGTGATTATGCAGAGAATTCCTATGAGGAAATGTTTTAGAATTCTCCCAGGCAGTGAGGAGCAAGAGAAATGTATGAGAAAGAATAGGTGTGCAGGAAATGGAGTGGATTCAGGAGAAGTAAGCAGATCCTTCTGCCCAAGGTGAAGTACCTGAGGATAAATGTTTGGAGTTTTCCTTTTGTGTTCTTACTATGCTTCAGGGTCACATAGTCCTGCATATAGGATTTCAATTTATAGAAAGAAAGAAAACTATTAAAGTAAAGTGTGTGCACCTGGAAAAGACGAGTACTCTTGGGGAATAAGAGCCAGCTGGATTCTCCTAACACACAGGTGAACTGATGGTTGACTCTGCCACCTGAGACCCCAGTGCCTGATGTGAGCAAGTCCAGTGAATCCATGGTGCAGCGGAAAGCCCTGCACCAAGCTTGACAAGGTTTTCATATTTTACAGGTTTTATATAAAGAGGTTCTGAGAACAGGATCCATCTACCAAATGTGGTTGCTACCCATGTAAAGTAGGGAGCATGTGGTGATTGGTTTACTGGGGGTTAACCTGGCCCAGTGCCTTTCTCCAGATGAAGCAGATTTCATCGGCGTCCCTGTGGCCTCAGTGATTTGCTGTGATCATTAACTAAATGCTGATCACCCAGAAATGGCATAGGTATATGGCCTTAGAAATGAGCCCTGTCTCTCCAAGTCCACGATAAGCCATTTGTGCACAAAACAGACATTTACTGGGGTCGACCTCATGTCAGAGCTTTGCCAACTACTGTGAATTTGAGAACAGGAAAAAAAAAAAAATGGTCCTTGAATTCAAGCAACTTATACTCAATATTTCAGACAGCTAAACAACTGAAAGCCTTTGAGAACTTTGCTAAATAGGGGAAAGGCAGGTTTTTATAGGAGTTTAGAGGAAGCAAATCATCGGTCATTCCAGAGAAATTAATAAGGATGCGCAGAGGAGTCAGGAATTAGGCTGAGTGCTGGTAAGTTTGCCAGGTAGAAAGAGGAGAAAGGACAGGAATGTTCCAGGCAGAGAAAGCAAGTTTGCATAAAGCTGGGAGGTATGAGTGAGCTGGAAGTGTTGGGAGCTGTAGCGGTTTAAGAATACAGGTTTTGGAATCTCATGGTCCAGGATTCAAAAAGGCTTTGCAAAATAGTGCTACAGATTCTCAGAAACTGTGAGATAACAATTTGGTCAGTTACAGAGCAATAGATAACTAATACACTGTGAAACTAACGAAGTTTCAGGGCTCCTCCCTTGCACTGGGCTCTTTCAAAGCCCAAAGCAGGTGGCGGCCCTAGCCATGTGTTCACACAGTCATAAGTTTTATAAATATGCAAATATAAGATAATGGATTTTGTAATCTCTGAGACAGTTCTTCACATTTTAAATTTTTTAATCAGTTGTGCTTTTAACATTTATTTTAATTTGCTAGACAGGGTGTGGAGAAAAAAAAGAACCTTCCTGTACTGTTGATGGGAATGTAAATTGGTACAGAGACTATGGAGAACAGTATGGAGCTTCCTTACAAAACTAAAAATAGAACTACCAATGACACAGCAATTCCACTCATAGGCATACACCAAGAGAAAAACATAATTTGAAAAGATACATGCACCCCAATGTTCACGGCAGCACTATTTACAAGAGCTAGGACATGGAAGCAACCTAAATGTGCATCAACAGGCGAATGGATAAAGATGTGGTACATATTTACAATGGACTACTACTCAGCCATAAAAAAGAACAAAATAAATGCCATTTGCAACAACATGGATGGACCTAGAGATTGTCATACGGAGTGAAGTCAGTCAGACAGAAAAAGACAAATATAATACCAGTTATACGTGGAATCTAAAAAAAGGGTAGAAATGAACTTACTTGTAAGGGTTCTTAAGGGGGGACAGCTAAATTGGGAGACTGAGATCAATATATATACATTATACAACATATGCATACTATATATACAATATATAAAATAGATAACTAATACAGACCTACTATATAGCACAGGGACATCTACTAAGCACTCTGTAATGGCCTATATGGGAAAGGAGTCTAAAAAAACATTGAATATATGTATATGTATAAATAATTCACTTTGCTGTGTACCTGAACCTAACACAATGCTGTACATCCACTATAATCCAATAAAATTTTGTAAATGTATTCTAAACATCAACTTTTATATACAAATGTATAATATATAAACATGCAAGTTTTTAAGTATGTAAATTTCAGTTCAGTTCAGTCTCTCAGTCATATCCAACTCTTTGAAACCCCATGGAATGCAGCAAGCCAGGCCTCCCTGTCCAACATCAACTCTGGGAGCTTGCCCATACTCATGTCCATCAAGCCAGTGATGCCATCCAACCATCTTATCCTCTGTCATCCCCTTCTCCTCCCTTCAATCTTTCCCAGCATCAGGGTCTTTTCTATAGAGTCAATTCTTTGCATCAGGTGGCCAAAGGATTGGAGTTTCAGCTTCAGCACCAGTCCTTCCAATGAATATTCAGGGCTGATTTCTTCCAGGATAGACTGGTTGGATCTCCTTGCAGTCCAAGGGTCTCTCAAGAGTCTTCTCCAACACCATAGTTCAAAAGCATCAATTCTTCAGTGCTCAGCTTTCTTTATGCTCCAATTCTCACATCCATACACGACTACTAGAAAAACTATAGCTTTGACTAGATGGACCTTTGTCAGCAAAGTAAGGTCTCTGCTTTTCCATATGCTATCTAGGTTGGTCATAGCTTTTCTTCCAAGGAGCAAGCATCTTTAAATTTCATGGCTGCAGTCACCATTTGCAGTGATTTTGGAGCCCAAGAAAATAAAGTCTCTCACTGTTTCCATGGTTTCCCCATCTATTTGCCATGAGGTGATGGGACTGGATGCCATGATCTTTGTTTTTTAAATGTTGGGTATTAAGCCAGCTTTTTCACTCTCCTCTTTCATTTTCACCAAGAGGCTCTTCAGTTGCCCTTTACTTTCTTCCATAAGAGTGGTGTCATCTGAATATGATATTTCTCCCAGAAGTCTTGATTCCAGCTTGTGCTTCATCCAGCTTGGCATCTCACATGATGTACTCTGTATATAAGTTAAATAAGCACGATGACAATATACAGCCTTGATATACTCCTTTCCCGATCTGGAACCAGTCCATTGTTCCATGTCTGGTTCTAACTGTTGTTTCTTGACCTGCATACAGATATCTCAGGAGGGAGGTAAGGTGGTCTGGTATTCCCATCTCTAAGAATTTTCCACAGTTTATTGTGATCCACACAGTTAAAGGCTTTGGTGTAGTCAATAAAGCAGATTTTTTTTTTTTTTTCCTGGAATTCTCTTGCTTTTTTGATGATCCAACAGATGTTGGATTTGATCTCTGGTTCCTCTGACTTTTCTAAATCCAGCTTGAACATCTGGAGGTTCATGGTTCACGTACTGTTGAAGCCTGGCTTGGAGAATTTTGAGCATTAGTTTGCTAGCATGTGAGATGAGTGCAATTGTACAATAGTTTGAGCATACTTTGGCATTGCCTTTCTTTGGGATTGGAATGAAAACTAACTTTTTCCAGTCCTGTGGTCACTGCTGAGCTTTCCAAATTTGCTGGCATATTGAGTGAAGCACTTTCACAACATCATCTTTTAGGATTTAAAATAGCTCAACTGGAATTCCATCACCTCTACTAGTTTTGTTTGTAGTGATGCTTCCTAAGGCTCACTTGACTTTGCATTCCAGGATGTCTGGCTCTAGATGAGTGATCACACCATCATGGTTATCTGGGTCATGAAGATCTTTTTTATAAAGTTCCTCTGTGTATTCTTGCCACCTCTTCTTAATATCTTCTGCTTCTGTTAGGTCCATATTGCTTCCATCCTTTATTGTGTCCATCTTTGCTTGAAATGTTCCCTTGGTATCTCTAATTTTCCTGAAGAGATCTCTAGTCTTTTCCATTATATAGTTTTGCTCTATTTCTTTGCATTGTTATCTCTTAGGAAGGCTTTCTTATCTCTCCTTGCTAGTCTTTGGAACTTTGCATTCAAATGGCTATATCTTTCCATTTCTCATTTGCCTTTCACTTTTCTTCTTTTCTCAGCTATTTGTAAGGTTTCCTCAGACAAACATTTTGCCTTTTTGCATTTCTGTTTCTTGGGCCTGGTTTTGATCACCACATCCTGTACAATGTCACAAGCCTCCATCCATAGTTCTTCAGACACTCTATCAGACCTAATCTCTTTAATCTATTTGTCACTTCCACTATATAATTATAAGGGATTTGACTTAGGTCATACCTGAATTGTCTAGTGGTTTTCCCTACTTTCTTCAATTTAAGTCTGAATTTTGCAATAAGGAGTCCAAGGGACTCTCAAGAGACTTGTCCAACTCCACAGTTTAAAAGCATCCATTTTTCAGCACTCAGCTTTGTTCATGGTCCAAGTTTCACATCCATACATGACTACTGGAAAAACCATAGCTTTGATTAGATGGACTTTTGTTAGCAAAATAATGTCTCTCCTTTTTAATATGCTGTCTAGGTTGGTCATAATTTTTCTTCCAAGGATAAAGCATCCTTTAATTTCATGGCTGCAGTCAACATCTGCAGTGATTTTGGAGCCCAAGAAAATAAAGTCTGTCACTGTTTCCATTGTTCCCCCATCTATTTGCCATGAAGTGATAGGACCAGATGCCATGATCTTCATTTTTTGAATGTAAATGTAAAATATGATAAATATATACATAAATGCACACAGGTTAAGTCACTTGAGTCGTGTCCAACTCTTTGTGACCCTATAGACTGTATCTAACCAAGCTCCTCTGTCCATGGGATTCTCCAGGCAAGGATACTGGAGTGGGTTGATACACCCTCCTCCAGGGGATCTTCCCAACCCAGGGACTGAACCTGCCTCTCTTATGTCACCTGCATTGGCAGTCATGTTCTTTATCCCTAGCACCACCTCAGAAGTCCCATACACATAAATATGTAAATATAAAACGTACTCATACACACGAGACAGCGTGTTTAATGTTATGTAGTATGCGTGATGCTATGCTTAAGGAGATGTGTGTTGATACTATATATAAACCAGATATCATTTGGAAAATTAAGTAAATTACATTTCCTGGATGTGGATTCATCCAGAACCATGTCAGGCAATCTCTACTCTTGTCTCTGTCTTTCCATTCCTTTCTTGTACCATCTCCATGCAGAGCTCACTCCTCACCATCTTCTTGAAGGAGTCCAATCTTACCAAACAATGTGTGGTTTTCCAGTGTTTCAGGACAGGCTGGCTGAGCCATGAGGAAGAGACTACCTTCTGCCCCTCTAAGGCATTCCATCCCCCTGTGGCCGAGCTTCTCTCAGAGCCCATCTACTGGCCATTTGACCCCACCCCCAAAGCCCCCAAAGAAGGGCTTTGCTGTCACTTGCAGAACCCCACCAGTTGCCTCCCTGCTTCTGACTACTTTTTGCTAAGAGATATATGTGTGCATGTATGCTTACTCATGTCTGACTCATGTTTTTGACCCCATGGACTGTAGCCCATCAGGCTCCTCTGTCCATGGAATTCTCCAGGCAAGAAGACTGGAGTAGGTTGCCATTTCCTTCTCCAGGGGATCTTCCTGACCCAGGGATTGAACCCACATCTCCTGCATGGTAGGCAGAAGACTCTACCACTAAGCCACCAGGGAAGCTCGCCAGGAGATGCTTCCTTGGAATTCTGAGACAGCACATCACAGCCCACTGTAAATTTATGCTGGACTACCTGGATAGTCACATCCTTAAAAACAAGCCTGAAACATGACTCCACTGGCCCTTTTTACTTCAGGTTAAAGATCATATCACATTCAGAAGCAGAACTAGATGTAATTGAAAGGGTTAATGAGAAAAGTCAGAGGTAAGTGAGCTTCCAGTACATCGCACTCCTTCCAAATAAACACAAGTCACAGCATGGTATAGAAATTAAAGCTCTGCAGCAGTTCTAAGAGAAAAAATGAAAAATGCAACTGTCACAGAGCAAATGACAGGATAGTCCTGTGAGTTCAAAAGAGTCTGTGTCATAAGAATCGGTACCTTATTCCCCTGTGAGTGGTGACTTTATTTCATCAAAACATCATCTATTCACATCAAGTCAGTAATTGTCAATTTGAATTGCTTTTATTGTGATAAGTGGAATATTTCATGGTATATCAGTGAACAAGGATGACTTAAGCCGTTAGGATTGCAGCCACTCCCTAGGGTGAGTCCCAAGGGAGTTTAGGATGTGAAAAAAACACAGGATACTAGCCCCAGATAGCTGAGATACATATGAAAGGAATTTCAGTAAACCCAACCTCTTGCATTTTCCTATACATAGAAAAGTGCTAAATACCTTAACTTGAGATATCTGCTTTCAACAACAATCTTTGGATGTTTAGACTACCTGCCCTTTGTTGCAAAAGGCTCCTGCCTTGCTTCCTCAGTGCAGTTCTCTTAGGGTTACTTGAGATGCTATCTCCTGGGCTTGAAGTCCTAAAAATTCCCACCTAATAAAACACAGCTCTCAACTTTTAGATTGTGACTTTATTTTTTTAAATCAACAGTAGCTTTGTTAGTAGTATGTAGTTTGTAAATGTGGTTTGGCTCTAGAGCCATATAAGAATTATAAGCATAAGGAACATAAATACATTTCACGTTTGTTCATGTATAAGTCAACATTTGGTGGGGCCAATGGTGTCCTACGGGCATTTTTTTCAGGTTTACAACATACCAGCTAACAGTTTAGAAAATGAAAAAACAAAAACACAAAAAGGAGTATTCACTATGATCTCAGTTATTCATTCATTTATTAACCCATTAAATACATATTTATTGGATACTGATTACATGTTGCCAGGAATCACTTGAAACACTGCATACAGCAATACATGTTAGGCAAGGTCATGCTTCTCCTCCACCTTAATTTCAAACAAAAAGGAAATTTTTTAATGTTTTTAAAGGTAATTTTAGAATCTGACACATGCATAGAAGGAAAGAAACCAGGGTGATCTGGTAACAAGTGGCTGAAGAGGCTGCTTTGGTTCAAAGCAGGAGAGGTCACTCTGTGGACATAACATTAGCCTTGAGACCAGGGAAGGGACAGCCTTCTGCAAAAACCAGAGGATTAACTTTCCAGGAAGAGGAAAAAGGAAATGTAAAGGCCCTGGGGTGAAATGACTGGAAAAGAATCCATGCAGGGAGTAAGGGCGAGGGTTAGGTAGGCAGATCAGACCACACTGGATCTTTTTAATGATTTGAAAGGGATCTGGATTTTATTCTAGGTACTTCTGGAAACCTCTGGAGAGTTCTTTAGATGGTAATAACAAGATTTAATATAAACTTTGAAAAGTAAAATGAAGTCTATGAAACAAATAAGGGTGAAAACCAGATGAGTTGGGAGGCTACTGGAGTAAACAAAGTAAGAAATGGCAGTGGCTGGGCGAGGAGGCAGCAGTGGAAACAAAAAGAAGTGGGTGAATTTGAGATACAGGTAGAGATACAGTCCACAGGCTTGGTGATGGACTGGATGTTAAAAGGTGAAGGAGAGAAAGAAAAGATTCAGAGGTGCTTTGAAGATTTAGGAATTGAGGCATTAGTGTTTTTTGTTTTATTTTAAAATAAAACAGCAGGGATATAGCAATAATTCTAAATGGAAATAAAATATTAAGACTCAGTATGTTTGGATGGTGGAAATAAAGTTTCCTTTTTGTGTGGATATAAATTTCTAAATGAAAATAGATAACCAATACCTTTTGTTTAAATTTCCTGGTGATAAATATCTTTTTTTTTTTTTTTTTTTGGCACAGAGTCAAGGCTCCAAGTCATCTGAGGAAAGCAGAAGTCTGTTAGAAGTCTGAATAGGAGAGTCCCAGAATAGAAGAAGCCAAGGATTGAAGCAAGAGGTAAGGATGGGGATCTGGGTCAATGGATGATATTACAGAAAGTAAGGTCACAGCAAGTCAGAAAGGGAGCTCGGACCTGCTAACTTGGCTGTCCTAGTCTACCTGTGCATCATGGCTGCTTTTAAAGAGCTGGCAACACCCATCTGTTCCTGCCAAACACTAATAATGCTCAGTACTAGTATTATTATCTCTCAATGAATGGGAGTTTCCACCACTAAAATGCGCAACTGGTACCAATCTACTCCCCTCTTTACCACTCAAAGCACAAGAAAGAACACAAAGGACAGGGTGGCAAGGAGGTCCCATCCAAATTGTGTATTGTATCCTCATTATTATTCATGGTCATTAAAATTGCCAACTTGAAATGACAGTATAGATGGCAGAACTGAGAAACAAAGTGCTCTGTCCATGAGATTTTCCCCAACCTAAAAAAAAAAGAGAGAGAGAAACAAAGTGCATTTCTAAGATCACACAACTGTCTGGTGACTGAGTCCTATTTTCTTTCCATCACAGTGTGTTAAACACAACAGTTCCGTACTTCCCAATACTTTTCACACTGTGCCACACGTAGAGACTGATAGTTTTACAGGATAGTGGGACAAACGGGCAGGGATGCTCCTGGCCTGCTATTTCCTCAGAGCGCCATCTGCCCCAAGGCTTATGTGACCACACAGAAACTAAATGGGTAAACAGCTAGACACAACTTTAAGAAAACTGTACATTTGTTTACAGGAGACTTAAATTGGTGATTCCCGAACTTTCCAAAACTTTGGAAAACTTTTAAGACACAGATTCCCAAGGACTTATCCAAGACATATTGGTAAAATTGCATATGTGAAACGAATCACCAGTCCAGGTTCGATGCAGGATACAGGATGCTCAGGGCTGGTGCACTGGGATGACCCAGAGGGATGGGATGGGGAGGGAGGTGGGAGGGGGGTTCAGGATGGGGAACACGCGTACACCTGTGGCAGATTCATGTTGATGTATGGCAAAACCAATACAATATTGTAAAGTAATTAGCCTCCAATTAAAATAGATAAATTTATATTAAAAATAAATAAAATTAAATTTTAAAAAGACATATTGGTTAAATTGCTTATGATTTCAAGTAACAGAAGATACCCACTCAAATTGGGTTAAGTAATTAATAGGAAGTTTAAGCTTTGGTCAATTTTAACACTAATTCAGTGCCTCATCCACAAAGCCATGCTGAG
Organism: Bison bison bison; assembly: GCF_000754665.1. Taxonomy (NCBI): domain Eukaryota; kingdom Metazoa; phylum Chordata; class Mammalia; order Artiodactyla; family Bovidae; genus Bison; species Bison bison. Next base: position 9,886,793 of record NW_011494879.1, read on the forward strand.
TGGATCAGCTTTGTCTTCCAGTTGCTTCTCCGTGTTAATCAAAAATGGTTGCACCTCTTCTAGGCAATAAAATAGTCTCTGTTATACAATCTTCAACAATGCAAAGAGGCAGAAGGGGCCATGTTTTCTTATGTCTCTCTAATTTAGAACCTTCCTCTGAAGCCTCAAAGCTGACTTGCTGCTGCTGCTGCTAAGTCGCTTCAGTCTTACTCTGTGCGACCCCATAGACGGCAGCCCACCAGGCTCCACCATCCCTGGGATTCTCCAGGCAAGAACACTAGAGTGGGTTGCCATTTCCTTCTCCAGTGCATGAAAGTGAAAAGTGAAAGTGAAGTCACTGAGTCGTTTACGACTCCTAGCGACCCCATGGACTGCAGCCTACCAGGCTCCTCCATCCGTGAGATTTTCCAGGCAAGAGTACTGGAGTGGGGTGCCATTGCCTTCTCAGAAAGCTGACTTAGTCTCATCTAATCAGCCTCATGTACTTAGCATGTGTCATCCTTTGTTCAGTAGCTAAGTCCTGTCTGACTTTGTGGTCCCAGGGACTGCAACATGCCAAGCTTCCCTGTCCCTCACTGTCTTTCAGAGTTTGCTCAAACTCATGTCCATTGAGTTGGTGATGCCATCCAACTATCTCATCCTCTGTGGCCCCCTTCTCTTCCTGTCCTCCATCTTCCCCAACATAATTGGCTTTATGTAATTGATAACAATAGGGTCACATTCCTACCCTTAAGCAAATCAGTATCAAAGGGGATGGTTCATCCTGATTGGTTTATGTTACTCATGATTAAAACTCTGGAGCTGGAAATTCAGTTACCAATCTGAGTCAGGAAATACCCAAATAAAACTAGATTTTGCCCATTAGGAAGAAGTGTAGGTAAGCAACAATTATTATTGTGCTACATAAACAAAACCAAAATCTTTGAAAAGCCCTAACATCTATATTTTTTTTTTTTTAATTAAAATCATTCTGATGATGGGCCAGGTTTGGGAACCACAGTTCTCAGCTCAGGGTGCTAGCCCACATGTGGCCTTTGCGTAAATTAGCAGAGAAGGCCTCCTTCAGCTTGTGGCGTACAGCTGTGAGCAGAGGGCAGTTTTGTTTGAGTGAAAACAAAGTAGGCCCTTCCTGCTCACCTTCACATCAGGGAGCAGGGCAGGGGCTAAATTTTAATCCCTCAGTTCCTCTCCCCTCACTGAGCCCAGTGGTGTGCTGATCAATGTTTATCAATCAGCTCACTCATCTGTAGAGGCTGCCAGTTTCCGTGTGTACATACACCCACCAAGGTCGAGTTTAAGCCACTGTTGTAATGTCACTGAATGTGGAGCTGGGAAGTGATGTGCATAGTCAGTGCTCAGAAGTATCAATCAGCCTCAGCACATCTTGGACACGGACTCACCATGTAAAGAACACAAGTTGCACAGTCAAGCATAGTACCCGCCTGTAACCACGCTTTGCTCCATACGGGGAGAACCTACCAAAATAAAGCTATATAAAACTGGCCAGGGTTTTTTATTTTATATATATAAAGATAATGAGTCCCTAGTTCTAAACACAAGCCCTGGTAACTGCATTTTAAAAAGCATTGTTTCACAACCTCCACCCTACCTTAAATGATACTCCACTTGGAAATTAATAATGCGCAGAAACTTCATATTTTTTTTCTTTTTTTTATTTTATTTTTTAACTTTACAATATTGTATTGGTACCACTAATGAGTAATAAATTATACTCTTGATCATTGTGTTACTTAAAATATATGAAGTTCAGGATGGGGAACTTCATATATTTTAAGTAACACAATGATCAAGAGTATAATTTATTACTCATTAGTGGGAAAGACAACTTGATATAAAAAAAGTAGAACTCATAAAAGGCTGAGTAAAAAATGAATCACTTTTATAAATAATGTCAAAGGAAATGATTATATCTTTGAATTTTGGGGAAAGCACAAAATTTATTGAAGAAAAATTCCTCTCTCTGAAGCTACCTAATAATATAGAGGAAGCTTAAACAATCTGTTACATGGTCATGCACTTTTCCCTTTGCCTCAAATGCTTGCTTTAAGTCTTGCTTTATATAAATGTGGATATGCTTCTCCTTTTCATATTGGCATGGATACCAAAATAAAGGAAGCTGGCATAACCTATGGTGAAAGTGTCATATTTTGTGTCAAGCTACCTTGGATGAAGTCTGTTCTACCACCTGCCAATGGTATAATTCTGGTCTAGTCACTTAACCTCTCCTAACTCCAATATCCTCATGGATAACTCCGATATCCTCATGGGTAACATCAAGGGAATAACAGCACTTACATCATAGGGCTTAGAAGCAGTGTACATGAAATAATTCATGCCTGTACTCAGTACCATGGCCAGCATATAGTATATACGCCATAGACATTAGCTACAGGGCACTCAGTCACTTGGGCAGAGCTGGTGTCCAAAAGCCTGTAGATGTCTATCCAAGCAACCAATCAACCAACCATTATGGTAGCTACACTAAGCACCTCTCAGAATTTATTCTCATCCTTGGTGAAGGAAACCAAGAGGTGACAGTGATTGAGCAAATAGTCTATAGCAGGCCCACAACAAAGTAGTCTAACTCAAGTGTTCTTATTGTATTTCACAAGCATGACTGTGACTGTATATTTATGTTTTTACCCCTCCCTACTCACTCTTTCTAGTTCTCAGAGGGTTTTTGTCTCCTCTACCTCCATTTCTTACTGTGTATTTGTCACCCATTAGGACTTAAAGATGGAGAAGGCAATGGCACCCCACTCCAGTACTCTTGCCTGGAGGATCCCAAGGACGGAGGAGCCTGGTAGGCTGCGGTCCATGGGGTCACTAAGAGTCAGACACGACTGAGCGACTTCACTTTTTCACTTTCATGCA
>NW_011494879.1:9889787-9890397 GCF_000754665.1 Bison bison bison
GTGTTAATTTTGGAGTGTAACAGGACAGTAATAGGACTTGTAGATAATGACTGAAGTTTCACTATGAGAAGTTGTTGTTATCCAGTCACTAAGTCATGTCCAACTCTTTGTAACTCCATGGATGGCAACACACCAGGCTCCTCTGTCCTCCGCTATCTCCCGGAGTTTGCTCAAATTCATGTCCATTGAGTAAGTGATGCTATCTAATCATCTTACCCTCTGCCACCCCCTTCTCTTTTTGCCTTCAGTCTTTCCCAGCATCGGGGCCTTTTACAATGAGTTGCTCTGCGCGTCAGGTGGCCAAACGATTGGAGCTTCAGCTTCAGCATCAGTCCTTCCAGTGAATATTAAGGGTTGATTTCCTTTAGGATTGATTGGTTTGATCTCCTGGCAGTCTAAGGAACTCTCAAGAGTCTTCTTCAGCACCAAAATTTGAAAACATCAATTCCTCAGTGGTCAGCCTACTTTATAGTCCAACTCTCACAATCTGTACATGACTACTGGGAAACCGTAGCTTTGACTAGACAGATCTTCGTTGGCAAAGTGATGCCTCTGCTTTTTAATACGCTGTCTACATTTGTCATAGCTTGCCTACCAATGAGCAAGCATC
>NW_011494879.1:9890497-9917580 GCF_000754665.1 Bison bison bison
TTTCACTTTCATGCATTGGAGAAGGAAATGGCAACCCACTCCAGTGTTCTTGCCTGGAGAATCCCAGGGACGGGGCAGCCTGGTGGGCTGCTCTCTATGGGGTCGCACAGAGTCGGACACGACTGCATCGACTTAGCAGCAGCAGCAGCAGCAGGACTTAAAGAGAGAAGAAACCACTGGCCTAAATAGCAAAAAAGATGGATTTCTATGTATGTTTATAAAATATGGTGCCTTGTTTGTAGGAACATTTTTCATTTATTTGATCTTTTCTTGCAGAGATCAGATAGACCAGCTAGGCAAGAAGTGGAAGATGAACTTGGACATGAGAGGATGAGAACCTTTGGTTCAACAGTGGGAGGAAAAAGGATCTTCCATCAGGAGGATCAGGGAGCTGACAGCAAGCAGCCTCAGGGCTGTGCTTCAGCAATGAAGGACAGTTCTCCTGCCCACTCCCATCACCTCTACATCATCTATGGACAACACCCATTCAATGATCTGGCCCCTAGACTAAGCTTCCAGAAGGAAGGTGGATGGACAGCTTCTGTGGCAATGACCCCTTTCATAGAGGCACTGGCTAGGATCAGTGGACCCCATGAGTCATGGCTGTGGTGGACACATTATTTCTGTTACATAGGCATTAGGGCAGGTATTTGACAGCAGGGTTTCTAGACATCAGCACAACTGACATTTTGATAGACAATTCACTGTTATTTGGAGCAATATTATGCACTGTGGAGCACCTGCCTCCTACTTGTAACACCTAAAAAGTGTCTCCAGATATAGCCAGATGTCCACTAGGGAACAAAATCACCCCTGGGATGTGGGGCAGGGAACCAGTGTTCTACATAATAACTTCATAATAGTGCTACAATCCCCACGGCACAGACGACAACACTGAATTAGAAGTAGTCAGTAGGCTGTCCAAGGTTCCAGGACCAGTGAACGGTTTGCTTTGTCTGAAGCATGTGTTTCTTTAGCATTCTGCCTCTCTTCATGGGACTTAAGTCTAGCTCAGAATCTTTAAAATAGTAGGCATTTCATAAATGTTTGTTACATTAAACAATAAATGAATGAATGAGGATTTTCCCATTTTAATTCTCTAGGGTCTTATCCTCCATCGAAGTAAATAGGCAGAAATTTTATAGTCAGTAACAAGGACCACTGAGCCAGAAGCAGTGATAATCAGCCTTGTTCACATGGATGTCCAAAGGTCTCTCACCTGGAGTGGCCCAAGAGGCATAAGGCTTTTCTGAAAAGCTACTGATAGAGACCAGAGAGATCACACCAGCTGTGTGACAGCCTGAGACACAGGTGATCTACAAGAAAGAAGAAAGTCTTGCTGTCATTGTTATCACTGCTCCCTTGGGTAAACAGTCTTCATATCTGTACCAGATAAATACAAAAGCAGAAGGGGGACTTCGCTGGTGGTCCAGGGGTTAACGACCTTGCCTTCCAGGGCAGAGGGTACCGGTTCCATCCCTGGTGGAGGGGCTGAGATCCTTGCATGCCTGCCTCATGGCCACAAAAACAAAACAGAAGTAATATTGTAACAAATTTAATAAAGACTTAAAAAAATGATTCACATAAAAAAAATCTTAAAGAAACAGAAACAACAGCAGGACTCCTTCCCCTCCTTCTTTATATGAATCGTTGAGGTGTATATGACACTCTTACAAAGAAGAACTTTGGCCTGGGAGTCAGGAGACCTGGATTCCAGGCCTGACTCTAATTAACCATGGGATGTGAATACATCATTTGGCCCCTGAGACTGTTTCATTGTCTGATATTTAGAAATGGAGAGACACAATGGCTCAGATCTTTTCTGAATCTCTTGTTCTTTGAACTCATGTGTATTAGATGATCATCTACTGTTCTTTTCTAGATCTCTTGTTCTCTGGACTTGGGTATATAAGATTGCCATTTGCTGCAGTATTAAAACCGTCTGCTCTAAGCCATTTCTGTGAATTGCTATAGAATTTAGATTGGAGCTGGAAAAATCAATAACCAAGTCACCAAACATATAAGTTAGCTCTCATGACTTGATTATTTCTATGCATTGCAAATAGCTTGGATTTAAATATTTATGATTTTGCAGCCAGTTCAGGCATGTAGTCATTCTGTCATGTATTGAATAAAAAATAATCAATGGAAAATAATGCCCTCATCAAGCTCCAGTCAAACTAAATGTTGAATAGCCTAACTGCAGACATGGCAGATTTTCTTTAAATCAATCTTCCAACAGGAGTCCTACACTTATAAACACCCAACAACCACTCTTTCCTGTGGAACCACTCAAATTTCTGTCTCTGCTGCTGCATTTGTGACATTCTCTCCATTCTGAATATTCTAGCAACTCTCAAAAGTCTACTACAGATGGACAATGAGGTCTCTTGAATCTTCTCATGAGAGGTAACACTTTCTGCCTCTGAATTCTTTCAGTTAAAAAACGTTGAGTACTTTCTCTGTTATATTCCCTGGAGCTCAGAGCCGAGGAAATGATTGCTGAACCCACAGAGGTATATGCAAGGTGTTATAAGAGCATCTATGCACTGTAAGACTAAGGTGAGGTTACCTGAGTAAGGTAGGGAAATGGTACAAGACAAGGGTGACAGGCAGGAGAAAGGGGGACAGTTGATGTCACTGATTCATTCTGCAATCGCCACAGCTTAATAAATAAGACTCTGTTTCAGAAGCATGAACTGTAAGAAAGCATCATTCATAAATCTATAGAGGAAGGTGAAGGATGATTTGTGTAAGGTGGCATAAGCCAGTGCAAGTCTAATGAGGGGGTGGACATGATCAGATTAGTATTTTATAGGAGAGCTCTCTGACAACCGCATGGAAAATAGAACAAAGAAAGACATGACCAGCTAGGAGAAAAGTGAGACATTCAGGAAGCTGTTGGAGTGAAACAGATCAGATATCCTGATAGTGAGCACAAAGGCAGTAGTCAAGAAGTGAACAGGAACGTTAAGTTTAGAATATAGTAAGACGTAAAAGTCCACCAAACATTATTGTATATGATGCTTAAAGAAAAGGCAGGAATTCATGATGCTATCCTGATTTCTGGCTCGGAAGATGAAGTGGATGATGGTGGTTTTCACCAACTTGAGGAACAGAGCAGATCTAGGGGTAGAATAAATTTATAATTTGAGGTATATTGAGTTTGAAGTGCCAGTGGCACATGTCAATGGAGAGGTCCTTTAGGCATTGAAATACATAAAATCAAAACTCAGGAAAGCGATATGAGCTAAAGACATAGATTCTTTAACCTTTTTACGGTGAAATATAACACACACCCATAAAAGTATACAAAAATAAGTGAACAGCCTAATCAATTATAAATTAAACATTCATGCAACTTGGGTCAAGAAATAAGCCCCTTCCATTTTCAAAGCCACTTGAATACCTTTTCCTAATCACAGCCAAGACCCTCCCTCCCAACAGAATAACCATCTTGATTTTATGATAATCACTTTCCTATTTTCTACTTTTAGCCCGTAATTCTTAATCCCTCCAGCTTGATTGTACCCATTTTGAGCTTTCTAATGACGTGGAATGTATTTTTTATGACTAGTGTCTTGTCTCCTATATATTTGCAAAATAAATCCATGATGCTTGCTGTGTGTCACTGTGGTTCATTTGTTTTCATTGTAATATAGTAGCCAGTTTTATTTTTTGCTGGTGGATCTTTGAGTTGTTCTTTTCTGTTATGAATAAAGTTGTTATGAACACAGTTAAAATTATCACCTGATAGACATATCTGTTAGGTAAATAACTTGGAATGGAATTCCTAGGTCAAAAGATAGCATAGAATCCTTAACTTCAGTAGAAGATATCAACCATGATCTTAGTAACTGTACCACTTTACATAAACATCTGCAATAAATAAGACTTCCAGTTGCCACACAATCTCACCAACACTTGATAACGCGTGCCTTTTTAATTTCAGCCATTCTGATGAGTAGAGGTATTACATGTGGCATTTTGCTGATTAACTAGTAAAGTTGAGTGCCTGTATATTAATTTCTATCTATTTGCTAATCATTTAAATACCCTCTTTGGGGGAATTTCTATTCCAATATCTTACCTGCTTTTTTTCTCTACAAAATCCTTAACAAAATATGAACAAATGGAACTCTGTGATATATCAGAATACATCATGCCCAAATTGAATATTTCAGAAATGCAAGTTCTTGACTCAGGCTGACCTTTGTGTTTCCTTTTCATAATACTCTTATCAGATTTTGCTATTCAAGTTATGTTGCTGCTGCTAAGTCACTTCAGTCGTGTCTGACTCTGTGCAACCCCATGGACGGCAGCCTACCAGGCTCCTCCGTCCCTGGCATTCTCCAGGCAAGAACACTGGAGTGGGTTGCCATTTCCTTCTCCAATGCAGGAAAGTGAAAGTGAAAGTGGAGTCTCTCAGTCGTGTCTGACTCTTTGCGACCTCATGGACTACAGCCCACCAGGCTCCTCCACCCATGGGCTTTTCCGGGCAAGAGTACTAGAGTAGGGTGCCAATATGCTAGATACATGGAACAGGAAATATTGCTTCTCTTTCTTTTCTCTGGAGGATTTGATATAAGATTTCTTTCATATTTTGTAGAATTTACTGGATAAACCATGTGAGCTTAGAGTTTTCTAGGTGAGAAAGTTTGTATTTACGGACCTGTATCACAGGCCTTATACAGCTTTGTGCCTCTGTTTTACAGCTAAATTGTACTTCTGTGAAGGATTAGTTCCCTGCTAGTATACAATTTTCTTGAAGGCCAGAACTGTGTCTCCAATGCACATCTTGGAACCTTGCACATGGCAGATGTACCATGAATCTAACTGAAATAACTACAGTATCCATTTGGGAGTCATTTTGAATACTTAATCCCAACATAAGATGTATGTATTCTGTTTTATGGTCTTTATTTATCTCACTGGCATCTATGGGAAAGGTTAGTATACTCTCCAAGGACTAGTAAGAGCCACGAAAAGTTATGAGCATTTAGTACATGTACGTCAGCCGTCTGGGTGTGAGATGAAACCAAGGAAAAGGAAGCCTTGGTGATCTGGCTGAGTGGTTTCCTGTCTGGAGAAGGAGGCAAAAAATGCACACGTCCTTTTGGGAAAGCAAAATATTTTTTTTTTTCCTAGTTCTTATAAAACATAGACTTTAGATTTTGTCCTTGCTTTCAATAGCTGCACTGAGCAGACTTAGCTCTTCAACAAGTACTCCTTTGAGAAATCTCAGGACAATGCTATCCCCTCAATAATTTAAGTGTTCTATTATGTAGTAACTTATACTTTACTACTGGGCTTAAAAATTTATATTGCATTCTTTAAGAACCTGGCAAAGCACTGCAAAACAGGCAACGTGAAACACCTTGGAAATACTTTCATAATACCAGCATCTCTCATCCCTGGTGGGAAGCGAGGTGAAGGAGGGCTGTCTTGCTAAGTCTAGGCCCGAGAAAGCCCCAGAGGAATACAGGGCTTTTCACCCTCAGCGCTCTCGGTGCCTAAAACCAGAAAACTAGGACCACAGAGCACACCTAGAAGACCACGTCTCACCCAGCAAGAAAGCAACTGTGTCCCAGGTGGGGATTAGGGTAAGAATGTGAAACCAAGGGTCAACAAGCAAAAAATGGTTGAATTCGTAAAACAAGGAGACACAGATCATGACACAATTCAAGAAGGGAGATCACTGGCTTTGGTTCTCAGCTGCTCCTGCCATTGAGTGTGAGCCAGATTTATTTGAAGAATCTATCACGAAATAATTAACTTTTAGAGAGAGAGAGCATAATTTCTAAAGCTGGGGAGGCCAGTCCTTTCTTGGCCTCTTATTAGCTGTGTGATCTTGTTAAAAAAAAGAAAAAAAAAGTAGTTTATCTAATTTTCAGGTTCTTCATCTGTAAAATTAAAAGTAACTTAGTCTCAAGGTGGCAACCATAGTTAAATGAGATACTGCATATGTAATATCCTAGCACAACACTGAGCATATAAAAGGCAATTAATAAATGCTATTTCCATACTACAACTTGTGCTAATCAGGGTAATATTAATAATATTAATATAATATTATATTAAATTAATATAATATTAATGTAATATTCCCTATATAACACAGGGAACTATCTTCAATATCTTATGATAAACCATACTGGAAAAAGTAATTAAAAGAATGTATATACACATATGGGCTTCCCCAGCAGCTCAGCAGTAGAGAATCCACCTGCAGTGCAGGAGACGTTGGTTCAGTTCCTGGGTCAGGAAGATCCCCTGGAGAAGGAAACGGCAATCCACTCCAGTATTCTTGCCTGGAGAATCCCATGGACAGAAGAGCCTGGTGGGCTACATACAGTCCATGGGGTCACAAAGAGTCAGACACGGCTGAACAATTGAGCACACGCAAAGAAGTTAATATAGATACAGCACCTAGAACAGTTCCTGGCATGTAGTAAGGACTCAAAAAGTGTTATTATTATTACAGTGAACAATTGGAAATGTTCACCAATGCTACCGCTCTAAGGCACTCCCTGTAATCCAGAGACTTCCTCAAGGACCAGCCTTGGGAGGGACACACATAACATGTGACTCTTGGTCACTCACCTCTTCAATCAGAGCGGCTCTGCTTTTATCGTTATCATTCCTTGTCCCTCTGCAGATGGATTTCCCCCAACAAGGGTTTCAGTGTTCAAAGTACATAGAAACCACTTCCCTCTGTGGCTTCCTTAACTAGACTAGAGCTTAGACAACTCACTCCATCCTCTCTGGGCTTAATTTTCTCATCCATATAGTGGTGGGGAAGGGAGTGGAGAAAAATAATAATTCTGCCTCACCGCACACTCTCTGAGACACTGACAGTATACATCCTTTGTATGGAGAGCATTCTCACCAGTTCTCAGTGACTTACATTTTAGTGTAAGTGATTGCGCTGGTGGGGTCTGGAGGGAAAGGAGTAGGAGGGCAGAAGGAGTCTATGGGGTGGCTGAACAGTGCAGGCTCTGCCCTTGCAGGGAGAAGAAAGCTGTCTGGGGTGTTTTAATCAAGTGGGTAATAACAGGAAGACCAGACTTCCCTGGTTGTCCAGTAGCCAAGACTCCACTCTCCCAGTGCAGGGGAACGGGGTTCAATTCCCGGTCAAGGAACTAGACCCACATAAGAGTTCGCACGCAACTAAAGATCCCAAGTGCCTGCAACTAAAACCCAGTGCAGCAAATAAATAAATATAAATTTAAAAAAGAAAAAGAGAGGCTTCCCTGGTGACACAGTGGTAAAGTGTTGGCTGCCAGTGCAGGAGACCTGGGTTCAATCCTTGGTCTGGGAAGATCCCACAGCTAAGCCCACCACAACTACTGAGCCCATGTTCCACACAAGAGAAGGCACCTCAACGAGAAGCCCATGCACTGCAATGAGAGAGTAGCCCCTGCTCGTGGCAACCAGAGAATGCCTGTGCAGCAATGAAAACCCAGCACAGCCAAAAACAAAAATAAATAAAATTACTTTTCTTTTTAAAGGAAGAAAGAAAAAAATAAAGGACTGGAGAAAAAGAAACCAAAACATTAAAAAATAAATAAATAGGTAAAATAACAGGAAGACCAACTCTGGCTATAGATCACCTCATTTCCTCCAACTTTGTGATGCTGCTGCTGCTGCTAAGTCGCTTCAGTCATGTCTGACTCTGTGCGACCCCATAGACGGCAGCCCACCAGGCTCCCCCGTCCCTGGGATTCTCCAGGCAAGAACACTGGAGTGGGCTGCCATTTCCTTCTCCAATGCATGAAAGTGAAAAGTGAAAGTGAAGTCACTCAGTCATGTCTGACTCTTAGTGACCCCATGGACTACAGCCCACCAGGCCCTCCGTCCATGGGATTTTCTAGGCAAGAGTACTGGAGTGGGGTGCCATTGCCTTCTCCGAACTTTGTGATACTAGCCACAATTTTATCTCCAGCTGTCAGTCTCTTTTGTCTGTTTCTCAACTATTCCTGTTGCAGGGAGGAAGAACATATTTGGTTACCACTTTGTTGTAAGCCTAGCCACATAAGCCTAGACTAAGAATAGCAATAATATTATACCTCTGTATATTTACCTAGAAAGTCCTTTATTCATTTTACAATGCAAGAACAAATTCCAGAGGTGTTAAATGACTTGCCAAAGAGCTCTTATCTCTGAAATGGCAAGAGTGTAAGTGGGGTCTGTCTTTCCCAGTAACTAGTCATACATTCTTCTCACTCTTTCTACTTAATCATGTGGTGATTAACATGTAATGGGAAAATGAGATTATGTGGCTGAAAATTGACCACTGAGGGTGTAGGACTTCCTCTTGAGACAACAGGATCTTTCTGAAAAATCCCACTAAGCAGATTTAATGACAGTCAACAACTTGAGTCAATACTCATTTGAACCACAGAAAAAAATAGATGATCTGAGATGGGCTTTGGCTTAGCATTTCAATGATATCCACAGGATTCAGAAATGGCCCTGGGGAGCTCTGATGCCAAGAGACTACTAACCAGCCACAGATATAACTGTGACACTATGAACAATAATAATGATATATACTCGACCATTTTAGTCCTAGAAACACTATAGAATTTTATGCCCCAAAGATCCTTGAATGGTTTATAAGCTATGCAGAGAAAGGAAAAGCAAACAGAAGAAATTGTAAGAGCTTAAGAGCAGCAAATAAAACCTTCCATCAGGTAAATGAAACAAGTTGATATATCATTAAGTGGAGTTTACAGACTTGTCTGTGACTGGGTTGAGAAGCCAGCCTTCCTGGCCACATTCCAGGAGTCGATAAAATCTGAGCTGAGCCATAGAAGCTTTCTGAACAGAAAGCAGTCCAGAACATTTCTTGACAGCTTTGTCTGTACACGATGGCTCAGGAGAGCTGAGAGGCTACAGATTGGTTGATTAATTATGTAATGTTTGCAAACAATATGAAAAGTCCAAGGAAGCAAGGAGTCAGGCTGTCTCTTGGGGAAGACCTGAGTGACTGGCCTAGAAGAATAAATACATAAATGTTCCACCTCAAGACCCAGCCAAGGGCAAACATCTTCATTTGGCAGAGTCTATGTTTTGACTGTAATGTTTTCAGATTCCTGCCATGGCGCCTCCATTTAACAGTTCAGCGAGCCTCCATGAGCACAGGCACCCATGTGAAAGCACTCTGTAAACTGCCAAGTGTGTGAAAGTGAGGACTGGTCGTCATCATTAATTAGCAGACTTTCCAGATCTCACACATCATTGAGTTTTAAACATATTAGATTATTGTCCCTCTCTATCTTCTGAGAGTTATGTTTTACTATTATAAAGAAAAGATAATTCCCTTGGACTGCAAGGAGATCCAACCAGTCCATCCTAAAGTAAATCAGTCCTGAATATTCATTGGAAGAACTGATGCTGAAGCTGAAACTCCAATACTTTGGCCACCTGCTGCAAAGAACTGACTCATCTGAAAAGACCCTGATGCTGGGGAAGATTAAAGGCAGGAGGAGAAGGGGACAACAGAGGATGAAATGGTTGGATGGCATCATTGACTCAATGGACATGAGTTTGAGTAAACTCCAGAGGTTGGCGATGGACAGGGAGGCCTGGCGTGCTGCAGTCTATGGGGTTACAAGGAGTCAGACACGACTGAGTGACTGAACTGAACTGAACTGGATGTTTCTACCTTTTTAATTTACGTATTTTTCTTAAATGTGTTTGAACAGATTTTTCAAACATAGAAAGGAGATTTCCTATTTGACCAAATACTATGTTCCTGGAATTATGGTTTTCTTTTCTGACAATCATGACAGCCAGGCAGAGGCCAGGAAAAGAAAAGAGCATGTCTACAATCAACCGAGGAAGCTGGGATTCAAACAGAAGTTTTCTGGCTCCATGTTGCTCAATTCTAGACCTTGAGGACAGGTACCTTTGATGGAACACCTGTTCTGCCACAGACATTGCTGTGTGTTGTATGTAGAGTATCTCAATTGTTTAGCATCATTTTACAGCTAAGGAAATGGGAGGTCAGAGAGGTTAAACAACCTGCCTAATGTTATTGCTTATAAATGGCAAAGCTGGAAGCCAAATCCGCATGAATCTTTTTCCAAAGCTTTTGATCTGTCTCCCACTTCGTGCACCCCCTCTGGTCCATACAGTCAGGGATTCAGCTGAAGGATGGCATTTGTTACTTCAGGGCAGCTTGATCAGGTTTTTATTTTTGTCTTTTTAATATTTGAAGTTGTTGTGTTAATTTTGGAGTGTAACAGGACAGTAATAGGACTTGTAGATAATGACTGAAGTTTCACTATGAGAAGTTGTTGTTATCCAGTCACTAAGTCACGTCCGACTCTTTGTGACTCCATGGATGGCAACACACCAGGCTCCTCTGTCCTCCGCTATCTCCCGGAGTTTGCTCAAATTCATGTCCATTGAGTAAGTGATGCTATCTAATCATCTTATCCTCTGCCACCCCTTTCTCTTTTTGCCTTCAATGTTTCCCAGCATCGGGGCCTTTTACAATGAGTTGCTCTGCGCGTCGGGTGGCCAAAGGATTGGAGCTTCAGCTTCAGCATCAGTCCTTCCAGTGAATATTAAGGGTTGATTTCCTTTAGGATTGACTGGTTTGATCTCCTGGCAGTCTAAGGAACTCTCAAGAGTCTTCTTCAGCACCAAAATTTGAAAACATCAATTCCTCAGTGGTCAGCCTACTTTATAGTCCAACTCTCACATCTGTACATGACTACTGGGAAACCGTAGCTTTGACTAGACAGACCTTGGTTGGCAAAGTGATGCCTCTGCTTTTTAATACGCTGTCTACGTTTGTCATAGCTTGCCTACCAATGAGCAAGCATCTTTCGATTTCATGGCTGTGGTCACCATTTGCAATGATTTTAAAGCCCAAGAAAATAAAATCTGTCACCGTTTCCCCTTTTTCCCTTTCTATTTGCAATAAAGTGATGGGAACAGATGCCATGATCTTAGTTTTCTGAATGTTGAGTTACAAGCCAGCTTTTTCATTCTCCTCTTTCATCCTCATCAAGAAGTTCTTTAGTTCCTTTTCACTTTCTGCCATTAGAGAAGCCCTCCATGTAAATGACTAATAATGACTTAGAAAATAAAAGCCCAGAGAAAAGTACAAAAGTATATTCACGTAACTCATGCGCGGTACCTGAAAATCCTTTCTTCCTAAAGTTGCTGTCCTGAGACGTCCTCATTTTTCTGCAGCTGAATCTGTAGGTGTGGACATTGTTGGCTCGGCAAGTTACAGCCCAGGACTCAGGAGCCCTCTGTGGGTGCTTCAGGGACTGCACGGGGTGTCCTCTCCCTCTCTGAACTTAGTCTAAGCAATAAAGTACAAATGGCTTTGCTCCTAAACTGTCTTGCACAAGTCATCTCTATGGCCTTGTCTTCCCAACACGCCTTTCCATCCTTTTTCTTTTCAAGTTTTTAGATAAATATCACTGCTGAGTTAAGCCATATTGAAATCTGATACAAACAACAAATGTACACTCCTGTGTACCTGTTATGTAATGCAGACTCAGAGATATTGTAGGTTCAGTTCCAGATAAAGTGAATATCATGATAAAAATGAGTCTTACAAATTTTCTAGTTTCCCAGCACCTATAAAAGTTATGTTTACATTATAGTCTATTAAGCATGCAACAGTATTACGTCTAAAAAACAAGGTATATACCTTAATTTAAAAATATTGTATTGCTGAAAAATGCTAACCATCATCTGAGCCTTCAGGGAGATGGAGCAGTAACGAAGATCACTGATTATGATCATGAATCACCACAACAAATTTAATAATAATAATATTTGAAATATCATGAGAATTACCAACATTTGACACAGACACACGAACTGAGCTGATGCTGATGGGAAAATGGTGCTGATAGTCTTGTTCAGCACAGGGTTGCCACAAACCTTGCATTTGTGAAAAACACAGTATCTGCAAAGAACAGTAAAGCAAAGTACAAGAAAATGATTTATGCCTGCAGTACTTAATACTGACTTTTCCGAGAACAATAAGGCAGTTGAAAAAAATATATTGAAAAATTGGAAAGTAGGTAGATTAAATTTAAAATAATACTGTGAGTACTGAATATTTTATTTATATTCAGATCTTATTATAATTTTACTTTGGCTTAAGTTATTTTTTAAAAAATGTTTAAGATTACCACTTGGTCAAAAGAAATGATCAGACATGAGCATTCTGTCAACGGAAAACAATAAAAGCAGAGGAATAAATTTCAAAAATACTATTCATGAGTTTGCTTCTATTAGAGCCAAGGGTATCTATTTTATTTTTGCCTAAGCTCCTCTATGGCTCCTGGGCACTGTTTAGGAGATACATCTGTAGAGTCTTATCTTTCCCTTCTTTATCACACAAGATAGCATAGTATGGATGGATGTTCCTTACACTTTGCTTTCTTTCATCCTAGAAAGGCTCATGTCAGTTTATAAAAGGTTCAAAGATGCTGAACGGAGTGAACACTGGAAGGTCAGACAGAGGGCACAGCGCCCAAGCCAGTGACTGTGCCATATCAGAGGTGTGTTTGTGAAGATGTTGTGAAAGCAATCACTGAGACCCAAGGCTGGCATCTGGGCATCTACTACAGGAAGGCATTGATGCCAGATTAAATCACTTTCCATCTTTCTTCCTTTTGAAAAATATATTCCTCACCACTTCCATTTGGTTCTAATACATCTACAAATATAAAAGTAAGCTTTGCCTTATAGCACAAACTAGGGGATGGAGAGATCTCTGATCCTCACCCTTGCAGTTTAACCATTATCGTGATAAGAGAAGACGCAGAAAGATGAACCTGTGAAAAGACAGGAGTTTTTCCCAAAGCGGAGAAAACACTTGCCAAGTTATTTCATGCCTCATTTTCCAAGGTTCCATAATGTTTCCAAACTGGAAAGATCCTCTTAAATGGGGACACATCTATGCTGCCAGTCACTTAGAGACAAAGAGAATGTGAGGTAATCCTCAAAGAGAAATGACCAAGAGAACAAAACGATCCAAAATGGGTCCTTTTGCATAAGAGAAAATTTGAATCAGTTTTCTTACAAATAATTCAGCATTGTGGCCTTAACTGGGAGGGGCAATTTTCCCCTCTCTCCCTCCCAAGTTCTTGTCTATTTTATTGTTTATCCAGTAGACGCAAGACAGATTAATAGGAGAGAAAGAAACAAATTTCAACTCATGTGCATGCAGGTCTCATATTAATAGAAATGGGAGTTAAGAAGTGGTTGATACAGGTAGTTTTTATACTTTTTAAGAAAGAGACGATAAATTTATGAGTAACTGACAAGAAAAATTTAGGTTTGGCATGCTCAATTAATGAAAAATCTCAACAGAGTTTGGCCTTGGGGAGGTAAGTTATAGAAGTCACAAAATTGGTAATACAGGCTTCTCAGCTCGAATTTTTTGTCTCTGGCATTAAGGGTGTCCTTATTCCTCTAGATGCAGGAAGCACCCTTTTCACATAAGGGATTTATTTCTTGTTTCAGGGAGACAAAGAAAGGAGGGTCAAACTGTCCCTCTTGTGTTGGCCACTTCTTAAGCAACTCAAAGTAACCCAGAAGCCATGAGGATATTTTGGGTGATCTGTCCTGGGTCCCCAGAGCCCAAATACAGATTCCTAAGGACAACTTTTTGTCTTTAATTCTTCCTCAGAAGGTTACAGGAGAGAGTGATGCTTTTCCCAGGAGGAAAAAAAATAGGCCTTTAACAAATGTCATGCTTATAGTGGGAGTTTGATAAATTTCTGTCAGTGAAGTGAAAGTCACTCAGTCGTGTCCAACTCTTTGCAACCTCATGGACTATACAGTCCATGGAATTCTCCAAGCCAGAATACTGGAGTGGGTAGCCTTTCCCTTCTCCAGGGGATCTTCCCAACCCAGGGATTGAACTCTGGTCTTCTGCATTGCAGGCGGATTCTTTACCAGCTGAGCCACCAGGTGTTAAAAAAAATGCAACAATATGCTCTCATCCTCTGTCCAGAGAGAGCCATATCCTTATCATCTGTTTTTCCTCGGCTGCCGACCCACACTTTTGTTATTTTATTATTCACATGAACCACTCTACATCTATTAGTAATAATATTTGCTTACATAAAATCTAAAATTAGATTTCACAAGGGGAGACAGGAGGCATCAGCACACAGTGACAATATATACCATGGTAAAATGTGTGTGAAATATGTCAACTTAAGCATCTGCCTAATTTCACATTTACATATTAAAGATTCTATTGAAAGAATCATGGTAATTTTTATGCTTAGTCCGGATAAAGGAAATGAAAAGAAGTTACAAGGTGTATACACGTCTCTTCTTTGATAAGCATTTCCTTTTCCTTTGCAAACGTGTGCATATTTTCTCCAGAGAGCATCTTCATTATATTTCTAAGCCATACAGCAAGGGTAGGATGACATTAAAACATAGGTATCACAAAGTTAGTATTTGTGTTGCTGTTTATATTTTGTTCACTTACTCTGAACAGTATATTTCAAATGCTTAAATGCTTTATGCTGGCAGTTTCTCTTGCCTCCTTTTAACATGTAAGACGTACAAGGAAATTCCTCAGCATGCTTAAGTCAAAGTTGCTCCACACTTGGAAGTTAAAACAGTGCTAATCCCTACAGAAAAAAAAACCTAGGAAATGATTCCTGACATCATGGTCATGTCCATGGGCAGAATTTGTTAAGATTCAGAGCCAAGAAATAAGAATTCCTACATCAGCTCCATCACTAGAGGAAACAGGCCTACGGATGAAGAGCAAGCTCTCAGGACATCTCCACCCTCCCTGCGGCCAAAAGCTAGGTATTAGGACGTGAAGGAATTTGAATACAACATGAGAGTGGATACCCATTCAGAGATAGATGGGAGGGCTCTTGCCAGGAGAACACAGATTCCCTTAAGGCCCAGGATGTGCACACCTGCCTTGGTCCGGCCAGGCGTTTTCCTCAGCACTATGAGCTTCATTCAAAGATGAATCAAAGTGCCAGTTTTTATAAAGAATTGGGCTTATGCTCAAACTTCAGCACAGAGCTGTGTTACGAATCCTAAACCTAACTCACACCTGCACCAACATCTGAGCTTGAGACTGGAGCAAAGTAGCAGGTATGAAGAGGGATGAGCACATGACCTTTCACAAGCGCACGCACTAGAACAAGTCCCAGAATCTGGCCACATCAGAACTGGGGTCACTCACCCCAGGAACATCGAGGGACAGAATAAGGGATGGGGGAAAGAAGAGAAACTCTGTCAATCAATTTATGTCATTTCACTACAAGGAAATGGTATATAACATCTAACTGAATAAATATTCTAAAATTATAAGGTGCTCACATAATGCATGTATATACTTATGTGTGAGTATGGGCTCTAAATAAACTAAAATCCTTCCAGAATATGTGTTTTAAAGTAATTAAGCAAGTTACTTGAAATGTAATAAAGCAATTAACTAAGCAAGTTACCCAAAATGTATTAATAATAATGTACAAGCTTCTGACAAGAAAGTCTTCCAAAGAAAATGGAGAAGGAAATGGCAACCCACTCCAGTATTCTTGCCTTGAAAATTCCATGGATGGAGGAGCCTGGTGGGCTACAGTCCATGGGGTTGCAAAGAGTCGGACATGACTGAGCGACTTCACTTTCTTTTCTTTCAAAGAAAATACAGACCTTCTGCTTGCAAATGTTAATACCTATCTTCCTGAATCATTTCCCCTCATCTGTGGAGACTATGAAAAGAAAAATTTATCCTTTATTCATAATTCCTAAGGATTTTGTTCTTTAGAGCCCAAAGATTTCACTTTACAAAAGAGATAATGAAAGATGTTTAGCCAAGGAAGTAGAATGTATCATGATGTAAGATATAAATTTCCATATCTTCCACACAGCAAAAAACTCTATTTTAATACCAGCAAATGTCCTTAGAAAAAAAAAATAATGTTTAGCATATAGCATATTTCATAATTTAATTTTTTTAGCAACCCTAAGCACTTTTTACTGATAAGGGTATTACCTGTGTATTATCAACAGGAACTTAAAAATTATTCTGCTGAAAATTGCAAAGTTAAAACATATTAATGGTAGTTGGTAACCATTTACTCTTAGAATAGTAGGCACTAAAATCAAAGTGTAAAATGCCTTAGACTTTAGTTTCAATAGTACCCTTTTGTAAATGAAAGATTATTGGTAGCAAATCTTTTTTAGAATAAAAGGATTAGAGTTACTAATTTCTACAGAAATTACCACCTTCTTTCTTGCCAAGTTGTTCCCTGAGAGATTTGAAGTTGAAAGGAAAGAAAGATTCTGAAATTGCTATATTAGCATAAATATGCCATATCTAAATTTTTGGTTAATTCTTCATGGCCACGGGATGAGAGATGCAAAAAGACAATACTGCTTTATTAAAATACCTAATACCTAATATTCCTCTCCACATACAGACACAAGGATCTGACACAGAAAAGCCCCTAATAAATACCTATAGAAAGAGGGGATCGTCCTAGTTTGAAAAGAAGGGAACACACTATTGTTGAAGACGTTCACTAACTGCAGGCATTTGTCAAACATTCTACATATAGGATCTTAATCCTCGACACCACCTGTGACATTTACATGGCCCTCCCCAGTAAGCAGTAAGGAAACTGAGCAGAAAGAGTAATCCAAACATTCTTACCTAATAAACAGCAGAAACTGGAACTCCTCAATCCCCTAGCTACGCCTTTCCCTTCACTCAGGACAGCCTTGATTCTTTCCCAGAATCCAGCTTAGGAAGTGGGCTCGGCTTTGTAGTGCGTGTCTTCAACAGAGAAAAACCAGGGTGTTACCTACTTTGCCATCACCACAGTCTGCAGTTTTCTGTACTTCTCAAGAAGGCAAGAGGCAGCTGTACTGCTGCTGCTGCTGCTAAGTCGCTTCAGTCGTGTCCGACTCTGTGCGACCCCATAGACAGCAGCCTACCAGGCTCCGCCATCCCTGGGATTCTCCAGGCAAGAACACTGGAGTGGGTTGCCATTTCCTTCTCCAACGCATGAAAGTGAAAAGTGAAAGTGAAGTCGCTCAGTCGTGTCCGATTCCTAGCGACCCCATGGACTGTAACACACCAGGCTCCTCTGTCCATGGGATCCTGTGGTGTGGTGTAAATTGCAGTGCGGTTTGGAATCAAGTAATGTAGATTCAGGCCCCAGCTCTGACATTTATTTGCGGACCAAACTCATTTCCCCATCATTTCATCAAGCCTCAGTTTCCTCTTTTGTAAAATGGGACTGACACTTCCACCCAGCATCATTATGAGACAAGCCAACTAATCAGGGTGTGCCATAATTGCCTGACCTGCCACACAGAACCCAGGAGATGCCCAAATAAAGCACTTTTAAAGAAAACTGAACTCAGAAATTGTAGTCACCCCTCACGCATGAGACAATGACTTTGTTGAAAGTGTTGATAAATCTCCTTTTCAACAATAAAGCCTTCAGCATATAGAATGGTCACATAAAGATACAGAGGGAAGAGGAAAGAGAAGAGGAGGTAGCAACCCTTACATTACTTACCCAGAGGGAAACACAGATTTTCCATTTCCTCTGATGGTAAAAATAAAGGAAGAAATAAAAACACCCCAAGGTCACACCAAGAAAATGTTGCAATCTCAGGTTAAAGCATAAATATAATTATGCCCTGCGACTCTGGTGAAGTAGGTTGTCCAGTGGAAATAGATCAAGATTATATAGAACACCTGAGTTCTCCTCCTTGCTCTGCTCATAAATCATGCCTAATTTTTAACTCTTCCTAGGTACCTCATTCTTCTTCTACACAAGTTAAGTGTTTGGACTATACTGTCTTTATGATTATCATATTTGTGTACATAGACTCCTTTAGTCCTAGCTGATTTAGTTTTAATTAGGAAGTTCTGCTTAGCTTTAGCAAATGTTTTTTCAGCAACAATTGATTTGACAATATCATCTTTCCTTCTCCTTTATTTTGTATATAATATATTATATATTGTATATAATATATATATTTTATATATAATAAATTATGTTTGGCTGGCATCAAACCATATTTGCATTTAGGGGATAAACCCTGTTTAACATAATATATTATTCTTTAAATAATCTGGATTTTATTTTTATCACTTTGTCTAGACTTCGAGCAACATTATTCTTAACACTGGTCTAATATTTGTTCTTTTTTGTTTGTTTTTGTCCTTCTTTATCAGCATTAAGTATCAAGACTGTCGTCACTTTTTAAAAATGAATTAGATCTTTTTCTAAAGCCTGGGATAGCTTAATTAACATTAGGATCATTCATCCTCTAAAGGTTAGGCAATAAAATTATTAGCTGTGAAGCCATCTGCTCAGGAAGCTTTAAAGAACTTTAATCACGGGTCCTCTTTCTAAAATCCTTTACAGTAGTTGGATTTTTCAAGTTTTCTACTTCTTTGTGGATTGGTTTTGGTAATTTGAATTTTAAGATAATAAAGTTTCATGTGTAAGGAAATAGTTGCATATAACAGTCCCTCTTAGCCTCTTCCATTCATATAGCCATTACCTTTTCATTTCTAAATTTTAAGTATTTTTAGTCTCTCTTTTCCTTCCTCAGATTCCTGAGGGCTTTCTCCATTTATTTGGCCTTTTTCCAAAAAATGGCTTTTGGATTTACACATCCTTTTTGCTATTGCCTTGCTTTTTGTATCATTTATTCTAATTTTTATCTTTAATATTTCCTTCTTTCTAGCTTTATGTTATATTTTCTAATGTTTTAAGATACGCAATAATGCCTGTATTTTTGTCTTTTTTCTTGAAAACAAATATGAGTAAGGCTATAGGTTGGCTTTTGAGGTCAACCTTAACTGTGTCTCATAATTTTGGCAGGAAGCATATTTTGTTCTCCACTTATACTCTTCATTTTCATTCCCCATCTTTCTCTGCTCTACTCTAAGCTTCCAGAACCCTACCCTACTGGACTATATCAGCCAGATCCACTTGCTGGACAGATTTCAGTTGAGTTTGGCCCATGGGAGGCATCAACATGATGAAGGAAAGAGGAGTTCCACCCTGCTTCCTCCCGTTCTATCCCAGCAGATTCTGCAGTGGCTGTGGCTACACTGCTCTCAGGCAGCATCTCTCCCACAGTTATAGTTCACACTGGAGTCCTCTAACACTGTTTCTTCACTTTGTCTATTCAAAACAGAGAGCACCCTTCTATTGTCACTAGTTTGGGGGTGCCCCAACTGTCTTTATTCTCTTAGCTTTATGAAAGCTTTTAAATAATAATTTTACAAAAATCTCTACAGTTGGGCTTCCCTGGTGGCTCAGAGGGCAAAGCATCTGCCTGCAATGCGGGAGACCCAGGTTCAATTCCTGGGTCGGGAAGATCCCCTGGAGAAGGAAATGGCAACCCACTCCAGTACTCTTGCTTGGAGAATCCCATGGACGGAGGAGCCTGGTGGGCTACAGTCCACAGGGTCACAAAGAGTAGGACATGAGTGAATGACTTCACTTTCACTTTCTTTCTTTCACAGTTGAACCATCAGAATGGAGTTCTGCTTGCTCCTGGGGCTCTCACTAGTACAAAATATGCATTGCTCTCTAAACAGTTCAATTCAAAGTTTATGTCTTTTCTTTTGTCCAGTGCTAAGTGGATTCAGTGGTGTCCAACTCTTTGCAACCCTATGGACTGTAGCCTGCCAGGCTCCTCTCTCCATGGGGTTTTTCAGGCAAGAATACTGGGGTGGGTTGCCATTTCCTTCTCCAGGGGATCTTCCCAACCCAGAAATCGAACCCACATCTCTTATATCTCCTACATTGGCATGAGGATCCTTTACCACTCACATCACCTGGGAAGTCCCTTTGATCCAGTATCCATATATTACTTAGGAGAGTATTCTTTTAATTTGCAAAAATTAAGACTCTTAAGGTTGTTATCTTTTCTTTAATAATTGTTAGAACTGTAGAGACTCAGAGGGGAAAAAAAAAGTATACCTCTCATGCATGTCTACTTAGTAAGCTACTAGAGGATACGCTCCATCAAGATAGGAAAGTAAAGCAAGAAATAATTTATAGGACCCAGAAAACAGGATCTAACAGGCAATAGGCTAAGAGACTTCCCAGTGATTGGGATGGAAGCCCTCAAACACCAACAAAGCAATCTAGAATGGAGCAGGAATACTGGGATCAGCAAATGATGTTTCTAACAAGGGAAAAAAAATGGAAATTTGGAACTAATATATGTTTGGCTACATTGAGAGGAGATGTATAAATATTTTTGAGTTTAGAAAACATTTATGATAAACACCTAGATAACTAAGCAAATGAAAGAAATAATTCAGTGTTCAAGGAAGGGTGACAAGTTGTATGAAAAAGGAAATATCCGAAAATACTGCATCTGTGAAAAATGTTTACATGATCATGAACATATAAACCCTGAATACTGATTTAACCAAAAACTGATATATTGTGCTACCGTGAGGGAAGTAGCATGAGGGAGAGAGAGGTTGTGTGTGTGTTCAGTCACTCAGTCTTGTCTGACTTTTTTGTGACCTCATGGGCTGTAGCCAACCAGGCTCCTCTGTCCATGGGATCTTCCCAACAAGAATACTGCAGTGGGTTGCCATTTCCTCCTCCAGGGATCTTCCTCACCCAGTGACCAAACTTGTGTCTCCTGTGTATCTTGCATTGGCAGGCAGATTCTTTACCACTCAGTCACCTGGAAATCCCTAGGTATAGAGAGAGATTATAAAGGCATGAAATCCTTAGTTTCACAATAGAATGCCAGTTGACAATACATAAATTGATAAATTAAAAAATGGCATAATAAGCAAATTATTTAGGAATCTAGAGGTAAATACCAAGAGTAGCTTACAACGTTGAAGGAGAGAGGAAAATTACAACTAACATTGTAATTTACAGCCTTATTCAGGACTGTAAATTAGAGGGGAAAAGAATTGTGTTGTGTGTTGTGGTAGCTGTTATAAGCCTTCTTATTCTATTTGACTTTTTAAACTACATAACTACATTAGTATAGCTATGATGTGATTTTTTAAACCACGTAAGCTGTATGGACTCCGGGAGTTGGTGATGGACAGGGAGGCCTGGCGTGCTGCGATTCATGGGGTCACGAAGAGTCGGACACGACTGAGCGACTGAACTGAACGGAACTGAAGCTGTATTATATTTATAAGTTAAAAGTTTAAAATAGAAAGATAAGGAATCTAAGAAACTCAGGTTTCTTTCACTCAGGCAACCAGCGAAAAGAATTATCTGGGGGGAAATGCAGCCATTAATATTATAGTATGAATTACATTAATTGTCTCCTATGTCTACATTTCAGCAGTCCATTGATTTAGGGTTTCCCAGGAGGCTCTTTAGGACATGTGGGAAAGACGTGTAGCCCAAATCTGCACCTCAAAAATATTAAAGACTTTGCTTCAGCTCAGCCAAGACACACTGTTTCATGTTCATAATATCAACATTCATTATACCCTAACTACCAAACTCGTGTATGTATTATTAAATTTTTCAAGTTTGGTAATTTACTGCTTGAAACCTGGGAGAAGTTTTACTGTTTTTTTAATAGCAATTAAATTTTCCCCTTAGTCATCTGCCTCCTACACTCTTACACTTAACAAATCTTCCTCCAGTATGATGTGGGGAAGATTTTATAGCATATATCTGGAAGAGCCCATCCTCAGCACAACAAACCAATTAGCTACTAAGAAAAACACAGCAAAGTTCTCTTGCCATTTATTTTGACTTAAATCTTGTTTTAATAATAGCTCAGCAAAACAGGGAACACTGACAATGTATCAGCACAGCAGCTGTTGAAGCTTCTTTCTAGACTATGCAGGACCATCTTAAGCAAATAAGAGACAGGACCCCAAGCCTGCGGATCATTAACAGTAAGTCTGCAGATCATTAAGAAGGCGGAGTTGGGGACTTCCCTGGCAGTCCAGTGGTTAAGAATCCATCTGCTAGTGCAGACGACACAGGTTTGATCTGTGGCCTGGAAAGATTCCACGTGCCTCGGGGCAGCTAAGCCCACGCAACACAACTACTGAGCCTGTGCTTTGCAACAAGAGAAGCCGCTGAAATAAGAACCCGGGCACCACAACTAGAGAAAGATCCACAACAGCCAAAAGTAAATAAATAATAATAATAAGCTTTTTTTTTTTTTTTAAAAAGGTGAAGTTGATATTTTTAAACACTTGGGGTATGGATCACAACAACCATAGATCATTTACTACAATGAGTCTGTTGATAATTTATAAGCTTCTTAAGAGAAATATCCTAATGTTTCATAAAAATTCCCACAAAGTTTGATCACATAGTGCAAAAGAAAGGAAAGAGCCCCAGTTCAGAGATTTCCAGTTCTAGTTTGAGGACCCTAGAATTGCAGGAAAATTAATCAAGAGCATCCACAGCAGACAGGGTAGACAGATGATGCAGCTCCAGAGTCCTTCAAAACCTGTACATTCCTTTTTTATTCATCATCTCACACATGACAAAAATTAAGGCCTCCAGGAACGAAGAAAAAGTCACCCAATATCACACAGCTAGCAGGTGGTAAAGCTTGAGCCAAATTCAGATCTGTGGATTCCCGGATTAATGTTTTGCCACCATCTTTTGCTGCCTTGCTTGTTTTAGGTGCTTTTCTACATATGGAAACTAAAAATGTATCCCTTTCTGAGAGTTGTGGAGATGTTGCTACTCTGCATTTTCCCTAAGGAAAGAAGTTTGATAAATTATTTAAATATCCACTTTTCTCTGCTAAAACGCACACTGTGTGTTTCTCTAAGTAAAATGTGGAAACACTTATTTTACTGAGCCATTTATATGCATCATTTTTCTTCTGAAAAGCTTCCCTTCTCCCATATCCATTGCATTGGAAACCTCTGGAGATATTATAATGAAATATTGATTGCCCTCACTCTCATCTCCACCCTATTCCTATTCTAATAACCCTACAACTCCAGAATAATTTTTGTTGAGGAAGCACTAATTCAGAAATCTGTTTGTATATTTCTTTTAATTTATTTATTTTTTTATTGAAGGATAATTGCTTTACAGAATTTTGCTCTTTTCTGTCAAACCGCAACATGAATCATTTTTTAAAAAGAAAATTACACTAACCAGGGACTGCTGCTGCTGCTGCTGCTAAGTCCAGGGACTATGCACCAGCATTTCACACATTAGCTATTTGGAGTGTCTCCTATTGGGATATTATATTGCATTAACAGGAAGAACTCTGAATTACTGGATCCAGAAGGGACTCTTTCAAGTCCCCGGGGATGATGGAATCAATTAAGATGATTATGGTTAAAAAGCAGAGTTTTCCCCAGAACACCCCAGGAAAAGCCCTGGTCTACATGGTGATTGTAGCCATGAAATTAAAAGACACTTACTCCTTGGAAGAGAAGTTATGACCAACCCAGACAGCATATTTAAAAGCAGAGACATTCTTTACCAACAAAGGTCCATCTAGTCAAGGCTATGGTTTTTCCAGTGGTCATGTATGGATGTGAGAGTTGGACTGTGAAGAAAGCTGAGTGCTGAAGAATTGATGCTTTTGAACTGTGGTGTTGGAGAAGACTCTTGAGAGTCCCATGGACTGCAAGGAGATCCAACCAGTCCATCCTAAAGGAGATCAGTCCTGGGTGGTCTTTGGAAGGAATGATGCTAAAGCTTAAACTTCAGTACTCTGGCCACCTCATGCAAAGTGTTGACTCACTGGAAAAGCTCCAGTTAGGAGCTTCCAATAGAAATGTTGCTGATTTACCACCTACTATTTTGAAAGTGAATATGCCTTGGGACTTCCCTGGTGGTCAAGTGTTTAAGACCTTGTCTTCTAATACAGAGGGTGCAAATTAGATCCCTGGTCAGGGAGCTAACATCCCACATGCCTTTTGTTTAAAAAAAAAAAAAAAAAGCTGAAACATAAAACAGAAGCAATATTGTAACAAATTCAATAAAGTCTTTGAAAATGATCCACATCAAAAAAAAAAAAATCTTAAAAAAAGTGGAGAATATGCCTTGATGTGGTCATAACCAATTTAACTTGTATTTGTATGTATGGTTGCTATTTTCAAAATACTTCTGCTCATTTCTCCCAGGTCCTTTAAAAAGCAGGATCGCATTGATTCTGTTTGTTTGTTTGTTTTGCTTTGTTTTTTGTGGCCCCACGGATCAGGTCAATGTTTCCCTGGGAAGGAGGTCACCCAGAACAGGTAGAGTCAGGAGCCTGGAAAAAGAGACACACCCACAAATCTGGGACTCTCTTAACTGCTGATTGCTTCCTGGGAGCAAAGTGTTTGATTCTACAAAGTGTCAGCTAAAAACTTAGTCATAAGCCAAAAAGTAAAGAGTTATTTTATTTGGTGGGAATGTTAAGGTCTTCGAACCCTGAACAGAGCATCTCAATGACCCCAAGAAAACTGCTCCAAGGAGGCAGGAGAAGGAGTCAAGCTATATACAAGTTTGCAACAAAGAGGGAAGGCAGTCTAAACATCAAAATGATTGTTAAGTAAAGGAAAACCTACCCAGCTTCTCCAGGGGCTCAGCAGTAAAGAATCCACCTGCAATGCAGGAACCACAGGAGACATGGGTTCCATCCCTGGATGGGGAAGGTCCCTAGGAGGAGGGCAAGGCAACCCACTCCAGTATTCTTGCCTGGAGAATCCCCATGCACAGAGGAGCCTGGTGGGCTACAGCCCATGGGGTCGCAAAGAGTCGGACACGACTGAGGCAACTTAGCATGCACAAAGGAAAACCAGGTATACAGCTAAGGAATCTACCTTTCTTCTACGTATGGGGAGATACGTGCCTTTGGGCTCACCGAATTCATTCCTTTCGTATGTACCTCAGCTATCTAGGGCCAAATCCTGTTTCTTGATTGCTTATATCCTCAATTCCTTGTTCACCATAAGGAGTGGCAGATGTAGCGGATGGCTGCTACTTGCATCACCCCACTTCCTCATCATGGAGGTTGGTGGCATCTGCTGGATTACAGGCAATGAGTCCGTTGGGAGCCCTCATTCACATTTGGGGCTTCCCTGGTAGCTCAGCTGGTAAAGAATCTGCCTGCAATGCAGGAGACCCCGGTTCGATTACTGGGTCAGGAAGATGCCCTGGAGAAGGGATAGGCTACCCATTCCAGTATTCATGGGCTTCCTTATGGCCCTCCATAATCCATCCTACATTTCTACCCTTCTATTATAAGATACATAGGAGACCCACGAAACACCTATGGGAGGAATAAAAGGTAGGAATGACACCACCCCTTCCCACTTAACATGCCTGCATTGGCCACACTAAAGGGCTTACTCTTGTCCTCCCTGCCTCCCACACACACACACAAATTACCACTTTTGCCTTTTTTTTTTTTTATAGGTGATCCCTTCATCTGATATGCTGTATTCCATGAAATTTCACCACTGAAATTATATTTGTACTTCATAGTTTGGTTATAAATCCCTGTCTTCCAGGAAATCTCCCCAAATCTCTTCATCTATAAAGAGTCCCTTTTCTTCTAGGTTAATTAGTTCATCATAACTTCTAAAATAACAAACATGAACTATGCCCAGTATTATCATTAATCTGACAGAATTTTCTGAATGATAAATTAGGAACTAAGGGATACAGATCTGAATAAGGTAAAGTGCTATTCTCCAGGAGTGCAAAATCTAGTAGACAGAGTTTTTAAATAGTCATAATATTGTAAAATAAGAACAAAAGTATACGTAATATTTAGAAAGCAGCAGAAAAGAAAAACTTTGGAGAAATGCAAGCATCAGGAAAAGACTTTGAGAGGAAGTAGAGCAGGATTGAGGAAATGAAAAGAAGACATTCCATACTTCATACTAACCATTGGCAAAGTCTTGAAGATCTGAATCTCCATGCCAAGTTTGCAATTCCATTTGGCAAGCAAGTTGTAACTGATGCTAGAGGTCAAGAGAAAGAGATCAGAGCAGTGACCGCCTTGGGCTCCACCTGAAGGCTGGAACTGCTTATGGAGGTGGCAGAAGGTCATCGTCACATTTCAAGCAGGAACACTGATCATTTCTTGTCCATCTTTGTAACCTAGGGTCAACAAGCACAGTGCCTGGAAATAATAATAATCAAATAGACATTTATTGAGTGCTTACTGTATGTCTGTCACTGTTTCAGGCATTTCGTACGCATCAGTTAGTAGGCACTGAATAAAAGTTTGTGCCATTAAATTAAATGGAATTGCAGCTCCATCCCAACCAGACTGAGTGAAAATAGAAACTGTCTTAGATCTTTAGCAGAGTGAGAGAATTATGAGTTTAAAGAAGTTTGGTAATGAAAAAGGATCAGAATAAAAGAGCAAATCCGATTATTCCTCAACTAAAGGCCAAACCAGAAAGACTCGGGTAATAGAATAAAAAGGACAGGTAATATTTTAAGTGGTAAAAGAGCTAGAGAGGATTTTATAAACACTTTAGAGAGGAAATAGATAAACCACAGAGAAAAATAAGCCTTCTAATAAATTAGTAGGAAAAGAGAATTAACAATAAATGAGAACAGCTGAAATATTGAACTCATCCTTTGCAAGAAAAATGAGAGGAAATAACTTAGATTCTTAGCAAGTAATAAAAATCTTGCAAAATACTTAATAGGGATAGAAATCTAGTGAGGAAATATTCATTAAAGTTAATTCATCATTTTAAAATAGCACAGGGCCCTCACAAGGTGTGTTTCCACTGGGAATCAGATCAGAGTTAGTTCTCTCCTTCCTCAGTAGGGCTTCCAAAGACATTGACTCTTAGGAGAGACTAAATGTACTGGGAGACGGTCCACATGTGAATGTGGCCCTTGGGATACTGCCAAGAAAAGGGGATGCTGGGAACAGCAGGCATATGTGGGGGCAATGCTAGAGTGGGGGGTAGGGATGACTCTATTCTCACAATAACACCCTCCTCCAGTAAGAGCACCACTAAGCTCCTGAACTGCTCAAACTCTCAACTGGAAGGCTATTTCTCCTATCTTTCTGAATCTGGCTTTTTGGTGGTTTTTTTTTTTTTTTTTTTTTTTTTTCTGCTATAGATCAGGAGTGCTTGA
>NW_011494879.1:9917680-9919023 GCF_000754665.1 Bison bison bison
TTTTTTTTTCCTTTCTGCTATAGATCAGGAGTGCTTGATCAATGCAAAAATAATTTCTTTTGTTCTTCCAGTCCATCATTTTCTACATGATGTTTTCTGTAAGAGGGAGTAAGAGAAAAACGAGAGAGAGAGAGGTGGTGGGGGAGAGAGAAACTGTGTATGTGTAGACATGTTAGTGGGATAATATCTCTGCAAACTCTGGAAAATGTCCTGAAGCATTGTTTACTGGTATAACTGTCAACCTGAGAATTTTATCTCACCAGCAGTGAGCCCTGACTCACTGACTACAGTGATGACCAGCAACACAAGAAAACTGAGACGTCTGGAAAATTGGGGAAGGGGGAGGACTGCAAGAAAAAGAGAACCAGGAGGTTAGGAGGAAGGTGATCCAGGTTGAAATTGATAGATGATAAATCAAATAAGCATGATTTGCAGGGTTTCCCAGGTGGCACTAGTGGTAAAGTTCCCACCTACCAATGCAGGAGGTGTTAGAGATGTGGGTTTGATCCCTGGATTGGGAAGAGCCTCTGGAGGAGGGCATGGCAACCCACTCCAGTATTCTTGCCTGGAGAATCCCATGGACAGAGGAGCCTGGCCGGCTACATTCCACAGGGCCACAGAGTCAGACATGACTAAAGCAACTTAGCATGCATGCACAATTTCAAAGCAGAAAATCTGAGGGGGAGGAGGTCCCATAAAAACAACAAATGGAATTCTTATTGGAGCAAATTAGCTGTTCTGGAGAAAATAAAGTAGGGATGTTATGTCACAGAACCAAAGGAATAGGCAGTCACATGGTCAAGACACTGTAATAAAAACTGGGCAAAAAAAAAAGACAGGGAAGCCACAGTGTACACCAATGACAAAGACCAATCCCAATGAAACACCGTGAGTGTCAAGAAGGCTCTTGATAAATGAGTAAATGAATGAAGAAATGAGTAAGAGAATAAACCAAGTGTCTCGGTATCCTTGGTGTCCCAGAAGATAATGGCCAATCACAATACTTTGTGAGACTTTTCTACTGATGGGCAAGCCTTTCGATGATGGTTCAAGCAATTCTACCTGCAGACAACAGGCGTGTTCAGATTATGTCGCAGAATCTAAAATCCTACAGCCAGACTCCTTTTTGATTTGTGAAACGAGGCTTACAAATGTACATTGAGAATGAAATTCAGAAATTGGTCAAGAAAAGCCAAATGAAAAATATATACAACGTGTTCTCCTGAAATGTTGAAAAGAGGCAAGTGTGTTTAGAAGATAAGCCCCAGGTGAGAAAATGAACCTTTCTAAATTTAGCAAAAGCTGCTGCAGGGTGACTCTTTTTTCCCTCCCCACACCCCACC
>NW_011494879.1:9919123-9938109 GCF_000754665.1 Bison bison bison
CTGACATTTAGTGGAAATCAAGAAAAGAAAAAAATACAGGGGGAGCAAGAATATTATAACAGCACTGTCAGCATCAACACCCCTGGGTTAGCGTTTCACTAGGATGGAAAAGAGACATTCTGAGCGGAAAAAAAAAAGAAATGCTGCCTTAGTACAGAAGTCACACAGCTGTTTTCATAAGAGCAAATTAATGGTCAAAATAATGGTTTCAAAGAAATCAGGGTTGGGGTTTTCAACTGAGGAGTTCATCATTGACTTTTTACAGCTGAGGAAAACAAAGTTCAGGGAAGAGTTATGGTTGTCTCATGGGCTCCCGTGTTGGCTCAGTGGTAAAGAATCCACCTGCCAATGCAGGAGAGGTGGGTTCAACCCCTGGGTTGGGAAGATCTCCTGGAGAAGGAAATAGCAACCCACTCCAGTATTCTTGCCTGGGAAATCCCACGGACAGAGGAGCCTGGTGGACTACTGTTCATGGGGTCACAAAGAGTCAGACGTGACTAAACAATAACCAATGGCTGTCTCATGATGACACAGTCACATCTGGTAAAGGAGGGATGCTAGACGCAGTGTAGCCTAAGCCAGGAACCTATAGCAAGGTGCCCAGGAGCACAATGAGAGGGAACAGGGGCGAGAGGAGATCCAGGGGAAGTCATCACCTCCCTGGAGCCTCCCCTGAGCCTCCCAGCATCCACTTCCCCATTAGACTGGGTTAGGCGCCCCCTTCTGGTGTGAGGGAGTGAAGTCACTCAGTCCTGTCCGACTCTTTGCGACCCCATGGACTGGAGCCTACCAGGCTCCTCTGTCCATGGGTTTTTCCAGGCAAGAATATTGGAGTGGGTTGCCATTTCCTTCTCCAGGAGATCTTCCCTACCAAGTGATTGAACCCAGGCCTCCCAGATTGTAAGCAGACGCTTTGCCGTCTGAGCCAACAGGGAAGGTTCCCCTTCTGGACTCTCCAAGAAATGTGAGCATCTCTCAATCTGCTCACCACTTCTTTCATAATCTTGTTTTTCTTTTCCCTCTAGACTGAGCCCTGTGAGGACCAGGGCTACATCCAATTAAATAGTGTGACTCTATTGGTTGCTCCTTGGAAGAAAAGTCATGACAAACCTAGACAGCATATTAAAAAGCAGAGACATTACTTTGCCAACAAAGGTCCATCTAGTCAAGGCTATGGTTTTTCCAGTAATCATCTATATATGTGAGGGTTGGACTATAAATAAAGATGAGCACCAAATAATTGATGCTTTTGAATTGTGGTGTTGGAGAAGACTCTTGAGAGTCCCTTGGACTGCAAGGAGATCCAACCAGTCCATCCTAAAGGAGATCAGTCCTGGGTGTTCACTGGAAGGATTAATGTTGAAGCTGAAACTCCAATACTTTGGCCACCTGATGCAAAGAACTGACTCATTTGAAAAGACCCTGATGCTGGGAGAGATTGAAGACGGGGGGAGAAGGGGATGAAAGAGGATGAGATGGTTGGATGGCATCATCGACTCAATGGACATGAGTTTGGGTAAACTCTGGGAGTCAGCGATGGACAGGGAGGTCTGGCATGCTGCAGTCCATGGAGTCACAAAGAGTCGGACATGACTGAGCAACTGAACTGAACTGAACTGAACTGAGCGGTTACTTCAAATGGCGCTAGTGGTAAAGAATCTTTCTGCCAATGCAGGAGACCAGGATTGGATCCCTGGGTGGGGAAGATCCCCTGGAGGAGGAAATGGCAACTCACTCCAGCATTCTTGCCTGGGAAATCCCATGGACTGAGGAGCTTAGCGGGCTACAGTCCATGGGGTCGCCAAGAGTCGGATATGACTGAGCATGAACACACACAGCGGATGTTGAAAGAACAATGTGAAAACTTAGTGAAGACTCCAAAATGCATTGAAGAAGCCCACAGAGATGTAACTATGAAACCAGAGCAGAGAATCTGTCACCAGGAAGACACATGTTGCCCCTGTGTAGCCCAGCATCTTCCTGTCTCACGGAGGAGCTTCAGGAGAGCTGGATCAAGGACCCAACTCTCTTGGGTGACCCTGCCTTGCTCTCTGTGGTCTCCTCCTCAGAGAATAAAAGGCTCATGCAGTAGCCTAGCCACGATCTGTAGAATGCCACTCACCTATTTCCCTGCCTTCTTTATAGGTCTTGAATTGAATGCCCTGTGGGAAAAGTGACCTGGCTGAAATGGTTGAAATCTGGGAAGATTCAAATGAGATTCACCCTCTTGGATGCAACACAGGGATATTCAGGAGAGAGTGAGTAGATGGTGACTGCTGAGCAGAAATGCAGTCCCTGCCCAGAATACTTTTGTCCCTTAAGTGAAAATCCAATGGACTCAAAGGCAAGGTTCCCACAGAAGCTTGTCTGAAGCCCCAGTCAGAAGCACCTTTTGCCTTTTAACTTCCAGGGCACCTGCTTGGCCTATTTGCAGCTTTCTTCATAGTTGCCTGGATGCACAGACAGGTATGCATGTGTGCTCATGTTGTCCAATTATGAGCTTTCAGCAGGCAGGGGATATTTCTAACTTGTCATTTTATCTGTGCTCCCTGATTTGATTTCTAGAACATACTGGACACTCTAATAGCTATAGAAGCAGTTTTTTCTTTTAATATTTATTTATTTGGTTGCCTCAGATCTTGGTTGGGGTACATAGGACCGTCTTCACTTTGTCATGTGGGATCTTTCTTTGCAGAGCACAGACTCTCTAGTAGTGGCACCAAGGTTCAGTAGTTGTGACATGGGGGCTTAGTTACTCTGTGGTTTGTGGGATCTTAGTTCCCTGACCAGAGATCGAACCCATGTCCCCTCTATTACAATGCATTGCAAGCCAGATTCTTAACTGCTGGGCCACCAGAAGTCCCGAAGCAGGAGTTTTAAAAGCAGCAGGAGTTGCAGCGCATCTGAAGCAGAGTCATGGCCGTCACCCCCCCTTAACTGAACACCTGGCACTCCGTCGGGCTCCGTGAGCAATGCGTGTCTCCCTAGTTCATCTAATCCTAAAAGCACCTCTAAACAGCAGGTGCTTATTTTCTTAGTTTTATGGCTTTTTCTTTTACAGGTGAGGGGAAAAAAAAAAAAGATAAGTGCGATCACATCACTTGCTGATGGCTTTAGAGCCAAGATTCACACTCACATCTCACTGACATCAGGGTCTGCTCTCAGTCTGATTGAGTGAACCCACTGGCTCAGATACTGAAGGTCACCCCACAAGTTTAGCCCAAGTTCAAAGATACCTGCTGCTCCTGGAGACCCACCTTCACTCCCAGAGACCCACCTTCACTCCCTGTCACTCCTGTGCCAGCCGCCTTGCTCTACCTTAGAGAATTATGGCATTCGGGAGTTACTAGGTGCTCATATATAAGCTCAAAGGGACCAAAGCTCTAGAGGTGACATGCTGTGTCCAAGTCACTTGGGCACTCTGGTGCAGATCATAGCAAGTGGCGTGATGTCCTGCCTCTCGGGAATCTGGCACTTTCTCTATTATTCCTCAATTTGTTTCCATGTTGAGATGCCAGGCTCAGACCTCAACACATAGAGAAAAAAACCCAAGTGAAAGCACAGAATCATTTCCTTCTGCCAAATCCAAGATGGCAAAGCTAAGGACTCCCATGATTCAGTCCTTATTATAAGAGGAAAATGTCATAAGCTGGGCCTTGTTCCCCTTTTCCATCCTGCTTCCTGTCCTCTCTCTCCCCCAAACCTACGGTCAGTGACTTCAACTTGACCCCCTCAAGCAGAGGCTGCTTATTACTCCTCCTGAGAGGTGGGTTCCCACACCTGCCTTGACTTCCAGGTTTCGTGAAATTAAAATCTCAGCCATGCATGCCCTTCCTTGGTTACTGCCTCTTGGCTACTGCCTCTGTCCCTCCTGCCAGTGCCCTGGCTGCTGTGGCCTAGAGAGGATTTATTCCCTCTGCTGGCTTCCAGTGAAAAGGAGGGTGCCGGGGACCAGCCCCGGCTGATCCAGGGAATTCGAAGCGGGGACGGCGTCGGCGAGGATCAGGAAACAGTTGCTTAATTAAACGTTAATTAAGGATATAAAGAGTAATAGAATGAGGATAGCTCAGTAGGAAAATTCAGTGGAGAAAAGAGGCTGAAATAAGGATAGCTCAGTGAGGAAATTCAGTGTAGAAAAGAGGCTGAATAATTCAGCCTCAAGGTAAGAGAAAGAACGACATGGTGAGACCAAGTTTCGGTGAACAAGGCCCGCACTTTATTTTCCAAAGTAGTTTTTATACCTTAAGTTATGCATAGAGGATAATGGGGGAAGGGGTAGAGTAAGCCAGGCTTTCTTCCTGCAAACTTATCATATGCAAAAGTTTAGGCGATTTGCATCATCTTCTGGCCCGGAGGCCTTTTTCTCTAAAGGTGATTATTCTCAAGTCAGGCGCCAGCCTCCAAAAAGCATTAGATAAAGTTGCACTCCTACAGAGCAAAGGTGTGGTGGGCTATAACAAGAAAAAGAATTAACTCAAGGATCCCAGGTTACAAACATTAAAGCTACTACTTACACCAACTATATTAATCAATACACTGCCAGGGACACAGCAGGTAAGGGATATGGAAACTTAGCAGCAAACATTGGCCCAACAAGTGAAAATCCCTTCACCAATACAATTTCTAATCAATCTTTTAACTACTCAAAAGAATCTGTGTTTAGACAGTTTAGAACATCTCCTGCCTCTCACAGTTGGGAGGCTCTGAACAATCACATGTGGCCGGAAAAACCTATTCAGGCAGGCTAGAGGATTTCCAAAGGAGTTTGTAGGTTAAACACTGTCACACCCAGGAATTATTAACTGGAGCTGTAAGCTAACTCTTTTTTCAGAGAGGTCGTGGGGGACAGCCCCCCGTAAAGTCAGAGGTGTAGGTGAGAGCACAAAGCAGAAAGTAGGCAG
Organism: Bison bison bison; assembly: GCF_000754665.1. Taxonomy (NCBI): domain Eukaryota; kingdom Metazoa; phylum Chordata; class Mammalia; order Artiodactyla; family Bovidae; genus Bison; species Bison bison. Next base: position 9,924,025 of record NW_011494879.1, read on the forward strand.
ACTCTGGTTTTGGGGGTAGATTGCTCGAGACTTTCCAGGGAGACTCCTGAGGCTTGATCCCACCTTTGCGTATGTCAAGCCTCCTTCCTCATGACCTTTGCCACGGGCGGAGCTCGCTCCCCACAGGAGGGGTCTCTGGATGGGCCAGCTCGCTCCAATCTTGGTGCCCTGACGTCCCCTCGTGATTCACTTATCCCGTCCCATGACAGAGGTGCACCTAACGGATGATGCCTTTTTATTGGAAAATAGGAGCCATAATAATACACCTACTACAATAAATCACAGGCCCTGTGAATGAGGCACATTTTCACAGAAGTACAAAGCCAGAACAAAGTAATAAAGGATTGCTTTGTCATCCACAGTGCAATACCAGAAGGAGCACACTATGTCCTTTCCTCTTGTGTAAATGTGGTATAACATCACTCCACTATTGTAATAGGGATAAACAGCAAAAGACACATGAAGCAGTGAGCCCTGTGTGGACACACACATGGTCAACAGCCAGCTGTAGTTTTCTTACTTTCTTAGCTTCCTTCCCTGGAGAAGGAAATGGCAACCCACTCCAGTGTTCTTGCCTGGAGAATTCCATGGATGGATGAGCCTGGCAGGCTACAATCTATGGGGTTGCAAAGAGTTAGACACGACTGAGCAATTAACACTAGCTTCCTTCCAGACGTGGCTCAAACACAGTCCTTTCCGCAGCCCTTCCTGAGTGCCTCCTTCCCCCTGAGCCCGAATCATGAAGCTGTTTCCTTGACGCTTGTAATTTCCTTTGACAGTGATCACATTCTGACTTTCATGATTATTATTCACAGATCTTTAAGTCGGAGGCAGGGACCTTGTCTTAGTTCCCTGGCTTATGTCAGGTGAATGGAATTGGCTTACCTTGAAATGAATGGAACTTGACATCACCTGCTCTGCCGTCAGCTTGTTGGGTGACTCCTCTCTGTACTGAAACTCATGTTCTTACGATACAGGAGAGTCAGTCTAAGAAAGAGGCTTTTGTCTGAGGGTATCGGTTCTCAAAGTGTCCTCCCCACGTCAGCAGCGCCACATTACCTGCCAGCTTGCTAGGAATGCGAAACTTCAGGTCCCACACAGACCTACTGATGGGGAAAGTCTGGGGCGGGGCCTGGCAGTCAGCAGTTTCCTGACCTTCTGGGTGATTCTGATACCTACTTGTTGAAGTTTGAGAACCACTGTCCTCAGAACTTCTGAGAACACCCTAAAATAGGTGTCTCCAACCTCTGGGATCTAATGCCTGAAGATGGGAGGTGGGACTGATATAATAATGATAATAGAAATAAAGAGCACAATAAACGTAATGTAATGGAATCATCCCCAAACCACCTGCCCCACCATCGGACTGCGGAAAAATCATCTTCCACAAAACCCAGCCCCAATGCCAGAATAGTTGGGGACCAACTGCTGCCGTAAGCCATATGAAAAGTCTGTTTTATGTATGTGTGTGTGAGTATGCACTTGTATATCCTTTCCCTGGAGAGAGTCTGCTTAATGTTCATTGTATTCACAAAGGTTTTACGACCTTAAAAAGAGGTAGACATCCTAGATAAACTTTGCCCTGTAGTTCCTTCTTGATATAAAACGTCATGAGTCTTACTAGAAAGAAAAAGAACATGGGACAATTAACATAAACCCTACTTAATTTCCATGCTGATTGATTAGATGAACATGAACTCAGGGCCCAGGATAATATGCCAACACAGAGTCCAAAAGGGAAGAGTACTCATACAAGCCTGCCAACTGCTCTGAAGATGAGATTAGCCCCCAACCTCTGTCCCTCCCAACATCCTGGTGCCAGGGCCCCTCCCCCACCTCAGAAATCATAGTGTCACAGAGTTGGGGGGTCATCGGAATTCCTGTGAGCCCTGGCTACCTATTAGAACCACTTAGGGAATTTTAGAAAGTACCAAAGCCACAGGCCACTCCCAGACGCCTACATAATTGGTCTCAGATGGAGTCTGACTCTTCTATTTTTATACTCCGATGACTCATCTATTTTTATAAGTTCTCCAAGATTCTAAGGCACAGCTAGAACTGAGAACCACTGAGCCTACAGGTGCTGGTTGTGGTTTAGTTGCCATGTCCGACTCTTGTGACTCCACAGCCTGTAGCCCGCTAGGGTCCTCTGTCCATGGCATTTCAGAATGCCTGTGTCCTTCTACCTGCACCGAAGGGCTTCTCAGGTGCTGCAGTGGTTAAAAATCCACCTCCAGTGCAGGAGACACAAGAGACTTGGGTTTGATCCCTGGGTCAGGAAGATCCCCCGAAGAAGAAAATGGCAACTTGCTCCAGTGTTCTTGCCTGGAAAATTCAGAGAAGCCTGGTGGGCTGCAGTCCATGGGGTGACAAAGAGTTGGACACAACTGAGGACTGAGCATGCCCGAGGACCTGCACTGGAAATAGAAGTTACTTTTACACATAGCAACCACTGACCCCCTGCTGTAAAATGATGGAGATGGCACCAGAGGCTCAGGGAGAAGGCCTGTGGAGCAGGACTGGACTTGGGGTTTAGAATTCATTTCTGAACACAAATCCTGGCTCTGTTGTTTCCTGGCTCTCTGTCCAAACCAAATCCCATCACCTTTGTGAACTAGGTTTCTTTGGCTGTAAGAAACAGGTAGTTAGTTCTATCTTCTTGCATGCAGTGGTGAGAGGAAATGAGAAATTGATGCCAACGACACTCCGTCAATGATGCACCAGTCCTGCGGATTGTGGTGATGAAATTCCAGGGAGGGGGTTAAGCTGGAGGCAATAAAGGAAATGTCCACTTATCTAGTAGGAGGCTGGTGGGGAAACTGTCCACAGAGTAAGGAGGGCAGGTGCTGGGAGGGAAAGTGTTTGAGATGCCCCTACTGAACTGGCTTCTTCCCAGCCTCTTTGAGCAAGGTGCATGGAAGGGTTGCTGCTGCTGCTGCTGTTAAGTCGTTTCAGTCGTGTCCAACTCTGTGTGACCCCATAGACGGCAGCCCACCAGGCTCCCCTGTCCCTGGGATTCTCCAGGCAAGAACACTGGAGTGGGGTGCCATTGCCTTCTCCGGCATGGAACGGTTAACTTATTCCAAAATCAATGCTCTCTGGCTTCTCCTGTTGCTGGCAGGATTGTTTGTGCTAATTAAAAACAGGTGCATTTGCCTGAGACTTCTGCCAGGAGCCTTTCTCAGGACTGGGTTCTCTGGAGACGACCATCGCCACAGGCAATCAGTTTAGGGGATGCGTTCTAGCTTTATTTGCATATTAGAACTTGAGTTTCACCTGAGGTTCATAAAAAGAACCTGAAAAATGATATGTGCTTCAGTTCAGTTCAGTCGCTCAGCTGTGTCTGACTCTTTGCGACCCCATGAACTGCAGTACGCCAGGCCTCCCTGTCCATCACCAACTCCCGGAGTTCACCCAACTCATGTCCATGGAGTCGGTGATGCCATCCAACCATCTCATTCTCTGTTGTCCCCTTCTTCTCCTGCCCTCAATCTTTCCCAGCATCAGGGTCTTTTCAAATGAGTCAGCTCTTTGCATCAGGTGGCCAAAGGATTGGAGTTTCAGCTTCAACATCAGTACCTCCAAGGAACACCCAGGACTGATCCCCTTTAGGATGGACTGGTTGGATCTCCTTGCAGTCCAAGGGACTCTCAAGAGTCTTCTCCAACACCACAGTTCAAAAGCATCAATTCTTCGGTGCTTAGCTTTCTGTATAGTCCAACTCTCACATCCATACATCACTACTGGAAAAACCATAGCCTTGACTAGATAGACCTTTGCTGACAAAGTGATTTCTCTGCTTTTTAATATGCAGTCTAGGTTGGTCATAACTTTCCGTTCAAGGAGTAAGTGTCTTTTAATTTCATGGCTGCAATCACCATCTGCAGTGATTTTGGAGCCCCCAAAAATAAAGTCAGCCACTGTTTCCACTGTTTCCCCATCTATTTGCCATGAAGTGATGGGACCAGATGCCATGATCTTAGTTTTCTGAATGTTGAGCTTGTTGCTTAGCTGTTCTCCAAGAGGGGAAATAGCTTGATTAAAGAGATTGTTGCAAAGGCAAAAAGCAGCAAAGAATGACCAGGACGGCTTTAAAGCATCTCCCGAAAGAGAACCAGTGGCTAAAGAGCCAGGAATTCAAAATTCTGGTTCCAGGATTCCCATGATCTCCCTATCTGACCTTTTACAATAAAACAAACAAACAAAAATGTGTATATATAATAAGGTATGCTATCTCCTTTTAAATCTGTTTTCATTTCCACCTTATAGATGTACTGCATCATGTCCAAATCCTGGTGGACTATAGCCCACCAGGCTCCTCTTGTCCATGGGATTCTCTAGGCAAGAATATTGAAGTGGTTGCTGTTTCCTTCTCCAGAGGATCTTCCCAACCCAGGGATCAAACCTGCGTCTCAGGCATCGTTGGCATTTGCAAGTGGGTTCTTTACCACCAGCACTACCTGGGAGGGCCCACAGATGCATTGGCGTGGCCAAAAAGTTCGTTCAGGTTTTTCTGTAAACCGGGAAAACCCAAACACACTTTTTGGCCAACCTAATGAAAACAGAAACCCATCACTCAGTGACTCCACTGGGTAAGGATGAGCCCTGATTCAAATCCACTTCCCTGTGCTATCGTCCTTCAACCATCCTTTTTTTTTTCTCTGCTGAACTTCAAACTCTTTCAGAAAATGAAGATTCTGCATACACTCAGCTTTCTTCCTGCCTCTGAATCCAGAACACAGAAAGTAGTGTTTTTCTTTCCATATTGTCTTGCCGTCTCAGAGCCAAGATCCCTCAGCAAGTCCCAGACTGGGTTTTCCGATTCCGAGCCCAGGAGAGAAGCGGCGATGAAGAGACCAGACCAAGAGAGAGAAAAATTGGCCCACACAGCAGAACCCCAGCACGGAGCTTTCATTTGGTTCTGAGCTTCATGGTTGGGTAGATTTGAGGCTGACATTTGGAAGAGATGATTGGGATGTCAAAACGAAGCCAAGACCTGATTTATAGTGGCTAGGATCTGTGCCCAAGAACTCAACATCTGACTTTACCCCCCCCCACACCCCCCACTTTTTAATTTACAGCTCTCAAGCCAATTTAATTACATTTGTCTTCAATGGGGCTGTTTATTGCCATTTGAGAAGACAGGCTTTCAAAATTATATGAGTTTTCAAAATTGTATTCGGGATAGTGAAGAATCAGAAGATAAGAATTCCAATGTTCCTTCCTAATTTACCCACACAGCATGCAGCAGGGTGAGAAGCATCTTAAGTTAGTGTGTTATCCAGAATGACTTGGCTGGATTACAACTTCGGCCAAGTTTAGCAAGATCAACTTCTTTTCCCCAAGCCAATTGCCTGAGGATTTGAAAACTTGTCTCTCTGTTCTTCCTTTGAACAAAGAAAGTCAAAGTTACCTTTCTGAACCTTCCTCTCAAATTGAGCTCTCAAGATGTTGTCGAGAGCAAATTTTCAAACAATCTATCAGCTTTTCAAGATCATTCAACGGAGCTGTCACTCAGCAACTCTCAAAGAACTGTGAAAAAGTACAAATTTCGTTGTTCTTCGAGTCCAAAAAGGTGCACTCGTTTTTATCTCCAACCTGTTTGACCTTGAACGAGTCACTTCCCCATTTCCGTTCAAGGATTTTTTTCACCTATAAGAATAGCACCTCCCCTTTCTGCCTCAGAATCCATGAGGATCAGCTTGGATGCGGTGGACACATGCCAGGCAAGTATGAAACACTCTTACTGCTACACGGATGGGGCAAAAAGGAAGGATATCTTCCGGGGGCAGGGGGGCAGGAAGGTGAAAGGGGCAGTGCCAGGTGGCACGTGGATTTTCGAATGAGGTGCCCAGGAATTATTCCCCGGGTCTGCTCCTGATAACTTTCCCTTCGATCTCTGGACCCTGATTTTCTTTTCTAAAATAAGAGAAAAGTATCCCTTATTTGTTGTCAAGATGAAAGAAAATGATTTAAACCCTGATATTTAACACAGAGTAAGAACTCAATCAAGTTTTCTTCCCTAGTTGTAGTGGTTAAACATGCCAATTTTATAGCCAGATGATCCGGCTCCAGTCTTGGCTAGGTAGCTTCCTAGCTGTGTGGTCTTAGACTAGTGACTTAACTTTTCTGAGTCCCAATTTCCCCATCTGTGCTGTGCTCAGTCACTCAGTTGTGTCCTACTTCTTGATACCCCATAGACTTTAGCCCACAAGGCTCCTCTGTTCATAGGACTTTCCTGGCAAGAATATTTTAAGTGGGTTGCCATCTCCTTCTCAAGGGGACCTTCCCAACCCAGGGTCAAACCTGCATCTCCTGCCTTGCAGGCAGATTCTTTACTGCTGAGCCACCACGTAGGCCCATCCCCATCAGTAGAATAGGGGAAATGATAGAACCCAGTACATAGGAATGGCACGTGAATTAAATGAGTAAATTATTTCACAAGTCTTTAGAAAGAGGCCTGTCCATAGTAAGTGCTACTTATCAAACCATTTTAATAAGAATTAACTCAAATCTCTTCTTTACTCGAACTGTACTATAATAGTAAATGGAATTAACCAGATGAAAGGCTAAGGCTAACTCTTAAGCCAGCATGTCTCACCGTGAAAGGACTAACTCCTCTCGTCAGGAAGATCTACATTCCACATCCGTATACACAAAGAACAAACACAGAAAGAAAATACCCCATCAGGTCATCCCCATGTCAAATGACCCTGTGGCTCAGAAAGGTAGAAAAAGGACCAGCACAGATGTGAATAACAACCTTCTCCTTGCTTTTGTAATTTAAATCTTTTCCTTCACGTGCCTAGTCACTGCAAAAACTGAATTCATCCTCTGCCACTCAAGTTTCTCTAGGTAACTTATGAAATTTCTCACCATGTACTTATTTAAAGAAAGAAATCTCTTTAACAAGTCAATTTTGAGGGCCTATGGTGTTCATTTGTTACAAAGGGATTTTTATCTAAAATCATGTTATAGGCCAAGGTTTCATTTTGCCTCCACTTCGGTATCCTGGTCTGGAGCTATTTTATTTTAAACAACACAAGGTATAGACTGAAATTTCCCAAGAGCATTTCAAAGAGCAATTTCTCATTTCCTGCCCCTATGAATTTATGTTCTTAAAATAGAATTGTGCTAAACAGTTTCTTCTGAAATCAGGTTAATATGAACATGAAAGGATGGAGCAAAAAAACTTGAAAAATAAAAGAACATTAAACCTTTTACAAAATCTATTTGTAGGAGGCTTCCTCTCAGTCATGAGGAAGAAAACAAACAACTCATTAGCCCTTGCAGTTCTTAAATTTTCATTTACTCATTAGTTAACAAATATGTATTGAATGCCTTCTATATTCCAGAGGCTACCATCAGCATTTGAGTTTACAAATGAGACAGAAGGCCAAGAAAAGAGGTAAGTACAGTATATGTAGGAGCTGTGGCCATGATAAGCGTAGAGTATGGTTAGAGTTCAGATCTCACTGCCCTTAATCACTGAGAGATGATCAGGGAAGGCTTCCTGGAGGAGCATGTCATCAAGGACCTGTAAGAGTCGGGTAGAGAAGGAAAGGGACTTGAACAAAAGGAGGAGCTAATGCCGGAAATCCAAGAGTCCCATAGACTAGGAGAGAAAACCCAGGTAAAGCACAAAGGTTATGAGGTTCTAGAAGATGAGGCCAGAGAGAAAGCCCAGACCAGACCTGGAACAGCTATGGAAACTCAACTAAGGGATTTTATTTCTATCCTGAGAGTTGTAGGAAACCATTAATGGACTTCAAGCAAAGAAATAATGTGCTCATTTTTGTCTTTCAGAAAGATAACCTGGCAGCAGTGTATATGGTTAAGCGAAAGCACCAGGCAGGGAAAGTGGGACCAGTTAGAAAATTTCTATAATGGTCCAATGAAAAGTGATGAGGGTCAGGCATATGAGTGGTGGTGGTGGTTTTGTTGCTAAGTCTTGTCCAACTCTTGCGACCCCATGGACTATAGCCCTCCAGGTTCTCTGTCCATGGGATTCTCCAGGCAAGAATACTGGAGTGGGTTGCCATTTCCTTCTCCAGGGTATCTTCCCAACCCAGGGGTCGAACCCGGGTCTCCTGCATTGCAGGCAGATTCTTTACTGAATGAGCGACAAGGGAAGCCTATGAGAGGAATATGAGAGGGATTTAGAAAAAAGGCTCTGACGACCTGTATTTTATCACCTCCTGCTCACCCCATCAGTAAGGGAGGGATTTCTGCCCTAAAGTTAGAGGAATCACCCAACACACAACACCAGACACTGGACAGGTAGGCCAGATGGCAGTTCATGAGTCACATAGATTACAAGCCAGGAGAGGAAGGGAGCACACACCACAGGGCTACATGGAGGCTACCACGGAGAACAGGTCACATCCACAGGAACTGTAGGAGACAGATTTTGTAGTATCAATAGGGTGAGTTGCCCCCCAGTTCCTGAAGGATGTGATTGGCTTGTCTGAATAACTTTGCAGGCCGACGGGGAGATAAAGCCTGCTACTCAGGGATAACCAGGTGGCACAGTGGTAAAGAATCTGCCTGCCAGTGCATGGGACACAGATTCCTGGGTGGAGAAGATCCCCCGGAGAAGGAAATGGCAACCTATCCAGTGTTCTTGCCTGGAAATTTCCATGGACAGAGGAGCCTGGCGGGCTACAGTCCATGGGGTCACAAAGAGATGTGACTGAGCACACACTCAGTGATAAGCAGAAACTGTGTCTGATCCCTTGATAAGAAGCATGGTTTACTGGGACCTTGTCTGCAAGAACAGGATAGGGAAGGAAACGTGGTTAAGCCATCTGAGGTCCTCCTGATTTTACCAGAAATCAAGGCAGCACATATAGTTCAGTCTAATTGTAGGTTTTGCATCACAGCCCGTAACTGAAAGGACAGAGCAATGAATGTGAGACAGGAGACCAGATGCCTCTGGTCTTTCTGATTTGGGAGGATGGATAGGTGATGGTACACTCGCCTGAGATAAGGATTCAGAAGGTGTGTATTTTAAAGAGATCATCATGTCTTCACTTTAGGCATGCTGAGTTGACAAGATTATGAAAAGTCTGTGGGTTATGCTGGAGATAGAGGGAAGTTTCACTCTCTCCCTTTGGGGATTCTTTCCCTTCCCTCACTCCTTGGTCAATGGTCTTTGTTTTAAGTCACAAGGTTGTGGGGCACTTTTTATGCAGAAAACTCTAACTGATACATGCATATTGGAAATTGAGATGAGAGCCAAAATTTCCAGTGAATGAGGGACCGGCCCTGAAGGGCAACAAAAGAGACCAAGCAGGTGCAGGTGATGAGGTTGATTTCCTTCCTTCCTGTATTTCTGGCTTATTATTAAAGGTTCCTGTTGGGAAAATAATTACTGTCTTTATATCTACTGGGTCTTTTGGAAGGAGTATTTAAGTATCCTTTGCCAGGTGGGGGCCCCCTCAACATGGCAGTTTGTTTTCTCCAAGCCAGAAGGGAAAGAATCTATAAAATTAGGAGTTCTGTGTGGGAAGATAGTATGACTTTTGGAATTGTTTAAAGGTTGAGTCTCTGAGGTCAGGAAGAGTTGAATTTGCATCTAGGCTCTATTCCTCTCCTTTACTGTGTGACATGGCATTAGTTACTTAACCTCTCTGAGATTTGCCGTTTTTCATTAGTAAAATGAGGATCATGATAGTACCTATTAGATTGTCCTAAGGATGAAATAGAAATGTTTCATTTTATGTCTGGCTTGTTATTTGTCTCTTCTCTGAATTAACCTAGCTTATGATATGAAGAAAAGCCAGGCCCCCATTCTCTGACCTTGGTTCTTTATCTATAAAATGAGAAATTTCATCAGAGGATCTCTAGGTCCCACTTTATCACAAACGCTCTAGGGAAGTAAAGTATAGGACAAATACCCTCTAGGATTCAAAACTTATAAGGCAAAAACATTCCATTTTTAAAAGGCATTTAAATAACTGTACTGCAGCTGTACGGGAAATTTTCATTGTTTTCTTGATTTTTTTTTCTTTTTAAAAAATATTGGACAGCTACTTGTCCTTGTCAGCACCAAGACAAAGCATATTGCATAGGTTCTATCCCGTCTGTTTTGTAGTTTGACTAGATATCATGTCTCAATTGCTTTCAGTAAAAAAGAATACATTTAGAAAGGACAGTATTTATCAAGTCAAAAGAGTTATTTTTCTCACTGTAATACTGTAACATGATGCAGCAATCTTGCCAAGCAGATGGACTGCTGTGTAATGGTTAGATGCTAAGCCCTGTTTGATAATTTATTGGCTCTTCCTTGTTGTCCTAACAGATGCCTCCTGTATTCAGACACGGCCAAGCCTATGGTCTTGGAGTCTGAGGTTATTTTCTTCCTCGTTGTCCCAATCAAAGCAGACAGTGCATCACACGCACGATGTTTATGGGTCTGTTCCCAGCCCTATTCTCAACTCCCCATCCATAAGGTAGGCCAGATTGTAGCATCTTCCTTCTTTGTCACTCATAAATAATATTAGAAATCAGAAACAATGCATGTGCTTCTTCATGTTCATATTGGAAATAAAGCAAGTGCCAGTTGGATCAAGGGCAAGAAGGCCCATGGATTTGATCTACAGAGAAAAGGTCAGACAATTAAAAATGAATATATTAGTTATCTACCACTGCATGACAACTACCTCAAACTTACCAGCTTAAAACAACACACATTTCACAGTTGCTGTGAGTCCAGAATTGGGGCCAATTCAGCTGATCCTCTGCTTCACAATTTCTCATGAGGTTGAAATTACAGGGTTGGCCATGGTTGGGGTCTTACCTGAAGGCTCAACTTGGGAAAATCTGCCACCAAGCTTGCTCACAAGACTATTGGTAGGATTCAGTTCCTCGAGAGCTTTTGGACTGAGGACCTTCATTTCCTTCTGTCTGCTGGCCAGAGACCGTCCACATTCCTTTGCCAGGTGGGCCTCCCCAACATTGCAGGTTGCTTTCTCCAAACCAGAAGGGAGAGAATCTACAAGCTAGAGGTAAGCTATTGTTTTTCTCTAATCTAGCCACAGAAGTGCCATCCCATCACCTTTGCCATAGTCTACTAGCTACAAGTAAGTCAAGGAGAAGGGCTTACACAAAGTGTTAATGCCAGGAGGCAGAGATCACTAAGGGACATCTTAAAGCCTGCCTGTCACAGTGAAAGTCAAAGCCAAGCTGCTGTGCATGCCCAGGCAGTAGGGATAGTAGGGCCCAGACATTGCTCTGCTCCCCCAGCCACAGGCCCTAAAGCAGCACTGTGGCTACCTGGATAAGGAAATCCCCTTTGCAATTTATCTATGCCACTTTACACAAAACACCACATGGATTAAAAGTAGTCATCAATCAAAAATTCATATTATTAATACCTGTAAACATGGACAGCTCCATAAATAGAAGAGGTAGGGCATGTGATAAACTTGAAAATTCATGTTCCAAGTGAAGGCACTCAAAATTTTCCTCCCACCTCCACACCTGGTCTCCCCAGTGACCCGTTAGACACAGCATCTTCCAAATATCTCAGATATGTGGGCCGAACACAGCCCAGGTTTCCACATGTGACCCAGTTTTATAGCTTGCTGCATCCAAATTCCAGCCTTTTTCTTCTGGGAAGGGAGACAGAGCCCACAGTCTTGGAGAAATTGCATTCAACTTCCAACGCTTGTCTCAGAGAACCAGTCATAGCGTAATGGGGCCCAGCCTGGCCTTTCTGGAAGATAGGTCCCAGATTGCCAACCTCACTTTATCCTGGAATTATCTCACCAATGTTACAGCCATCCCTCACATCCTAGTTCTTTGTGCTTTATTCGTTTATAAGAGATCACTGAGCACCTACTGTGCCAGGCACTGTATGAAACATTGATATGAGGATGTAAATAAGATTCTTGCCCTGGAGAAGGAAGATGCAAAAAAATCAATGCAGTGATGTTTTTTCTGTCCATAATCTCAGTCTGACCTGGCAGAGTTGGGACACCAAGGGGTGATGTCAGAGAAAAATTCAGAGAAGATGAATTTTTGGTTTGAGACAAGTCTTTAAAAAATAAGTAGGTAGATGTTAAATACTGGTTTCCTGGGAGGCTCAGAGGTAACTCCTGCAATGCAGGAGACACAGGAGACACCTGTTCAATCCCTGGGTTGGAAAGATACCCTGGAGAAGGAAATGACAACCCACTCCAGTATTCTTGTCTGGGAAATCCCATGGACAGAGGAGCCTGGTGGGCTTCAGTCCACGGGGTTGCAAAGAGTCAGACACGACTGCATATGCACATGCAGATGCAGATGTTAATTGAAAATTAGTGCAGACCAGAGGGGATCAGAAAAAGGCAAAGAGGGCCATTTCAGCGAGTAGGCCATGAAGACAAAGAAGCCTGATGCCACCAAGAACCTGCAGTCCCATTCCTGGGGGCCTCCTGGGCCATATTAACAAGTGTGCTCTCAGAAAAGGAGAAATATCATATGGCATCCCTTAAATATGGAATCTAAAAAGATCTGACACAAATAAACTTACTTACAAAACTGAAAGAGATTCACAGACTTAGAGAAAGAACTTATGGTTGCCAGTGGGAAGGATGGGAGAAGGCATAGTTAGAAAGTGTAGGATGGACATGTACACACTTGCTGTTTAGTTGCCAAGTTGTGTCTAATTTTTTGAGACCCCAGTGGACTGTAGCCTGCCAGGCTCTTCTGTCCATGGGATTTCCCAGGCAAGAATACTGGAGCAGGTTGCCATTTCCTTCTCCTGCATATACACACTGCTATATTTAAAATGAATAACCAACAAGGACCTACTGTACAGCACATGAAACTCTGCTGAATGTTATGTGGAATCCTGGAAGGGAGTTTGGGGGAGAACGGATGCATGTGTATGTATAGCTGAGTCCTTTTGCTGTTCATCTGAAACTACCACAACATGGTTTGTTTATCAGCTATACTCAAATACAAAACAAAAAGCTTAAAAAAATCTGCCCTTGACACGGAGGGCAATGAGATGCCCCTGAAGAGATTCTGATAGAGACCGTATGCATGAAAAGATAGCATCTTAGAGAGCTCACTATGACTTCTGTGGTGGGGCAGGATTAGACAGTCAAGAGCAAATGGTGGACCAGATGTGAGCTTCCTCAGTGATCCAGTGGAGACAGAAGAAAGGTATGAGCAGGAGAGGTGTCAAGGGGCAGAGTTGGCAGGGTGGAGACAGATGAGAAGCCTGCCTAAATTGGGGCAGGAGAAATATGGATGGTACAGAAGAGGCCAGAAAGAAAAAGGAATTCCTGCTAAAATCTCAGGGCCATTTAGAAGGAAGAAGAGTGCAGAGGGCAACTGGATAGATGGCAGCACCAATCCCCAGAATAACTGGTAAAGAACTTGAAGCAGCTTTGAACAAAAAGATGCTTAGGTTAATTTTGCATAGGTGGAGGGGCGTTTCTGTGGATCATTCCAGCCAAGATGAAGAAATTTGTATGCAGGTCAGGAAGCAACAGTTAGAACTGGACATGGAACAACAGACTGGTTCCAAATAGGAAAAGGAGTACGTCAAGGCTGTATATTGTCACCCTGCTTATTTAACTTCTATGCAGAGTACATCATGAGAAATGCTGGACTGGAAGAAACACAAGCTGGAATCAAGATTGCCGGGAGAAATATCAATAACCTCAGATATGTAGATGACACCATCCTTATGGCAGAAAGTGAAGAGGAACTCAAAAGCCTCTTGATGAAAGTGAAAGTGGAGAGTGAAAAAGTTGGCTTAAAGCTCAACATTCAGAAAATGAAGATCATGGCGTCCGGTCCCATCACTTCATGGGAAATAGATGGGGAAACAGTGGATGACTTTATTTTTGGGGGCTCCAAAATCACTGCAGATGATGACTGCAGCCATGAAATTAAAAGACGCTTACTCCTTGGAAGGAAAGTTATGTCCAACCTAGATAGCATACTCAAAAGCAGAGACATTACTTTGCCAACAAAGGTCGGCTAGTCAAGGCTATGGTTTTTCCTGTGGTCATATATGGATGTGAGAGTTGGACTGTGAAGAAGGCTGAGCACCAAAGAATTGATGCTTTTGAACTGTGGTGTTGG